>NW_016107455.1:3292988-3294737 GCF_001604975.1 Cebus imitator
TCTTGACCTCATGATCCACCCGCCTCGGCCTCCCAAAGTGCTGGGATTACAGGCTTGAGCCACCGCGCCCGGCCTTGTGGACTTTCAATAGTTTTACAAAGGTGGTTTCAGCCCCGTGAATAAAGAAGGGATTCGTTTTAGGGAGGGACTATTATCATCCTGGCTTCTAAGTTAAACAGTAAACTAAAGTCCTTCCACGGTTAGCTTGGCCTATCCCAGGAATGAGCGAAGACAGCCAGCCTGTGAGGCTAGAAGCAAGATGGAGTCAGCCACGTTAGATTTCTCTCACTGTCATAATCTTTGCAAAGGCAATTTCAATACAGCCCAGAAAATGAGAAAGTGAATACTTATTTGTTTGTTTTTTTGCTCTTGCACTGTCTCCCAGGCTGGAGTGCAATGGCACAATCTTGGCTCACTGCAACTTCTGCCTCCTGTGTTCAAGCGATTCTTCAGCCTCAGCCTCCAGAGTAGGTGGGATTACAGGCATCTGCCATCATGCCTGGCTTATTTTTGTATTTTTGTAGAGACAGGGTTTCATCATGTTGGTCAGGCTGGTCTTGAACTACTGACTTCAGGTGATCCATGCACCTCAGCCTCCAAAAGTGCTGGGATTACAGGCCTGAGCCACCACACCTGGGCATAAATGCATTTTTGAAAGAAACCAGCCCATCTATCTTACTAATAGCTATCATTCCAATAAAATTTTTACTCTATTTAAAAGTTATTTATATAAATTGCAGCATACCTTTGTTTTGTTTGACGCTAATCGTGATTATATTGATAATTCAATCCAAAAGAAAAAATTTAACAAGAGCCCTTTTGTCATAGGAATTTAAAAAGAATTAAAATTTTAATACATATACATACTTTTGTGGCAGAGAAGTATTACAAAGTGATAAAAGACTTACATGCACAAAATATATTGCCTTGGAATGTAATTCTGTGGAGAAAATAGAATGGAAATACAAGTTTAGAAAGATAAAAGAATGACAAAATTTCTGATGTAGGCCGGGTGCAGTGGCTTATGCCTGTAATCCCAGCACTTTGGGAGGTGGAGGCAGGTGGATCACCTGAGGTCAGGAATTTGAGACCAGCCTGGCCAACATGGGGAAACCCCATCTTTACTAAAAATAGAAAATTAGCTGAGCGTGGTGGCGCATGCCTGTGATCCCAGCTACTCCGGAGGCTGAGGCAGGAGGATGGTTTGAACCCTGGAGGTGGGGAGGTTGCAGTGAGCCGAGATCGCGACACTCACTCCAGCCTGGGCAACGAAGTGAGACTCCATCTCAAAAAAAAAAAAAAGATCTGATGTAAATGAAGAATTTGTTAATATGTTTTTACTACCAGAGCTGACCACTCTCCTCCTTCCCCCTTTCTTATAACCACTGCATGATTTTGCATAAAACTTTTAGAAAGTGTCCACGAAAAAAAGTTTGAAGACTACTGGTTAACGCACTCTTTCCAGAAACTTGGCTGTGAAATGGAAAAGAGGAGAGCTGACTCCAGGGATGCTTAGATCAAAGATAACTTTATTTTATTTTTTTTGAGACTAGGTCTAGCTCCTTCCCCAGGCTGGAGGGAAGTGCTGTAATCACAGCTCACTGCAGTCTTGGCCCCCTGGGCTCTCACGGCTCACTGCAACCTTCACCTCCCCTCAAGCAATCCTCCCATCTCAGTCTCCTGAGTAGCTGGGGGTAGGCAGGCCTGTGCCACGGTGCCTGGCTAATTTTTTTTTTTTTTTTTTTTTTT
>NW_016107455.1:3295003-3298330 GCF_001604975.1 Cebus imitator
GCTGATTTTTTTGTATTTTTAGTAGAGACGGGGTTTCACCATGTTGACCAGGATGGTCTCGATCTCTTGACCTTGTGATCCACCCGCCTCGGCCTCCCAAAGTGCTGGTATTACAGGCGTGAGCCACCGCGCCCGGCCTGGTTAACTTTTGTATTTTTAGTATAGACTGGGTTTCACCATGCTGGCCATGCTGGTCTCGAACTCCCGACCTCAGGTGATCCACCATCCTCGGCCTTCCAAAGTGCTGGGATTACAAGCGTGAACTACTGTGCTTGGCCAATTTTTGTATTTTTTTGTAGAAACAGGGTTTCACCATGTTGCTCAGGGTAGCCTCAAACTCCTGAGCTCAAGCAATCCACCTGCCTCGGCCTCCCAAAGTGCTGGGATTACAGGCATGAGCCACCAATGCCCGGACAGTGATTTTATTTTTTTAATTGGAAGATCTGAGCATGTTTAACTGTTTAGTATCATGCCCATTTTATAGAAAAAAAGAGAGGCTCTTAGAAGCTATGATTTTACTTCAATGTGGAGATTCTGGAACAAGATCCAGGTAATCTATCAGTCAGGATAGGCTAGGTTATGGTGTATCAATACACACCCACTTAATCTCAGTAAGCTTAATACATCCTGGTTTTCTTCTCCCGCTTACTACATATCCTAGGGTGGGTTGTCAGGGAGTCTGCTCATCTTAGCCACTCAGTGACCCAGATCACTGAATGACGGTTTCATCTCCGCAGCTAGCAGAAAGGGATACAATGGCCAGCTCAGTTGCCTTTAAAGCTGGTGGGAAGTAACATTAGTACCTCTGTGTGTTTCAAGTGGGTCAGGGAAGTGCCAGTCCTACCCTGTGCCCAGAAAGGGAAAGCACTGGAAATGTTGATGAGCAGCGCTGCCTACTCCATGACACTTCCAGTGTTGGAAATAACCACAAATATTTTTTTTGTTCTCAGCTTCATAAGTAGCTGGGACTACAGGCATGCACCAAGATGACTGGCTTTGTTTTTTTGTTTGTTTTGTTTTTGTTTTTGCTTATTTATTTTTTGAGACAAAAGTCTCGCTCTGTCACCCAGGCTGGAGTGCAGTGACATAATCTCAGCTCACTGTAACCTCCGCCTCCCAGGTTCAAGTGATTCTCCTGCTTTAGCCTCCCAACTAGCTGGGACTACAGGTGGGCGCCACCACACCCGGCTAATTTTTGTATTTTTAGTAAAGAAGGGGTTTCACCATATTGGCCAGGCTGGTCTCGACCTCCTGACCTCGTGATCTGCCCGCCGTGGCCTCCCAGAGTGCTGGGATTACAGGCGGGAGCCACCGCGCCCAGCCTTGTTTTATTTTCAGTAGAGACGGGGGTTCGCTATGTTGGCCAGGCTGTCTTGAACTCCTGACCTCAAGTGATCCAAAGGTCTGCTACAAACCTGTATTATCTGATACCTACTTTGAGCCCAGGCGAGAAGGGGTAAAGCATGAGGCATCGTTAGTTCATTTCAACAGACTGGGGAGTTGTGGCTTTTAGTCTCTGACGCCTCATTGTTACCATGAGAGCTTAGAAGTTCCTTTACCTCTTTGGGTCATCTGGGAGGACTTGGTGGTCTTTTAGTTCTAATATTTTCTGCTTGCAATGCGCTTAGGACTGGAGCACAAGGTGAGTGAATGGGAGAACGCAAACCCCACAAACGGCAGGTGAGCCATCTCAGGAAAACACTTTCTAGTATTTTGTCCGCGTGTCTGTTGGGGAACGCGCTTACATCCCGCAGAGGGCAGTAAGGACACAGCGCGCAACTCTGCTTTATAACTGCGAGTTAAAAAGCTTTGAATGCGCGTCAGAATCATGTAGGGGAGGTTTTATAAAATACCCGTGCTCCGCCCAAGACAATGAAATCAAACTCCCTGCGAGCGGGGCCTGAACATCAGCATTGTTTTTTTTCTTTTTTTTTTTTTTGGCTCCTCGGAACATCAGCATTTTTGAAGACTCCCCCTCCTCCCCCGCCGCCACCGTGACTGTGCACGGGTGATCTTTAACCCCCTGCTACTTGTTAGAGCAGCTGGATGACACCTCGCGGGCTTATTCTCACAAATGAGCTCCTGAATGGAGTCCTTTCCTCCCAAGAGTTGTTGGTGTTGCATCTTTTTGTTGACTGTGTGTGTCTGTGTGTGTGTGTATTTTTTCTTTTTGCCTGCAGCACCCGGTGTTCCCAGGCGGTCTCCCATCCAAGTACTAACCAGGTCCGACCCTGCTTAGCTTCCCAGATCAGACGAGATCGGGCTCGTTCGTATTTATATATTTTTAGCCTGCGGAAGAAGACATCCAATGGCGCTGCATCTTAATGGGGGCACATCCAGCGAAAGGGAATCTCGGAGACATCCGCGGGTTCTAGCGGCTGGCGGCAAGTGGGTTTCCGAGGGCAGGGGGCCGCCACGGAAGGTCAGCTCTGCCATACGCGCTGGGCTGTGGAGGCTCTAAGTCCGCTTTCAGCAGGACCGGAGAAAGGACACTGGGTGGCCCCAAGGGAGGAGGGGAAGAGGCGACCGAGAAGAGGAGGAGGGCCGGTGGAAGAGGAAGGGCGAGGGAGGAGCCTGAGGAGACGCGGCCCGGGGCCGGCCGGCTCGACCCAGACGTCCGCGCCCAGCCTGGTCGCCATGGCGGGCCTGGGCCCGGGCCCCGCGGTGCCCGTGTGGCTGGCCGAGGACGACCTGGGCTGCATCATCTGCCAGGGGCTGCTGGACTGTCCGGCCACGCTGCCCTGCGGCCACAGCTTCTGCCGCCGCTGCCTGGAGAGCCTGTGGGACGCACGGGGCGCGGGGGACCGCTGGGCCTGCCCCACCTGCCGGGAGGTCGCCGCGCAGCAGCCGCAGCTGCGGAAGAACACGCTGCTGCAGGACCTGGCGGACAAGTACCGCTGCGCCGCGCGCGAGGTGGAGGCGGACCCCGACTCGGCCCTCCGCCCCGGCCCCGGGCCCAGCCCGGCCCCCAGGCCCCGGCGCAGCCGGTCACTGCCGCGGGTAGGGAGGCCGAGCCCGCAGCTCCCCTCGCGCCCCCGGGCTGCCCCCTTTCGCTCTGGCTCGAACCCCCTTCCTCAGCCGTTCTATTTTTACGTTCCTTTTCTCAATCTAACAGTCCACTCCCGCTTTTAGGAGGAACTTTGAAGTTCAGAAAAGTATGAAGAAGCAGAAAAAAAAAAAAAAATTCCCCATCTCCCGAAAGCCTGTCAACCTCGCAGCTATACGCCTTGGCATATTTCAGCTTCTTCCCAATCTATCTGCGGTCTCTTTCTCTCAAAATTGTAAAATTGTGATAAGATGTATGTAACATTAAAACTTACCATTTTT
>NW_016107455.1:3300067-3301394 GCF_001604975.1 Cebus imitator
TTTTTTTGATGGCGTCTCTCTGTCACCAGGCTGGAGTGCAATGTCACGATCTCGGCTCACTACAACCTCCGCCTCCCGGGTTCAAGCGACACTTCTGCCTCAGCCTTCCGAGTAGCTGGGACTGCAGGCGCGCACCACCACGCCCAGCTAATTTCTTTTCTATTTTAGTAGAGATAGGGTTTCACCGTGTCGCCCAGGCTGGTCTCGAACTCCTGAGCTCAGGCAATCCTCCCGCCTCTGCCTCCCTAAGTGCCAGGATTACAGACGTGAGCCACCGCGACCAGCCTCATTTTAACCATTTTTAAGGGTATAATTCAGTGACAAATTAGTTACTTTTCCAGTGTGCAAATATCACTGCTGTTTCCAAAACCCTTTGATGACCATAAACAGACTCTGTACCCATTAAGTAGTAACTCCTCATTTTCCCTCCCTCTAGCCCCTGCTCACATCTAAGCTACTTTCTGTATCTGAGTTTTCCTGTTCTAGTTATTCATATAACTGGAATCATTCAATGTTTGTGCCTTGTTTCTTTCACTTAGCATAGTGCTTTCAAGGTTCATTCGTGTTGTAGCATGTGTCAGAACTTTATTCCTCTTATGGAGGCTGAATAATATCCCATTGGGTGGATGTGCCACATTTTTAATTTAATTTAATTTTTTATTTTTTTGAGGTGAAGTCTCGCCCTGTCACCAGACCGGGAGTGCAGTGGCGCCATCTTGGCTCAGCAACCTCTGCCTCCCGGGTTCAAGGGATTCGCCTGCCTCAGTCTCCCGAGTAGCTGGGACTACAGGTGCGCACCACCATACCCAGCTAATTTTCGTATTTTTAGTAGA
The DNA here is from genome assembly GCF_001604975.1 of Cebus imitator. Taxonomy (NCBI): domain Eukaryota; kingdom Metazoa; phylum Chordata; class Mammalia; order Primates; family Cebidae; genus Cebus; species Cebus imitator. The sequence goes on from NW_016107455.1 coordinate 3,300,901, forward strand.
GACGGGGTTTCACCGTGTTGGCCAGGATGATCTCGATCTCCTGACCTCGTGATCTGCCTGCCTCAGTCTCGCAGTGTTGGGATTACAGGCGTAAACCACTGCGCCCGGCCAATGTGCCATATTTTAAAAAATCCATTCATCCATCCTTGGACATTTGAATTGTCTCCACCTTTTGGTTACGTGTGAATAATGCTGCAGGGAACACTGTGCAAGTATCTGAGTCCCTATTTTCCATTATCTTGGTATATACCTAGGAGTGTGATTGCGGGATCATATGGTAATTTTATGTTTAACTTATTGAGGAATGGTTTGTTTTCCACAAGGCCTGTACCTTTTTGCATTCCCACCAGCCATGTACAAGGGTTCCAATTTTTCCACATTCTTCTGAATACTTATTTTCTGGATGTTTTTGTTTTTCTTTTTTAGCATAGCTTTCACACCTTAGTATAGGCGTGACGTGACATCTCATTGTGATTTTTTTTTTTTTTTTTTTT
>NW_016107455.1:3301435-3303961 GCF_001604975.1 Cebus imitator
GAGATGGAGTCTCACTCCAGGCTGGAGTGAAGTGGCACGGATCTTGGCTCACTGCAACTTCTGCCTCCTGGGTTCAAGCAATTCTCCCTGCCTCAGCCTCTGGAGTAGCTGGGATTACAGGCACCTGCCACCACACCTGGCTAATTTTTGTATCATTGCCAAATCAAATGTCATAAATTTTGCCCTGTATTTTCTTCTAAGAGCTGTATTATTTTAGGTCTTACATTTAGGTCTTTGATCCATTTTGAGTTAGTTTTTGTATCTAATGTTAGGTAAGGATCCAACCTTATTCTTTTGTGTATAGATATCCAGTTTTCACAATACAATGTATTGAAAAACTATTCTTTCCCCATTGAATGGTCTTGGCACCTTTGTCAAAAATCATTTAATCATATATATGAGAGTTTATTTCTGGGTACTCTATTCTAGTCCATTGGTCTATATGTCTGTTTTTATGCCATTACCATGGTATTTATGACTCCCTCTGTCCATAGTGGTTCCTGGGTCCAGTTTTATAGAACCCAGGAGCTGAACTTTTCTGTTTTAAAGGTGGAAGTACAGAAGAGCATCACAGAAGTTGGTCAGGAGCTGACAGAGCTGGGGGAACGGCTTGTAGACATTGTCAGGAGCCTGCAGAGTCAGAGGCCCCTCTCAGAATCTGGACCAGACAATGAACTGAGCATCCTGGGCAAGGTAGGCTCCGCTGGGAGAGGAAAGGATCTGGGAGGGGTTAGGGCTGGGGATTGCTTTCAACTGAAACAACATGAATGTGTTTGAAGCTGAAGGATGCAGTAAGTCTCAACCTTTTATTGTTCTCTTCACTACCAGACATGGATGATTGGACATTTGGTATGCTTGAGGTAAGGTTGGGAAGCTTTGAGTGGGCTAGGATCACTCCATTTAACCAGCTATCTCTAAGATCACCAATGACCTCTGTGTAAACCCTTTAGACATTCTGATGCCTGTCTTCACTGACCTTTCAGCAGCCTTTGACACAGTGGACTCCACCTTTATTCTTAGCTTTTGGGACAGCAGTCTTCTCCCTTTCCCCTACCTCTCTCTGGCTGATCCTTCTCAGTCTGTTTGCAGGCTCTAAGACCTGCCTAATTACCTCTCAAATCTATTTACTACTCTTGAGCTCCTTTGAGACTTCCCTAATGCAAGCCTTTGATAATTTCGTGTCTGGATTGCTATCATAACCTTCCAAATGCTCCACTCTCCCTCTTCCAGTCTGTTTTCCTCATGGTCATCACAGTGACCACCATAAACACTAATCTGAAAATGTAACTCATCTGCTTAAAACGTTCAAGTGACATCAGTTTGCTCAGGAATAAGATCCAAATCCTCACAGGATCAACAAAGCCCTGTAGGATCCCATCTGTGTCTGCCTCTCAAATCTCATCTCTGCCCGCTCTGCCTGGCTCTGTGAGCTCCAGCTACATTGGCCGCGTCAGTGCCTCTGGTGTCTCACGTCTTCCCACTACAGGGCACCCTTCACGGAATGCTCTCCTTTCCCTCCATCACTTAGGTAATGCTTGCTCATCCTGCAGATCCCAGCTACAACATTCCTTCTTCAGAGAGAAGCCTTCACTGATTTCCTGGAACAAATCAAATTCCCACATTAGAGGCTCTTAGGATTCCATGTACCTTTCACTGCTAGTAGTTATCACCATTGTAACTTTGTAATGACTTGTGCCATACTCTGTATTAATGTCTGCCCCCCTCCCTTTTCCTGCACTGGACTCTTAGCTTCATGAGGATAGGGACTTTTGATGCTTTTGTTCTTTTGTCCACCATTGTATCCCCATGCCCTAGCACAGTACCCACTTATAGTAGGGCTCAACAAATACCCACTGAATGTATGAATAAATGCATCTTCAGGGATGCGACGTGTTGGAATAGAAAATCTGAGAGTCTGACTTTCAGACTTGACATTGTCACTCACTAGTATCATGACCTTGGGCAAGTCTTTTCATCCTTCTGTGTCTCAGTTTCCTGTCTATAAGGTAGAAATAATAAGACGTGGCCTGCCATGTCACTGGTTTATTGTGAGGATTAAAATAGGTTTAAAAAAGGACTTGACCAATGTTAAAATATGGGGTGATATAATTAACTGTGGCAATTTAGTTAACCCCTATGAACTTCAACTTCTTTCGTTGAAAATGGAGATTTTTTACAGGCCTTTAAACCTACTTTGTGAGGTGGTTATGCAAATGAGAGAAAGGCAATAGCTAGCATGTGGAAAACACTCAATAAGTGTAATACTACTGTATTTTGATTGGTGGAAAGAATGAGGAGTGGATTATGCAAAGTTGGGAAAGAAAGTCAGGGGTTGAAGTTGGTGAGCAGATAAAGGGCAGTATTGGGGAAGAACAGGACCTGAGGCTAAAGAAAATCAGGGAGCATGTGTTGGAGGCCCCAGAAAGCAGGACCTAGATGCAGGCAACTTGAGAGGTAGCTCTTGGGAAGTGACATGATATAATGATAGAGGTGGGACAAGATTCTTTTTTTTTTTTTTTTTTTTTT
>NW_016107455.1:3304086-3318987 GCF_001604975.1 Cebus imitator
GCCACCATGCCCGGCTAATTTTTGTATTTTTAGTACAGATGGGGTTTCACCATCTCAGCCAGGCTGGGCTTGGACTCCTGACCTCAGGTGATCTGCCCGCCTCAGCCTTCAAAAGTGCCGAGATTACAGGTTTACAGGCGTGAGCCACCACACCCAGCTGAAAAGGTTATTCTGACCTCCATGGTTTATCTCAGTAACTGTCTGTAATGTTTATTTTATAAAGCCCCTAGGAGTTAGATGTGGCCCCCTATAAAAAGAAAAAAAAAAGAAAGCCCTTCTAAGATGCACCTAAAAATGTTAAACTTTTTTGGTATTACCTAAGAAATCAAAGTTTATTGTGCAAAATGTTAGAATAGCATTAAATAAAGCAAATTAAAATGCTCCATCACTCCATCACCCAGAAACAACCACTCTGATATTTTTGCTATACTATGTATTATTCCAGATTGTTTTCAAGGCATATACTTTGAGGACCTAATTTTGTTTTTAAAAACTTGCTAGCTGGGTGCGGTGGCTCACGCCTGTAATCCCAACACTTTGGGAGGCTGAGGCAGGTGGATCACCTGAGGTCAGGAGTTCAAGACCAGGCTGGCCAACATGGTAAAACCTCATCTCTACAAAAATACAAAATTAGCAGGTGTGGTGGTGGGTGACTGTAATCCTAGCTACTTGAGAGGCTGAGGCAGGAGGATCGCTTGAACCCAGGAGGTGGAGGTTGCAATGAGCTGAGATCATGCCACTGCACTCTATCCTGGGTGACAGAGCAAGACTCAGTCTCCAAAGGAAAAAAAAAAAAAAAAAAAGACTTACTTGGAGTTAAATAGATTAAATAAAAAATTATAAATGGACAGAAGGACTTGAATATAATATTTGATGGGCTGTGTAGGGGACTTCTGTTTATTCATTTTTAAATGATTCATCAATAGACTTTTTCTTCTGGGGTGGATCTTTCCATGGCTTCTCCAAAGCTGGTGACTTCCGATGCAGCTGCAGGGAAAATCAAAGATATTCTCCATGACCTAGAAGAAATTCAGGAAAAATTACGAGAAAACTTCTCCTGGAAAGAGGCTCCTGAAGCACAAACACAGGGTGAGCTGATCTTATTTATTGGAGGAGGATTAAATATGTAAGTTGGGGATAATGGCGAAGTGCTCCATGGCTTTGTTCTTTGGGGACAGGATCCCAGAGTCCAGCTATATTACCACTGTGATATTGGGAATCAGGTAGGGGTGGGCTGAGGTGTTTTTGTGGTTGAATATGTTTTTGGCGATGACTGAAGCTATGATGTATCACTTAATAGATAGAAACTCATTTTTGAAGATCCATGCACATACAGGCAGGCAAATCACCTGAGGTTCAAGGAGTTCAAGACCAGCCTGGTCAACATGGCAAAACCCCGTCTCTACTAAAAACACAAAAATTAGTCAGGTGTGGTGGCAGGTGCATGTAATCCCAGCTACTTGGGAGGCAGAGGCACAAGAATCACTTGAACCTGGGAGGTGGAGGTTGCAGGGAGCCAAGGTCATGCTATTGCACTCCAGCCTAGGCAACAAGAGTGAAACTCCATCTCAAAAAAAAAAAAAAAATAATTTCTTATGTAAGTGGAGAAGCATGATTCCTTGGAAAAAGTTTCTTAAGGAAAGCAATTAGAGAGCAGTTTATTAGTTGTTCCAAATATTTTCTGAGAAAAAAGCACCTTCTTATCCTGTGTGCTTCTAAACTTAGGTTGGATTCCTTAGTAATTTTATTTATTTATACAAATGTAAGACCAATTTTTAAATTTGGGCGGTTACATTTAAAATTTCTCATTCAAAAATCAAAACACGGCTGGGTACAGTGGCTCATGCCTGTAATCCTAACACTTTGGGAGGCTGAGGCGAGTGTATATCACCTGAGGTCGGATTTTGAGACCAGCCTGGCCAACATGGTGAAACCCCATCTTTACTAAAAATACAAAATATTAGCTGGGTGTGGTGGCACATGCCAGTAGTCCCAGCTACTCTGGAAGCTTAAGCAGAAGAATCGCTTGAACCTAGGAGGCGGAGGTTGCAGTGAGCCAAGGTTGCACCACTGCGCTCTAGCCTGGGCAACAAGAACGAAACGCTGTCTTAAAAAAAAAAAATTCAAAACAGTGTAAAAAGGACATACAGCCCAATCTCCCTCCAATCCTTGCCAATTGCCCTATTCTTTCATCTCAGTGCACCACTTTTATTAGTTTTTGGAGTGTCTGTTCAGAAGTTATTTATGCAAATATCAGCAAATATGAATTTATATTCTTATTTCTCCCAATTTTTTTTTTTTTTTTTTTGAGACGGAGTTTCGCTGCTGTTGCCCAGACTGGAGTGCAATGGCATGATCTCGGCTCACTGCAACCTCCGCCTCCTGGGTTCAAGTAATTCTCCTGCCTCAGCCTGATAAGTAGCTGGGACTACAGGCACACACCATCACGCCAAGCTAATTTTTGTATTTTTAGTAGAGATGGGGTTTCACCTTGTTGACCAGGATGGTCTCGAGCTCTTGACCTTGTGATCCACCCGCCTCGGTCTCCCAAAGTGCTGGGATTTCCCAATTTTTTTATACACAAAAGATAGCACATTAAATGCATTGTTCTGGAGTTTGCTTTTCTCTTTTACTTAATACATCTTCATTGTATAGATCAGTACTTAGGACATATTTTCTTTCCTTTTTTTTTAAATTACCTAGAGCATTTTCTCTTCTACAGCTGCTCAGTATTCCAGTGTCTGAGTATGCCAACACTTACTTACTCAATCCTCTACAGATGGATGCATGATTGTTTCCAATTGTTTACAATGACAAATAATGTTGAAGTCAATAACTGTGTATGTACATTGTGTCATATGGGTGCAGATATAATTTTAGCTTAAATTGCCAGTGAAGGTTGCTGGGTCATAGGGTAAATTCATTTGTCATTTTGATATACATTGCCAAATCACTCTGCAGTTGGGTTATACTAGTTTTATATATATATACTAGTTTTATCCCCAACCTGCCAATTGAGTGTGTTGTCAGACATTTGTCTTTTTTTTTTAAACCAATCTCATGGGTCAAAATATTGACTTGAAATTAGCCGGGCTTGGTGGCGAATGCCTGTAATCCCAGTTACTTGTAAGGTTGATGCAGGAGAATCGCTTGAACCCGGGAGGCAGAGGCTGCAGTGAGCCAAGACCGTGCCATTGCACTCCAGCTTGGGCAACAAGAATGAAACTCTGACTCAAAAAAAAAAAAAAGATGTGAACTTTTAATCAGAACTGCACTTTTAATTTGTGTTTTTCCATGACTTGTCTGTTCATATCTTGTGTTATTGGTCTTTTTAAAATTGACATTTAGGAACTCTTTGTAAATTAAAGAGATTAACCTTTTGTCTGTTATATGAATGGCAAATTTTGTTCCTTTATATCTCATTTATCTTTTTATTTATCTTTTATAGGTTTTATAATGTCATACAGACATTTTTAATTTTACTTTTTTTTTTTTTTTTTAGAAGGAGTTTGCTCTTGTCTCCCAGGCTGGAGTGCAATGGCATGATCTTGGCTCACTGCAACCTCTGTCTCCTGGGTTCACGTGATTTTCCTGCCTCAGCCTCTCAAATTGCTGGGATAACAGGCCTGCATCACCATAGCAGGCTAATTTTTGTATTCTTAGTAGAGACGGGGTTTTACCATGTTGGTTAGGCTGGTCTCGAACTCCTGACCTCAGGTGATCCATCTGCCTTGGCCTCCCAAAGTGCTGGGATTACAGGCATGAGCCACCACGCCTGGCCTTTACATAATTTTTTATAGAGATAAGATCTCACTGTTTTTCCCAGGCTGATCTCAAATTCTTAGGCTCAGGCAATCCTTCTGCCTCTGCCTGCCAAAGTGCTGGGATTACAGGTGTGAGCCACCATGCCTGGCCTCAATTTTTTTTTTTTTTTTTTTTTCCAGCTTTGACAGCGTGTGATTTAAGAACTGCTCTCCCATCTTAGCAATATCCCGGTGTGGCTGGAGCCACAGTCACTTCTTGGTCTTGGCCCAGAACTGTCGGTAGCGCTACACATCAAAGTCATCGCTAAGCTCCTGCTCGTAGTCCTTCGTCCGCTGGAGCTGAGCCTCACGCTTCCGCAGCCTGGCCCGGCGCTCCTCAGGGTCTTGTTCTATTGCCTAGACTGGTTGACTAGAGTGCCATGACAATTCCTAGGCTCTAAATGTTTCCTTTTTATTTTTATTTTTTGAGACAGTCTTCCTTTGTCACCCAGGCTGGAGTGCCATGATGCCATCATGGCTCATCCTAGCCTTGACCTCCCAGGCTCAAGTGATCCTCCCTCCTTAGCCTGCTGAGTAGCTGGGACTGCAGGCACGTGCCACCATACCTGGCTAATTTTTGTATTATTGTTAGATACCGCGTTTCACTATGTTGCCTAGGCTGGCCTAGAACTCCTGGGCTCAAACAATTAGGTCACCTGAAACAATTAGGTCACCTCAGCCTCTTGAGTAGGTGGGACTACAGGTGGCGCCACCACACTTTGTTAATTTTTTGTTTATTTTTTTGGGGAGAATAGGTCATGCTTCTATTTTCACATAATAAATTTCATCCAGTTTTTCTCTTAAGCATTGTAGATTTTAAGTTTTAGTTAGGAAACTCAACCACCTGAAGTTTAGAAAGGAATTTTCTGATGTATATGTGTGTGTTTGTATTTTTACAGTTTACATTTAAATCTTTGGTTTCATGTTTTACATTGAAACCTTTGACCCATTTCAAGTCTATCTCAGCATGTATCCTAATGCATTTTGTTTTATTTATTATTATTATTTTTTGAGATGGAGTCTTACTCTGTTGCCCAGGCTGGAGTGCAGTGACGTGATCTCAGCTCACCACAACCTCTGGCTCTTGGGTTCAAGTGACTCTCTTGCCTCAGCCTCCCAAGTAGCTGGGATTACAGGCTCCCACCATCACATTTGGCTAATTTTTGTATTTTTAGTAGAGATGGAGTTTCCCCATGTTGGCCAGGCTGGTCTCGAACTCCTGGCCTTAGGTGATCTGCCCGTCTTAGCCTCTCAAAGTGCTGGGATTACAGGTGTGAGCCACCACGCCTAGCCTGTAACTTTAATTTTTTAGGAACACGTCTTACTTTGTTGCCCAGACTAGAGTATAGTGGCACAACTACGGCTCACTATAACCTCAGTCCTCCTGCGTCAGCCGCCCCAGTAGGACTGTAGGCCCACACCACCATGCTCAGCTATTTAAATAATTGTTTTGTAAGGCTGGGTGTGGTGGCTCACGCTTGTAATCCCAGCAGTTTGGGAGGCCAAGGCAGGCAGATCACAAGGTCAGAAGTTGGAGATCAGCCTGACCAATATGGTGAAACCCCGTCTCTACTAAAAATACAAAAAGTAGCCAGTTGTGGTGGCACGTGCCTGTAGTCCCAGCTACTTGGGAGACTGAGGTGGGAGAATCAGAAGAATCACTTGAACCTGGGAAGCAGAGGTCATAGTGAGCTGAGATCGTGCCATTGCACTCCAGCCTGGGTGACAGAAAAAAAAATTGTTTTGTAAAGACAAGGTCTCAATATGTTGCCCAGGCTGGTCTGGAGCTCCTGGCCTTAAGTGATCCACCTACCTCAGCCTCCTAACTAGCTGGGACTATAAGCATGGGCTACCATGCCTTGCTTCATGTTGCAGAATTGAAACTCTATACCCATTAAGCAACAATTCCATATTCTCTCAACCCCCTCTCACCTGGCAACCACTATTCCACTTTCTGTTTCTATGAATTTGACTATTCTGTATATCTCATCTGAGTAGAATCATACAGTTTTTGTGTGAGAGGTTTATTTCACTTAGTATAATGTACTCCAAGTTCACCTATATTGTAGCATATATCAGAATTTGGTTTCTTTTGGGTGTTTTTTGGTTTGTTTCTTTGAGATGAAGCCTCGCTCTGTTGCCTAGGCTGGAGAGCAGTGGCACGATCCTGGCTCACTGCAACCTCTGCCTCCTGGGTTCAAGCGATTCTCCTGCCTCAGTCTCCCGAGTAGCTGGGACTACAGGCACGCTCCACCACGCCCGGCTAATTTTTGTATTTTTAGTAGAGACAGGGTTTCACCATGTTGGCCAGGATGGTCTCCATCTCTTGACCTCATGATCTGCCTGCCTCGGGCTCCCAAAGTGCTGGGATTACAGGCATGAGCCACCACGCCCGGCCTGCTTTCTGTATTTTTAGTAGAGATGAGGTTTCACCATATTGGCCAGGTTGGTCTCGAACTCTTGAGCTTGTGATCCACCTGCCTCGGCCTCCCAAAGTGCTGGGATTACAGGTGTGAACCATTGCACCCAGCCCAAATTCATTACTTTTTGAGGCTAAATAATTCCATTTTATGTATATATCACATTTGTTTATCCATTTCTCTGTCTGTGGGCACATGGATTGCTTCAATTCCCACCTGAATTTTGAGAATGTCCTCTTGACAGGCAGCTTTCTTGCTCTCATGGCCTAAGTTGTCACAGGCACACCCTAGACAAGGTCTTTCATCTCTTCTCAGGCTGAGTCTTAGATTCACTTCAGCTGCAGTCACTTAAAGATACAACTAGGAGAAGATTTCACCTTCAAAGTCTGCACTCAAGGACTTCCCTTAGTTACCATCTGCCTGACGTGGTCATTGTACTCTAGCACACATGACTGCTTAAAGTTAATAATTAAAGTTTAGCACTTTGAGAGGGAAAGGTGTCAGCAATGGTGATGAGTCTCACACCAACTCAAGTTACCCAGTTTATATAACAACAGTTTAAAGCATTGACTTGGGGGTCCTGGATATTCTACGTGTCAGGGTGCTACAATCCTCTGGAATTGTATTAGTTAATTTTATTTGATAAATGTGCATGAAACACCTTCTATATATGGGGCTGGCATGGGGCTTGGTGCTTAAAACAATATAGATGAACAAGATCTCTGCCATCAAGGAGCTTAGAGCTTAGTGAGGAAACAGTGTCAAGTCCATAGTAAGAACACAGAGGTGCACGTACCTGCGCTGCATGCACTGCCTCTGCCTGATCCAGTCCTGACACTGAAAAATGTGCAGATGATGAGAAGACAAGCCATGTGCCTTGATCATGATGTTTGGATACCTTCAGTTTGCCTTTTTCTGATGGGACTTTCCCCTCCTGATTTTTTTGTTGCTTAGGGGAACTCTTGGAAGCCCTGTCTTCCTCCTCATGCCCATTGTCTGACCAGAGCCACCCTGCACTCAGGAGAGCTTCTCAGTTTGCTCAGTGTAAGTATGTGGTTCACTTTAAACTTGGGTGTGGCTTGCTGAGGAGCAGAGCTTCGAGAACATGCTATGTCCATCTATCTCCCTACTGCTGGGTCCACTCCTTGGCTTACTGCACATGGATAATTCACTATACCATGTCCTTCCATTGGGGGGAGCCGATTGCAAAGGCAAAGCAGGTTGAGACTCTATACCCAAGAGCACTCAGAGCCCAGGCAACCTTTGAGCATCTCTGCTGTGGCCACCAACTACAGCCAACTGCCTGTTCCCAAACCTGCTGAGATCTTTCTGCCGTCACAGTCTAGGGTAGTCCTTAAGAGCATGGATCCTGGGGCCAGACTGCTTGGGTTTGACTCCCAGCAGCTCCACTAACTAGTAATGTGATCTTGAACAAGTCACTTAAGCTCCTAGAGCCTGGGTTACTCATCTATAAAATGGAGATAATATAGTACTTCTCTTGCGGGATTGCCATGAGGGTTAAGTGAGTGAGTATGAGGAAAACGCCTGGAGTAGTCTGTATAAGTGTTAGCAATTTACTCACTCAGTAGGAAAACATATGAAATACACAAAGTGAATAAGATATGGTCCTTAATCAGGAAGTTTCAGTGTAACTGGGGAGATATAAACAGCTGTGGTCATAAATCACCATAAGATAGCTAGAAGATGGTAAGTATCTTGAGAGAACACATAAAGCACCACGGGTGTTGAGAAAAGCAAGAGATGACTCTTTTGCTGGATGGGATGCAGAGAGGGCTTCTGAAAAATGACTAGTGGGTAAGTAAAAGTTAATATGGGAAAGGGGTATTGATATAACAATATCAAAGATATGTATAGAAAATTGCAAGTTGATATACCAATTTTTGTTTGTTTGCTTGTTTATTTTTGTAGAGACAGGGTCTCTCTATGTTGCCCAGACTGGTCTGGAACTCCTGGCCTCAAATGATCCTCCTACCTCAGTCTCTCAAAGTGCTGGGATTACAGGCATGAGCCACTGTGCCTGGCCTGATTTTTTCTTTTTAGAGATGAAATCTTGCTCTGTTGCCCAGGCTGGAGTGCAGTGGCACAATCTTGGCTCACTGCAACCTCTACCTCCCAGGCTCAAGCAATTCTCATGCCTCAGCCTCCCGACTAGCTGGGATTACAGGCATGAGCCAGCATGCTCAGCTAATTTTTGTATGTTTAGTAGACACAGGATTTTGCCGTGATGGCCAGGCTGGTTGTTGAACTCCTGGCCTCAAGTGATCCACCCACCTCGGTGTCCCAAAGTGCTGGGATTATAGGTGTAAACCAGTGTACCCAACTGAAGGAGCTGGCCTGATTTTTTAAATTGACATGCAATAACTTTATAGTGTGGGTGCAGTGACTCATGCCTGTAATTGCAGCACATTGGGAGGCTGAAATGGCAGGATTGCTGGAGCTCAGGAGTTCAACATCAGCCTGGGAATCATGGCAAAATCCTGCTTCTTTTCAAAATAAATTTTAAAAATAAATAAATAAATATAATTGCACATTTTTATGGGATAGATAGTGATGTTTCAATACATATGATGCATAGTGATCAGATCAAGGTAGTTAGCATATCTGTCATCTGAAACATTTGTCATTTCTTCCTGTTGGATGATGTGCCAATTTTAATGCCAGTGTGAGTAAAACATTATCACACCAAAAGATACAAAGCTGCTTTTTGCTATTTGAAGACCTCTTAGCATGGATGATCAAAAGATAACTGGCCATGTTCTTATTGTTTTTTGTTTTTTTTTCCGAAGGGGCCATTAATCCAACCTTTAACTTGAAGAGCCTTTCCTGCAGCCTGGAAGTGTCCAGGGATTTCCATACAGTGACTGTGTCTCCCCGCCTACAACCCTATCGCTTGAGTTGTGAGAGGTTTTCTACCAGCCAGGTCTTATGTTCCCAGGCCCTCTCTTCTGGAAAGCATTACTGGGAAGTGGACACTAGGAATTGTAGCCACTGGGCAGTTGGGGTGGCTTCCTGGGAGATGAGCCGTGACCAGGTCCTGGGAAGGACTACAGACTCTTGTTGTGTGGAATGGAAAGGGACTAACCAGCTCTCTGCATGGCACATGGTCAAGGAAACTGTCCTTGGCTCAGACAGACCTGGGGTGGTGGGCATCTGGTTGAACCTTGAGGAGGGGAAGCTTGCCTTCTATTCAGTGGACAATCAGGAGAAGCTTCTGTATGAGTGTACCATCTCTGCCTCCTCTCCTCTGCACCCTGCCTTCTGGCTGTATGGCTTACATCCTGGAAATCACCTGATAATAAAGCAAGTAAAGGTCTAAGGTTTCCTCAGGGATTACAAAACAGTGGTTTCCTGGTCTCTCCTTCCCAGGGCAGTAACTTAAGAAAACCACTTTTGCTGGGCGCAGCGGCTCACCCCTTTAATCCCAGCACTTTAGCAAGGTCAGGAGTTCGAGACCAAGCTGGCCAACATGGTGAAACCCCACCTCTACTAAAAATACAAAAATTAGCTGGATGTGATGGCAGACACCTGCAATCCCTGCTACTCAGGAGGCTGAGGCAAGAGAATCACTTGAACCCGGGAGGCGGAGGTTGCAGTGAGCTGGGATCATGCCATTGCACTGCAGTCTGGGTGACGAGAGCAAGACTCTGTCTCAAAAAAAAAAAAAAACGCTTTTTAGATAGAGATTGGGTCTCACTAGGTTGCCCAGGCTGGTGTCAAATTTCTGGCCTCAAGCAGTCCTCCCACCTCAGCCTCCCAAAGTGCCAGGATTACAGGTGTGAGCTACCACATCTGGCCAAGAATACCACTTTTGAAGTAAATCCTTTTGTGTGATATAGGATTAACTCAGCTGTTATACTCTGCACATTCCAAATAAAGGACACGCCCATGCCTGGCTCCTGGGATATAACCTCTAAGCCATTAGAATATCCTGCCTGATAAGAGTGTTTGTGTTTACCTGTGGGCCTTGGGCCATGCACTATCAGCTTGACCTCAGCAGGGTCAAGCTGAGGAGACTAAGCCATGTGGGCAGTGAAGCATGCCTATGTGACCAATCCCCCAAAAAAGCCCTGGACACCACGGCATGGGTGAGCTTCCCTTGTTGGTAATACTCCATGCCCACATCATGGTGGCCACACATCATTGCTGGGAGAATTAAACATTATTCTCAAGACTCTGCCAGGAGAGGATAATTGGACGTTCTCTTCGACCTTGCCTTGTGTGCCTTTCTTCATTGCTGATTTTAATCTGTAGCCTTTCACTATAATAAACTGTAACCATGAGTACAACAGCTTTGCTGAGTTCTTTGAGTCCTTCTAGTGAATCACTAAACATAAGGGCAGTCTCAGGGATCTCCAAACATAATTTGCTACTTATCAATTGTTGTGTAAGAATATTGCCACAAATTTAATGGTTTAAAATAACACATATTTATTATTTCACAGTTTCTGAGAGTTAGGAGTCAGGGCACAGCTTAGCTGAGGCTCCTACCTTGGAGTTTGACAAGCCGCCATCAACATGTCAGCTGGGGACACAGGGTCAGCAGAGGCTCGACTGGGGAAGGATCTGCCTCCAAACTCACATGGTTGTTGGCAGCCTTCAGTTCCTTGTGGGTTGCTGGACTGAGGGCCTCAGTTTCTTTCTAGTTGTTGGCTGGATACCACCCTCAGTTCCTTACCCCATGGGCCTTTGCAACACGGCTGCTTGCTTCCTCAAATCCAACAAGGGAGAAGGTCTTCTAGCGAGATGGGCACAAAATCTTGCGTAGATCTTACATAGCATAACCACATGAACACATAATCATGTACATCCCATTGCCTTTGCCTTCTATTGATAAGAAGCAAGTCATGGTATCACCTACACTCAAGGGGTGGGGATTACACAAGGACATGAATGCCAGGAGATAGGGCTCATGGGGGCCACCCTATGGTATGTGTGACACAGTGAATTATTTCACACTTGATTTCCCCTGTTTTTGAAAACCATTTTATTAACTTAAGAAAACAGATATAGAAAACTACATGAAACGTGGAGCTTAATGAGTTATTATAAGGTAAATAAATACCCTTGTAACTATCATTTAGGTCAGGAAATGGAACCTGCTACCCACCCTAGAAGCTCTTTCCTGTGCCCTGTTCTAATCACAGAACCCTCCCTATGCCTGGAAGGAGTCTTGACTTTCACACTAATCACTTCCTTGCATTTCTTTAGAGTTTTATCACTCAAATATGCATCCACAGCCACAGTAGTTTGATCCTACCCATAAAAAAAAAAAAATTGGTGTGTCGTTTCCTGTAACAGCTTTGTTGGAAATATTATTTATTTATTTATTTATTTACTTATGTATTTTTATTTTGGATCTCACTCTGTCACCCAGGCTGGAGTAAGTGGCGTGAATCTTGGCTCACTCAACCTCCACCTCCTGGGTTAAAGCAATCCTCATGCTTCAGCCTCCTGAGTAGCTGGGATTACATGTGTGAGCGACAATGCCCAGCTAATTTTTGCATTTTTAGTAGAGATGGGGTTTCTCCACGTTGCCCAGGCTGGTCTCAAACTCCTGAGCTCAGACAATCTGCCTACCTCAGCCTCCCAAAGTGCTGGGATTACAAGCATGAACTGCTATGCCTGGACAACATATAATTTACATACTATGAAATTCACTTATTTAAAGTGTACAAATATATGTTTTTTTTTAGTATATTTACAGAGTTGTAAAACAATCACCATAATCTAATTTTAGGATATTGTCATCACCCCAAAAAGAACCCTCGTATCCATTATCATTTGATGTCTCTTAGTCTCCTAATATATATGTCTCTCTCTCTCTTTTTTTGTCTTACAATTCATCTGCAAAAGGACCCTGGTCTTGCCTAGCACCTATTCTGAAGATGGAGACATTCAGCTCTTGAACTAGGTTGAAGAGAAAGCCCTGTCATGCAAACCAGCCAGGCAGCTTTTGACAGTATATTTAAACTCTTCTTGCCTTTCTTTTCCCCTCTCAAATGGACATCATTATTATTTGCCTTTCCTTACCTTCCTCACAGGATTGCTGAAAGAATTAAATAAAGTAGGAGGTGAGGAAATCAAAGAATACAAGGGTGATGGTAATTGCAGCAGCAATGACGGAATTACATCTTAATATCACGCACCTTGGCCTCTCGCATCCTGAGACTCACACCTAATTTCTGTACGGGATTAATCGCTCCTTCAAAACAGGGGTAAGCAGAATTCTTCCTCATGGTCTACTAATATACTTTCTGAGCCTCACCACTGCCCTGCTTGATGGGTATTACTACCTTTCTGTTGCTGCATAAGGAAGTAGAGGCCAAGACAGGTGTGGGGTTTTGTCCAGGGTTGATCAGCCAGTCATGGCAGAGCTGGAACCAGGCCCAGTTTTCTCTCTTTTTTTTTTTTTTTTTTTTTTGAGATGGTGTCTCTCTCTTTCACCCAGGCTGGAGTACAGTGGAGCAGTCTTGGCTCCCGGCCACCTCCACCTCCCTGGTTCAATCGATTCTTGTGCCTCAGCCACCCAAGAAGCTGGGATTATAGGTGTGTGCCCCCACTCTTGGCTAATTTTTGTATTTTTAGTAGAGACAGCGTTTCACCATGTTGTCCAGGCTGGTCTTGAACTCCTGACCTCAAGTGATCCACCTGCCTTGGCCTCCCAAAGTGCTGGAATTACAGACATGAGCCCCTGTACCTGGCTGGTTTTCTCATCCTGGAGTCTCTCCCCTCATTACTTCCCGATGAGGTTCTACGCTAAGGTCAGGACCTGGCCTTCTGCCTTTGATGGGACACAGCTAGCCCTAAAGTCATAAGATACCCTTTCTTTCTGATTTTGGTGGTTGTCCTTAGTTAGTATAGTGGCCTTGAGTTGTCTAAGCAGGGACAGAGCTTCCCTGTTTGTGCCAAGTGACCACTAAGAAGCTATGGATGGCCGGGCATGGTGGCTTATGCCTTTTGGTGGCTGAGGTGGACGGGTCACCTGAGGTCAGAAGTTTGAGACCAGCCTAGACAACACGGCGAAACACTGTCTTTACTAAAAATACAAAAATTAGCTGGGCGTGGTAGCACACACCTGTAATCCCAGCTATTTGGAGGCTGAGGCAGGAGAATCACTTGAGCCTGGGAGGCAGAGGTTGCAGTGAGCCATGATCATGCTGCTGCACTCCAGCCTGGGTGATTCATCGAGACTCTGTCTCAAAAATAAATAAATAAGACCCAGTGCAGTGGCTTACACCTGTAATCCCAGCACTTTGGGAGGCCAAGGCAGGAGGATCACAAAGTCAGGAGTTCGAGACCAGCCTGGCCAATATGGTGAAACTATGTCTTTACTAAAAATACAAAAATTAGCCAGGTGTAGTGGTGGGTGCCTGTAGTCCCAGCTACTTGGGAGGCTGAGGCAGAGGAATTGCTTGAACCTGGGAGGTGGAGGTTGTGGTGAGCTCAGATTGTGCCACTGCACTCCAGCCTGGGCAACAGAGCAGGACTCCGTCTGAATGAATAAATAAATAAATAAACAAATAAAAAGAAGCTATGGGCCCTCACTTTCTGCATCAAGGAGCTCTTATCTTCTCACCCAGAGTTAACTTTGATGTTTGCCTTTTGTGCCAAGATTCAGAGTTTGGAGTGTGGGATTTTAGCCTCTTGAGGTTCTTTGGTTATTGTCCTCTCAGACAGTGTTTATCGCAATGAGGCCTCTGCGAGTGTGGGTTTTATCTTCCAGTCACATGATGTCCACACGCTGGAGCCAAGGCACTAGAATCAGAATGATAGGAAAGACAGGAAGGCTATCACTTTTGACTCCCTTGCTTTTGGCTTGCACTTTGTGTCAGCGTATCTATTCCAGGATACTGTAGAACATAGTGTCCTTCCCTCAAACCAAACATAAAATCTCCAAAGGAGAATAACTAAAGCTGAAATGCCAGAGGAGGAAGGACCTCTCACTGGGGTCTACACTGTGGGGGTGAGGAAATATCTGCCCAAGGACCAAGCCAGAAAGACTTTCCTTGGGGACTGTCTTAGTCCATTTGGGCTGCTATAACAGACCCCATAGACTGGGTGGCTTACAAAAAATCAGAAATTCATTTCTCAGCTGGGCACAGTGGCTCACACCTGCAATCCCAGCACTTTGGGAGGTCAAAACAGGAGGATCACTTGAGTCCAGGAGTTCGAGACCAGCCTGGACAACATAATGAGACCTCCATCTCCACAAAAGCATTATATGTTAGCTGATGATGATGGCATGTGCCTATAGTCCCAGCTACTCTGGAGGCTGAGGCTGGAGGACTGCATGGGCCCAGGAGGTCAAGGCCATAGTGAGCTGTGATCATGCCACTGCACTCCAGCCTGGGTGACAGAGCAAGACCATCTAAAAGAAAGAAAGAGAGAGAGAGAGAGAGAGAGAGGGAGGGAGCAAGAAAGAGAGAGAGGAAAAAAGAGAAGAGAAAAAAGAAATTTATTTCTCACAGTTCTGGAGGCTAGAAAGTCCAAAATCAAAGTGCTGGCAGAAGATTTGGTGTCTAGTGAGGGAGCTCTCAGGAGTCCTTTTTTTTTTTTTTTTGAGACAGAGTCTCACTCTGTTGCCCAGGCCGGAGTGAAGTGGCATGATCTTGCCTTACTACAACCTTTGCCTCCCATGGTCAAGCAATTCTCCCTGC
>NW_016107455.1:3321327-3324195 GCF_001604975.1 Cebus imitator
TTTATTTATCTATGTATTTATTATTTATTTATTAACAGAGATGGGGTTTCATCATGTTGCCCAGGATAGTCTCAAACTCCTGTACTCAGGCCGTCTACCCACCTCAGCCTCCCAAACTGCTGGGATTACAGGTATGTGCAACCACGCCCAGTCTCTCCTGGATTATTTTGTTCTTTTTTTGGAGACAGAGTCTTGCTGTGTTGCCCAGGCTGAAGTGAAGTGGCTCGATCTCAGCTTACTGCAACCTCCACCTCCTGGGTTCAAATGATTCTTCTACTGCCTCAGCCTCCTGAGTGGCTGGGATTACAGGCACTCACCACCATACCTGGCTAATTTTTTGTATTTTTGGTAGAAATGAGGTTTTGCCGTATTGGTCAGGCTGGTCTCGAACTCCTGACCTCAGGTGATCCACACACCTCAGCCTCCCAAAGCGCTAGAATTATAGGCGTGAGCCACTACATCTGGCCAAGTGCTGTGTTTCCTATTCTGTAGGAATAGGAAACAGAACGCTTCTGTGACCCCCGGATGTGTGGGGATTATTTCCCCACACACCAAGCAAGTAATTCTGCAGCAGATACCAGCTGGGTGTCCTATAATTGAGTTCAATTCTGACACTATCTACCAGAACATACTGTCAGATCTCATAGGTTGAGGACTCAGTCCCACAAAATTGTCCCTAAGTCAGATGCCAGTCACAAGCCCCAGGTTGTGATCTGTGCTTGTGATTGACCAGCTATAAATTGGCATTCCCATATCCCCTTCCTTGGGTTTGATTAATTTGCGATAGCAGTTCATAAACTCAGGGAAATGCCTACTGTACCTCTTAGGGAATGTTTTTGGAAGGGGTGGTTAGGACAAATAAGGAATGATTTGGAAGATTTTAGTGAAAAGAAATATGGATGCCTAAACATGAAATTCCTTGTTCACAACTTGCCTGCCTTGATAAAAATCTATGTTGTTCATTACTATGTCCTTAGCACCTGGCACAGAGCCTCAAGCATAGTGGAAATTAGTAAATATTTGTTGAATGACTTAATAAACATGCTATCCTACATTAGCATCTCAGTTAAAGCATTGTTATTCTTCAAAATATTTCTATGTAGTTTAAAATACATAATTATTAGGCCAGGTGCAGTGGCTCACACCTGTAATCCCAGCACTTTGGGAGGCTGAGGCAGGAGGATCACGAGGTCAGGAGTTCGAGATCGTCCTGGTTAACACAGTAAAACCCCATCTCTACTAAAGCTATAAAACATTAGCCAGGAGTGATGGCATGCGCCTGTAGCCCCAGCTACTTGGGAGGCTGAGGCAGGCGGATCACAAGGTCAGGAGTTCGAGACCGTCCTGGTTAACACAGTAAAACCCCACCTCTACTAAAAGTACAAAACATTAGCCAGGCATGATGGCATGTGCCTGTAGTCCCAGCTACTTGGGAAGGAGGATCACTTGAGGAGAATCGCTTGAACCCAGGCAGCGGAGGTTGCAGTGAGCCGAGATCGTGTCACTGCACTGCAGCCTGGGTGACAAAGCGAGACTCCATCTCAAAAAAAATTTTAAAAATACATAATTATTAAATTAACTTTGGGCTGGGTGTGGTGGCTCACACCTGTAATCCAGCATTTTGGGTGGCTGAGACAGGTGGATTACCTGAGGTCAGAAGTTTGAGACCAGCCTAAAAATACAAAAATTAGCGGGGTATGGTAACATGCACCTGTTATCCCAGCTACTAGGGAGGCTGAGACAAGAGAATCACTTGAACCTGGGAGACAGAGGCTGCAGTGGGCTGAGACTGTGCCTCTGTATTCCAATTTGGGCAACAGAGCAAGACTTGAGACTCCGTCTCAAAAAAAATGCCGGGCTTGGTGGATCATGCCTGTAATCCCAGCACTTTCTGAGGCCAAGGCAGTTGGATCACCTGAGGTCAGGAGTTCAAGACCAGCCCGGCCAACATGTCAAAACCCCGTCTCCACTAAAAATACAAAAATTAGGCGTAAGGTGCGCACCTATAATCTCACTAACTGGGAGGGTGAGGCAGGAGAATGGCTTGAACCCAGGAGGCAGAGGTTGCAGTGAGCTGAGATGGCACCACAGCACTCCAGCATGGGCAACAGAGCAAGACTCCATCAAAAATAATAATAATAAATAAAAATAAATCAATAAACTTTGAAATTTTACAAAAGATGGTTGTACTAAAATTAAATTATGATCTTTAACATACTTTTTCTTTTATTTGTACTCTAATAAGCTTTTGTTATCTGAGTAACACATGGGCATGCTTGTAAAAGTTCAAAATTTAAATAGTCTAAAAGGTTAAAGCTGCATAAATAAATATATCACAGTTTTTAATTGTCATAATTGCATATACTTTTATATTTCCATATTCTCACTTATTTTGTAAATACTTTTCCATCTTTCTAATAGTCACTAATTTAAATGACTGCAAAAATTCCAATCATGTTTTGTCATATCTAATTTAGCTATTCCCCTACAATTGTACATTTTTCCTTTTTTTTTTTTTTGAGATGGAGTTTTTTGCTCTTTTTGCCCAGGCTGGAATGTGGTGGCATGATATTGGCTCACTGAAACCTCCACCTCCTGCGTGCAAGTGATCCTAGCCTCAGCCTCCCGAGTAGCTGGGATTACAGGCATGTGCCACCAAGGCCAGGTAATTTTGTATTTTTAGTAGAGACGGGGTTTCTCCATGTTGGTCAGACTGGTCTCAAACACCCAACCTCAGGTGATTCACCCACCTCAGCCTCCCGAAGTGCTAGAATTACAGGCATGAGCCACTTCGCCCGGCTTTTTCCATTTTTTTTTTTTTTTAACATTTTTTAAAGTGTGTAGTATTGCTTAAACAGAATACATACA
>NW_016107455.1:3324571-3325555 GCF_001604975.1 Cebus imitator
CCTTTGCCTCCCAGTTTCAAGCAATTCTCTTGCCTCAGCCTCCTGAGTAGCTGGGATTACAGGCATGTACCACCACACCTAGCTAATTTGGTATTTTTAGTAGAGACAGGGTTTCTCCATGTTGGTCAAGCTGGTCTCAAACTCCTGACCTCAAGTGATTTGCCCTCCTCGGCCTCCCACAGTGCTGGGATTACAGGTGTGAGCCACTACACCGGCCTAATTATTGTATTTTTTGTAGAGATGGGGTTTCGACTTGTTGCCCAGGCTGGTCAAACTCCTGGCCTCAAGTGATCCGCCTGCCTTGGCCTCCCAAAGTGCTAGGATTACAGGCATGAGCCACCACACCCAGCCCAAAGTGTCTTTTTCCTATTATCCTACACAGTCATTCAGCATAACACTTTTGATACCAGATATATGTGAGTTTTTTTTCCTCACATATCAAGCAAGCAATTCTGTAACAGACACTAGCTAGATGTTTTATAATTCAATTCAATTCTAACATCTGGTAAGCCCACAGGTTAAGGGCTCAATGCCTTAATACCGTCCCCCATTGCTGTTAGGCACGAACCTGTACAGCATGTTACTACACTGAATACTGTAGGCAACTGTAACGCAATGGTGAGCATTTGTGTATCCAAACATATCTGAACACATAAAAAGTACAGTAAAAATACAGCTTATCATCTTATGGGACCACCGTCATATATGTGGTCCATCATTGACCAAAATGTTGTTGTGTGGTGCGTGACTGGATATATACATGGTCATCCCTTGATATTGAAGGGGATTTGTTCCAGGATCCCCTTGAATACCAAAATCTGAGGATGCTCAGGTCCTGCAGTTAGCCCTGCTGAAACCCCAGGTGTGAAAAGTAAGCCTCTGTAACCATGCATTCTACATTCCAAGAATATTGTATTTTCCTTTTTTTAAATTTTATTATATATATATATATATATATTTTTTTTTTTTTTTTTTTTTTTTTTT
>NW_016107455.1:3326276-3327371 GCF_001604975.1 Cebus imitator
ACCAGGATGGTCTCGATCTCTTGACCTCGTGATCCACCCGCCTCGGCCTCCCAAAGTGCTGGGATTACAGGCTTGAGCCACCACGCCCGGCCTTCAATTATGTCTTAATTGAGAGTATTTGTTTTCCAATTTATCTGAAAGGAGCTCAAGAAAATTAAAAAGAAAACTGGATGCAATCTAATTAACAGATTAAGCTCTTGTCTGGAAATTTCCTTTCAACACTGTTATAATCAAATGCCTTTTAATAAGTAATTGTGCTGAGTGATGTATCTTTAAGTCAAATCAAGCAAACAGGCAGGATCCATGTCCTCTAGAGACCCACCCTTGTGACTGACAATGCAGAAGACATGGATGTTTGAACAGTGAACCAAGAACAAGTCTGCTAAAAGGCAAGATAAAATACAGTATTTACCTGGTATCAAAGCATTGGACTTTTCCACTCCACCAGAGTGGGCCTGGGGGGCAGCGGGGAAAGGAAGAAGGCATCCTGGAAGGAATGGGACACAAAAGTGAAGAAATGCAGGTGATGGATGTTGCTTTGGGTTTAACTTGAAAGACCAAAGATAGATGGGTCTGAAGCATGGGACTGATGCGAAGCCAAGTTTTATTTGGTCTCCTGCCCAGGACTGTGTCTAACTCACCAATCAGAGATGGGGCCCCCGTTCCCACCCAATGCCAGTCATTTAACATACACTTTATCTTCTACCCAGCAGGCCTGCCCACTGGTCCTGGGTGTTCTGCTGTCCTGGGACTCAGAGAGAGACTGTGTTGCAAGTTCCCCCTTTGATAGGCATAAAGATGGATCCTCTTATCTCCTGGCAAAAGTACTTTGCTCTGTCCTCTCTATGTCCACTGCACAGTTGAGGAGGCATGAAGACTGTATTGTGAGGGTAGAGCTCCTTCCTGGCATTCTAGAGGAAAATTCCATCAGTGTCTTCGAGATACCAATCTGTCCTCTTGGCTTTATCCAATCTATTTAATATACTGTAATCAATCTGTAATATCCCAACAGTAAATTCACTGCCAACAACTCCGTGCTTTGGCTTATGATTTGCTGCAGTATGTGTCATCATGAAGCTCTATCCTCAGGCTCAG
>NW_016107455.1:3327616-3331160 GCF_001604975.1 Cebus imitator
GGCTGGTCTTGAACTCCTGACCTCAGGTGATCTGCCCACCTCGGCCTCCAAAGTGCTAGGATTACAAGCATAAGCAACCGTGCCTGGCCTTTGCTATTATACTAATTAATTTAATCTTCATAACAATCTCATGAGGTATGTCCTATTGTTATTCCCATTTGGCAGATGAGGCACAGAGAAGTTAAATAATCCGTCCAATGATGCACAGCTAGTAACTGGCACAACTGATATTCAGATCTAGCAGGCAGACTCCAGCGTCCTTACTCTTTATTGTTGCTGTTTTTAAGAGATGGGGTCTTACTCTGTAGCCCAGTCTGGAGTGCAGTGGTATGATCACAGCTCACTGCAGCCTCAGCCTCCTGTGCTCCAGCAATCCTTCCATGTAGCTAGGACTACAGGTGTGGGCCACCATGTCCAATTAATTCTTTAATTTTTTTCTTCTTTTTTTTTGTAGACAGAGTCACGGAGTCTCGCTGTATCCCCCAGGCTGGAGTGCAGTGGCTTGACCTCGGCTCACTGCAACCTCTGCCTCCTGGGTTCAAGCGATTCTCATGCCTCAGCCACCCAAGTAGCTGGGATTACAGGCACCCACCACCACACCCAGCTGATTTTTGTATTTTTAGTGGAGACAGGGTTTCGCCATGTTGCCCAGGCTGGTCTCGAACTCCTGACCTCAGGTAACCTGTCCACCTTGGCCTTCCAAAGTGTTGAGATTGCAGGCGTGAGCCACTGTGCCCGGCTTAATTTTTAAAATTTTTTGTAGAGATGCGGTCAGACAGGCCTTGAACTCCTGGGCTCAAGGAATCCTCTCACCTTAGCCTCCCAAAGTGCTGGGATTTGAGCCTGCCTGCGTACCCAGCCAAGCTACCCTGTTTTAGTCACCGACCTGTGCTGTCTCCAGGAGAACATCAGAGTGACCCCTGCTGGACATTTGTTAACATCATAAAGAGGGCATAAGGTTCAAGACAAGCCAGGGAGCCAGAATGGCAGAAGTATAGATGATCAGGAGATGGCTGCGGACTGTAGAAAGAAACTTACATTGCAGGGGAGGCAAGCTCTGGCATACCAGACTCCCACTCTCCAACTTTAGCAAGTGCTGGCCTCAGTTTGTACCAAACTATACCCATTGCCCGCTGAACGTGCTTGATGTTGCCTCTTTCCTGCAGCCCTTGAGTCAGATTTTTTGTTTTGTTTTTGTTGTTGTTGTTGTTTTTTGAGATGGAGTCTCACTCTGTCGCCCAGGCTGGAGTGCAGTGGCGCAGTCTCAGCTCACTACCACCTCTGCCTCCTGGGTCCAAGTGATTCTCCTGCCTCAGCCTCCTGAGTAGCTGGGATTACAGGCATGCACCACCATGCCTGGCTAATTTTTGTATTTTTAGTAGACCTTGGGTTTTGCCATGTTGGCCAGGCTGGTCTTGAACTCCTACCTCAAGTGATCTACCCGCCTTGACCTCCCAAAGTGCTAGGATTACAGGCATGAGCCATCGTGCCCCGCCTAGTCAGATTTTTATTTTTATTTTTAGAGACAGGGTCTGGCTCTGTCACCCAGACTTGGGTGCAATGGTGTGATCACAGCTCACTGCAGTCTCCAACTCCTGGTCTTTAGTGATCCTCCCACCTCAGCCACCCAACTGGGACTACAGGTACATGCCATCATGCCCAGTTAATTTGTTTATTTTTTTGTAGAGATGGAGTTTTTATGTTTCTCAGGCTGGTCTTGAACTCCTGGCCTCAAGAGATCCTCCCACTTCAGCTACCCCAGGCTTTGGGATTATAGGTGTGAATCACCATACCTGGCTAGATATGGATTTTTAAGTAGGTTTTATATATAAAGGAATTCTTTACAATATTATCTCTATGATGGCCCCCCTTAAAAGAAAAACACTTTTTTCTAGCCCCTGCCTACTAGACATTACCCAGTACACAGCTACAACACCATGAAGACCTTGTCACTCTCACCCTCCTGGAGAAGCCCCAAAGAATCAACATTGTCATTAACTGGCAACGCTGATTGAGAGCTCCTGGGGATCGAGATTCTTTACAAAGCTGCTCGGAACAAGCAGTGCCCTAAAGAATTTGCCCATCTGTAAAAGGCTTTTGTCCTTTGTGCTCTGATATTTGTGAAATTTTTTTTTTTTTTTTTTGAGACAGAGTTTCCTCTTGTTACCCGGGCTGGAGTGCAATGGCGTGATCTCGGCTCACCGCAACCTCCGCCTCCTGGGTTCAGCCAATTCTCCTGCCTCAGCCTCCTGAGTAGCTGGGATTACAGGCATGCGCCACTATGCCCAACTGATTTTTTGTATTATTAGTAGAGACGGGGTTTCACCATGTTGACCAGGATGGTCTCGATCTCTTGACCTCGTGATCCACCTGCCTTGGCCTCCCAAAGTGCTGGGATTACAGGCGTGAGCCACCGCGCCCGGCCAGAAATTTGTTTTTTTTTTTTTTTGGAAGAAAATGTTTTATAATTCATTACATTATTCACATAAAATACATTATTCACATAAAATACATTATTTTATGAGCTCCTCCAAACAACTTCATAAGGAAGAGATCATAGCCTTCATGTGGTAGAGAGGAAGCTGAGGCACAACGAGATGACATGAGTTGCCTAGAGCCACGCACTAGAAATGGCAGAGCGAAGCTCAGTCTCAGCCATGCCGCCTGTGCCAGGACACTGTGTCTCAGTCGGCTTTGCTTTTCTTATCTACAGAGTAATAGGATTGGAATACCAGCTCTATAAGGGTTCCTCCAACTCAAACATTTTGTAACACAAAGTTCTGAGGGCTACTTTTCCCTGAAAGATCAGGTAAACCAAGCCTCCTGACTTTCACATTTCCACTCACTGAGGTTATGGGGAGGAGGGAGATGAAAGCACCTTACTTACATCTACCCAGGAACGTGACTTCATTATCTCCCAGTGAACAAAGAGTGTGTCTTTCCTAACATGGACAGGGATAGAGTTGTTTTTGAAACTTTCTCCCCAGTGCTCCTTAGGGACATCAAATAACTAAGATGGTGAAATTCTGCAGTAAACACAACAACACATTTGCCTCAAAACCTGTGGATTACAACTTTTTAGTGGCCTTTTTATATGATCATAATGATAGCTGAGATCAGGAGAGCACACTGTGAGTTCGGCACTGTACCAAATGCTCGACAAGTATCATTGTACTTATTACTCACAACCACCTCAAGAGGAAGGTATTATTATCATTATTTCCGTGCTACAGAAGAAGAAACAGTGGCTGACAGAAGTAAAAATAAAAGCACTCACTCAGGATCACAGAGCTATTACGTGGAGCCTAGATTCAAACCTAGGAAGTTTGCCAGCAACTCTTAACTGCTGCAAGAGACCACATGATTTCTCCTAGGAGAAAGGGAGATTGGTATTATGCACATTTCATACCCTTTAAATGTTTATTTATTTATTTATTTTATTATTATTATTTTTTTTTTGAGACAGAGTTTCGCTCTTGTTACCCAGGCTGGAGTGCAATGGTGCGATCTCGGCTCACCGCAACCTCCGCCTCCTGGGTTCAGG
>NW_016107455.1:3331345-3344197 GCF_001604975.1 Cebus imitator
GGGGTTTCACCATGTTGACCAGGATGGTCTCGATCTCTTGACCTCGTGATCCACCCGCCTCGGTCTCCGAAAGTGCTGGGATTACAGGCGTGAGCCACCGCGCCCGGCCTAAATGTTTATTATGTAATATTTAAGATAGAAAAAAGGTACATTATGTACAGATAGTGCTTCCTCATTAATGTATGTATTTTATATTTCCCACTGTGTGCCAAGCATTAGGGATGTGATATATATTCTCACGTGCATGTGTATGTGTGTATATATTTTATACATATATGTGTATATATGTATATATGTGTGTATATATGCATATTTTTCACTGTGTACCAAACATTAAGCACATAGCAACAAACTCCTTCAGATGGAGAGGGTCAGGAGAAAATAAAGGCAATGTTAGAAAAAGGGCAATGTTAGAGTTTATTATCCAGTGCCACCTCCTTGTCTAGCATTATGCTGGATAAGCCTGAGAAAAGAAAAAGTATCCGAGGCCGGGCACAGTCACGCCTGTAATCCCAGCACTTGGGGAAGTCGAGGCGAGCGGATCACGAAGTCTCAAGAGATCGAGACCATCCTGGCCAACAAGGTGAAACCCCGTCTCTACTAAAAATACAAAAAGTAGTGGGACGTGGTGGCGCATGCCTGTTGTTCAAGCTACTCAGGAGGCTGAGGCAGGAGAATCGCTTGAACCTGGGAGGCGGAGGCTGCAGTGAGCCGATATTGCGTCACTGCACTCCAGCCTGGCGACAGAGGGAGACTCCGTCTCAAAATAAGAAAGAAAAGAAAAGTATCCTAAAACCCTGCCATAAAATAACTACATAGACAGAAAAAAGGCACTTAATTTGGTTATAAAGAAACAAGTCTGTTCACACAGCATAAAGACGAATTTTATCGTATTTTATAAGCATCACACGCAAAAACAACTAGGGTGACGGGCCTTGGGGAGTGGAAAGCGCCGGATCCTGGGAGCCAGTCGCCCTATTCGATCAAGCATTTTCTGAGGGTTCTGTCCAATAACGTGGAGACGCAGCTGAAAACCAGGAAGGAGGTCGCCGCCCTCCTGGAGTTTACAGTCTGGTGAGAAGAGCCCTGCCCTGAGTCACTGCCAAGCTCTCGTTATGTGACTTTGAATAGGGAATTTCTGTCCCTATTTGTAGAATAAATGAGTTTAAACCAGGGAATCCGTCAGTCAAATTCCGGGCCCAAAACGTCTCTGGGGCCGTGGTGCCCAGAAGAGGGTGGGCGAGGCTCCCTGGGCCTGCGCTGCGGCGGCAGGACCGCGGGAGCACTGTGCGGAGAGCGTTCGCGTTCTGAAAACGCGTGTCCCTCGCTGCGTGCCGTCGTTCCCTGCGCCGCCGCCGCCGCCCGCTGGGCCGGAGGAGGCGGAGCTGGTGCCGTCCCGGCTCCAGTGCTGGGAAGCAGCTTTGGGGGAGGCGCGGCGAGCCCCAGCGGCCGAAGAGGCTGGCAGGTGGCGCCGTGGGGTGGGCGCTCCCGGCGAGAGGAGTCCACTCCATGCGTACGGGCGGAGGCCGGCCCCCTAGAGCCGCCGACATGAAGAAAGACGTGCGGATCCTGCTGGTGGGAGAACGTGAGTCCTCATCCTCCGGCCGGCCCCGGAGGCCCTGCCCTCCCTGCCCCGGTCACCCCTGCAGCTCCTGTCGCCCCTGCATCCCTAACCCTTGCAGCTCTGGCCTTTGTCGCGCCTCACAGCTCCGCTCTCCTCTCTCCGCGCTCCTAGGCCTTCCAGCCCCTTTACTCTTCCTTTGTGGCTGCCCGCCGGCGGCCCTCATCCTGTCACCTCACCTGGGCCCTCCGAAGATCTCCTTTTCCTGTTCACTAGCCTTCCGCCCAAGCCATGTTCCCGTTATCCCCTAGCTGCCCGACCTCATCCCTCCGAAGGTTCTCTCCTTTTCCTCTTCGAACCTTGTCCTCCTGGGCCTCACAGCTTCCCAGGCCGCCTCCTTTCGGACCTTTTTGTCTTCCCCTGGAGATTCCCTTGTCACTGCCAAGCAGGTGCTAGAATAAGCAAACTGACCAATTGGGATTGCGTGAACCGGCTCCCGGGGAAGCTGGGGGAGGGGCGCAGAACTATTCGACTTGTGGGCAAGGTCAGGTTTCTGCATTTTTTTGGCACTCGCAGTCTTCACTCCCTCTGTGCATTGGCATTAAGATATGAGTAGTGGAAAGGGCCGGATCCTTTTTAGCAATACTTGTGCTTTGCATCGGAATAACTCCTGGTACTCGAGATATTGCCTCAAACATTTTTTCTCAGCTTCAAGTTATGCAAGTGCTCAATGAATTAGAATTATCTGGGGAGAGTCCAATTATTGTTAACCCAAAAGCCCTCTTTTTAAGCATTATTTATTCCATAGGTACTTGGTAGTTAATTTATTAATGACAACAGGCACACAGACATTTGATACCTCCCCCCACCCAGAAATTTCATACGTTTCATCTTTTGAACATGATAGTTGCCTCTGTTCACCGCCATGAGGACAGAGCAGCAGGGACTTCTCTATCAGTGCAAGTTATGTGACTCAGTTGCTAGGACTAAAATAGGAAAGTGGGCCCAGGAGAACTAGATTTTTTTTTTTTTTTTTTTGAGACAGAGTTTCACTCATGTTACCCAGGCTGGAGTGCAATGGCGCGATCTCGGCTCACCGCAACCTCCGCCTCCTGGGTTCAGGCAATTCTCCTGCCTCAGCCTCCTGAGTAGCTGGGATTACAGGCACGCACCACCATGCCCAGCTAATTTTTTGTATTTTTAGTAGAGACGGGGTTTCACCCTGTTGACCAGGATGGTCTCGATCTCTTGACCTCGTGATCCACCCGCCTTGGCCTCCCAAAGTGCTGGGATTACAGGCTTGAGCCACCGCGCCCGGCCTGAGAACTAGATTGTTTTAAAATGTTAATACATTCCTTAATGCTCTGCCATAAGCTGTTTCGAAACATTCTATTCTAAACCATATTTCATTCTTGGTAACCCCTCAGGGTCACGATGATGGACTCCCAAGGACTCACATTTTTACCCTCTTCTGTAGTGTTTTTTGATGTTCATTGAAATTTCATCTACCTGCTGTCTGGAAAAATCTTCCTTTAGAATTAGAATTTAAGAGTAACCTTAGCCAGACATAGTTTACTTTTTGATTTGCAGTTGTAAATTTTAGTTATTATTTATAATTATATCTTATAATTATATCTTAATCTGTATTTTTCATGGACTTCTTTGACAAAGTTCAGGAAGATGTTATTTATTTAACATATGATTCATGCTTATGCTTTTGGAGCAAGGTAGGGAAAGTGAGTAGGTTACTTGCTTAAAAAACTGATCCTTATGTATCATGAAATAGTTTGTTGTTGTTTTGAGACAGAGTTTCACTCTGTCACCCAGGCCGGAGTGCAGTGGTGTGATCTTGGCTCACTGCAACCTCTGCCTCCCAGGTTCAAGCGACTCTCCCACCTCAGCTTCCTGAGTAGCTGGGACTACAGGCACATGCCACCACACCTGGCTCTAACCTGGGCGATAGAATGAGACTGTCTCAGGAAAAAAAAAGACATCTAAATAGAAATGTTACACATATAAACAATATGTCATTCTTAGGACGTGTAAGTTAAAACATTAATAGTATTACTTGGGCCAGGCGTGGTGGCTCATGCCTCTAGTCCCAGCACTTTGGGAGGCCGAGGCAGGCAGATCACAAAGTCAAGAGATTGAGACCATCCTGGCCAACATGGTGAAACCCCATCTGTACTAAAAATACAAAAATAACTGGGTATGGTGGTGTGCGCCTGTAGTCCCAGCTACTAGGGAGGCTGAGGCAGGAGGATCGCTTGAACCCAGGAGGTAGAGGTTGCAGTGAGCTGTGATCGCCCCACTGTACTCCTGCCTGGTGACAGAGCAAGACTCTGTGTCAAAAAAAATGAATAAGTAAATAAAAATTAACAGTATTACTTATTTAGGAATATATGAAAGGATTCAAAATTTGTTAGAAAGCTTACAATCCATGTTTTGTAGAAAGCAATAAGACAATTGGTAAAACTGTATGTATCTATGTGGTACAGTTTTCTGATTATAGTGAGGAACTTGACACAGAGAAAGCCTTAGTTTTTGAGAAATAAACTTTTCTTTCTTTTTTCGTTTTTTACGAGATGGGTTCTCGCTGTGTTGCCCAGGCTGGAGTACACTAGCTGTTCACAGGCATGATCATGGTGTACCACAGCCTCAACCTCTTAGGCTCAAGCGATTCCTGCCTCAGCCTCCAGAGTAGCTGAGACTACAGGCGCTGGCCACCACGTCAGCCACAGGAAGACACTTTTCTTTTTTTTTTTTGAAGACGGGGTTTCACCATTTTGCCCAGGCTAGTTTCGAACTTCTGACCTCAGGTGATCCGCCCGCCTCAGCCTCCCAAAGTGTTGGGATTACAGTCATGAGCCCCCCGCGCCCAGCCAGGAAGACACTTTTCTTAAAGGATGGCACAAAAGCCTTAGGCCATTAACCATATATGTTATTTTTCACATTGAAAAATATCATAAATACTCAATCGAAATATATAATTTTATTTATTTTAAAGGCTGATATGTTGGGGGGAAATGTTAGAGGCTTTACTTTGTGAGATTTAATGTAAATATTTGGCATCTGTTAGCCTAGGTGTAGCACTTTGAAATGCTAAATCTTGGCCAGGTGTGGTGGCTCAAGCCTGTAATCCCACCACTTTGGGAGGCCAAAGTGAGTGGATCACCTGAGGTCAGGAGTTTGAGACCAGTCTGGACAGGAGGATTGCTTGACAGCAGGAGTTTGAGACCAGCCTGGAAAACATAGTGAAACCCCTGCTTCAAAAAAAAAAAAAAAAAAAAAACAATATTAGCTAGGCATGGCGGTGTGCACCTATAGTCCTAGCTACTGGGGGAGGCTGAGGTGAGAGATCGCCTGAACCCAGAAGGTCGAGGTTGCAGTGAGCCATGATTATACCATTGCACTTCATCCTGGGTGACAGAGCAAGATTCTGTCTCTTAAAAAAATAAAAATTAATTAATTTTTAATGGCTAGGTGCAGTGGCTCACGCCTGTAATCCCAACACTTTGGGAGGCCAAGGTGGGCGGATCACCTGAGGATCAGGAGTTTGAGACCAGCCTGGCCAACATCATGAAACCTGGTCTCCACTAAAAATACAATAATTGGTCAGCTGTGGTGGCCTGCACCTGTAATCCTAGCTACTCAGGAGGCTAAGGTGGAAGAATGGATTGCATCCAGGAGGTGGAGGTCACAGTGAGCTGAGATCATGCCACTATACTCCAACCCAGGCAACAGAGTGAGACTCTGTCTCCAAAAAAAAAAGTGAATATATACCATGAAATACTACTCAGCCATAAAAAAGAATGAAATTGTGTCTTTTGCAACAACATAGATAGAACTGGAGACCATTATCCTAAGTAAAATAACGCAGAAACAGGAAACCAAATACTGCATGTTTTCACTTACACGTGGGAGCTGAATAACAGGTATACATGGAGATACAGAGTGGAATAATAGACACTGGAGATCACAAAGGTGGGAGGGTAAAAGGGCGCTGAGGGGTGAGAAATATTGGGTACAATGTTTTCTTTCTTTCTTTCTTTCTTTTTTTTGAGACAGAGTCTTGCTCTGTCACCAGGCGCCAGGCTGGAGCACAGTGGCATGATCTCGGCTCACTGCAACTTCCACCTCCTGGGTTCAAGCAATTCTCCTGCCTCAGCCTCCCGAGTAGCTGGGACTACAGGCGTGCACCATCATACCCAGCTAATTTTTGTATTTTTTAGTAGAGACAGGGTTTCACCATGTTGGCCAGGATGATTTCAATCTCTTGACCTTGACCTCGTGATCTGCCCGCCTTGGCCTCCCAAAGTGCTGGGATTACAGGCGTCAGCCACCGCACCTGGCCCTGGGTACAATGTTTTCTTTTTGGGTGACAGGCACAAGAAAAGCCCAGACATCACCTCTATGCAATATATGCATATAAGAAATCTGCACTTATGTCCCTTAAATATATAAAAATCTTTTAAAAATTAAAAAAATTGAACAGGCCGGGCGCGGTGGCTCAAGCCTGTAATCCCAGCACTCTGGGAGGCCGAGGCGGGTGGATCACGAGGTCAAGAGATCGAGACCATCCTGGCCAACATGGTGAAACCCCGTCTCTACTAAAAATACAAAAAATTAGCTGGGCATGGTGGTACGTGCCTGTAATCCCAGCTACTCAGGAGGCTGAGGCAGGAGAATTGCCTGAACCTAGGAGGCGGAGGTTGTGGTGAGCCGAGATCACGCCATTGCACTCCAGCCTGGGTAACATGATTAAAAACTACAAACAAAAAAAAAAAAAAAAAAATTGAACAGATTTTTTTTAAAAAAAGAAAAAAATGCACCCACACAAAACTTAGTTCTTCAGGTCATAATTTTTCACGGTTAAATTCATTGGCCTGAATTTATATTTAACTAGATTTGCTTTATTATGCTTAAGAAATGTCCTTTTAAAATTAGAAAGAGCCTTACTATCCTTTTATCTAAGTCATGTAGCTGTATTAAAAGTAAACAGGATAGGCTGGGTGCAGTGCCTTGTGCCTGTAGTCCCAGCACTTTGGGAGGCCAAGGCGGGTGGATCATTTGAGGTCAGGAGTTCGAGACCAGCCTGGCCAACATGGTGAAACCCCCTCTCTACTAAAAATAAAAAAAATAGCCGGCTGTGGTGGCAGGTGCTTGTAGTCCCAGCTACTTGGGAGACTGAGGCATGAGAATCGCTGGAACCCAGGAAGTAGCTGTTGGAGTGAACTGAGATCACACCTCTGCACTCCTGCCTGGGGAACAGATCATGCCTCTGTCTCAATAAATAAATAAATAATAGTAAACAGGATAGTTTTCATTTTAATGAAGTCTTCTTTTTAAATTAAAATTGAGATATATTTGTTTTTTCCTAGTCAAGTTCATTAAGAAAATGGAACTGTTATCCTCTTTTATTTTTTATTTTTTTGAGACGGAGTTTTGCCCTTGTTGCCAAGGCTGGAGTGCAGTGGTGCAATCTTGGCTCACTGCAACCTCCACCTCAAGCAGTTCTCCTGCCTCAGCCTCCTGAGTAGCTGGGATTACAGGCATAAGCCACCACACCCAGCAAATTTTGTATTTTTAGTAGAGATGGGGTTTCTCTATGTTGGTCAGGCTGATCTTGAACTCCCTATCTCATGTGATCCTCCTGCCTTGGCCTCCCAAAGTATGGGATTACAAGCATAAGCCATCACGCCCAGCTGTTAAAATGAATCTGGCAGCTCAGAGTTAAACTGGTTTGTTTAACTCTGATTATCATTGCAACTTCTTTCAAACTAGCTCAAACTTCCATTGGCTTTGGACTAGATTTTTGCAATATCTCCCTTAACCAGACTTTCTGCTTCTGCTTTCCTTCATTTTCCATGGAGCAGGCAGATTCATCTTTGTTTTTTTATTTTTAATTTTTTTTTACATGGGAGTATAGATTCAAGCTGTTCTGAATATATACTCCCAGATTCATCTTTAGAAAATATCCCAGATTCTGTTATGCATCTTAAAAATCATCTAATGGGTCAGGTGTGGTGGCTCATGCCTATAATCTCATCACTTTGGGAGGAGGCTAGGACAGGAGGATCACTTTTGCCCAGCATTTTGAGACCATCCTGGGCAACATGACGAAACCTCATCTCTACAAAAAATACAAAAAATTAGCTAGGTATGGTGGTGTGCACCTGTAGTTCCAGCTACTTGAGAGGCTGAGGTGAGAGAATCACTTGAGCCCAGGAGTTCAAGGTTGCAGTGAGCTGTGACTGCACCACTGCACTCCAGTCTGGGTGACAGGGTGAGAATCTGTCTCAAAAAATATATATCATCCAATGATTTCTACTTTCACTTAGAATAAAATTCAAACTTTTTAATGCAGGCCTATAAGGTCCTCCACAATCTGAAAGGGCCTTACTTCCCTGTTATACTACTCTCTCCTTCATTGCTTTCTTTATAAGAAGGCTCTGACCTAGGCATTATCCTCATAACCATGTATATTTATACATTTGTTTTCCCATCTCTTGGGCTAGAAAGGAATTGTCATGAAGGAAGGGGATTTGTTTTCCTTTGTGCTAATGCCCTGTTCTACCTGTGGCTAGAACAGACCTGGCAAAAAAGAGGCACTCAGGTATTTCTTGAAAGAATGAATGAGTTCAAGCTAGTTCAGTTTGTTTAGACTTCCCTTGTTTTCCAAACCACTCCTCTCTGTCATAAAAATGTGATCATTTTCCTTTCTTTCTTTATTATTATTTTTTTGAGACAGGGTCTTACTTTGTCGCCCAAGCTGGAGTCCAGTGGTGTCATCTCGGCTCACTGTAATCTCAGCTTTGCGAGTAGCTGGGATGACAGGCGTGTGCTACCACATCTGGCTAATTTTTTTGTCTGTTTGTTTTTTAGTAGAGACAGGGTTTCACTGTATTGGCCAGGCTGGTCTGAAACTCCTGACCCTAAGTTATCTGCCCAGTTTGGCCTCCCAAATGCTGGGATTATAGGTGTGAACCACCAGGCCTGGCCTGTTCTTTTTTTATTTTTTTTGAGACAGAGTCTCACTCTGTCACCCAGCCTGCAGTGCAGTGGTACAATCTTGGCTCACTGCAGCATCAGCCTCTTGGGTTCAAGCGATTCTCCTGCCTCAGCCTCATAAGTAACTGGGATTACAGGTGCATACCACTATGCCTGGCTAATTTTTGTGTTTTTAGTAAAGATAGGTTTTCACCATGTTGGCCAGTCTGGTCTTGACTCCTGACCTTAAGTGATCCACCCACCCTGGCCTCCCAAAGTGCTGGGATCACAGACATGCACCACCGTGCCTGGCCTAAGATCATTTTAAAGCCATATTGCTAATCCCAGCGTTTTGGGAGGTCGAGGCAAGAGACTCGCTTGAGCCCAGGAGTTTGAGATTGGCGTAGGCAACACAATAAGACCCTGCTTCTACTTTTATTTAACTAAAAAAAAGGGAAAAAAGCCATATTGCTTTTCATTCTGGTCTTTGTTGGAATGATATTTAAAGATTAAACTGGCCCGGTGCAGTGGCTCACGCCTGTAATCCCAGCAGTTTGGGAGGCTGATGCAGGCGGATCACAAGGTCAGGAGTTTGAGACCAGCCTGACTAACATGGTGAAATCCTGTCTCTACTAAAAATACAAAAAGTAGCTGGGCATGGTGACATGCCCCCATAATCCCAGCTACTCAGGAGGCTGAGGCAGGGGAATCGCTTGAACCCAGGAGGTGGAGGTTGCAGTGAGCTGAGATTATGTCACTGTACTCCAGCTTGGGCGACACAGTGAGACTCTGTCTCAAAAAAAAAAAAAAAAAAAGATTAAACTGTTTAAGTTTCAGTTATACTCTGTTTACTACCGACTACCTGGGTAATATTCTATGGACGAGGATGTTCAAACACCCATTAATGTGAAATGGATCTTTTCTTGGCCCACTTCTGAAGACTACAGGCTTTAATGCAAATTGCTTAATGAGTATTCAGTGCTTAGATAAAAGAAGTTAGGCTGTTTTAAATGCAGAGAAAGCCAAAGTCCAAACATCCCTGGCCATAGAGTCCGTTCTGCATAAAGAGTCTATTCTGTGCATGCAGTCTTTCCTATATCATCCTCCCATATGTATTGAAATGTATTTTCCATTGTCTTTTTTTGCTGCTAGTTGGTTATTAGTGTTGATCTAGTTTGAAGAAGAGGGATAGCTGAGTGACAGCTTTTGTTTTGCAGGCTGCATCATCTGCATATGGGCAATGAAATTGTCCTCTGGAACAATGTTTAGCTATTTCGCCAAATGCTGAAGTTTTCCAGTTAAAAATATAACTCTATAGTCACCCTCCTCACCCCAGTATATACTAAATACAATAACTTAGGAAGAGCCAACAAGGCTTCTTACTAAAGAAACAAAAAAATGAGGAGTAGATCTTTTTGCCACTTGAAGCAGGGGGTGTTTGTTACCAAGAAAAATAGCCAGTATGGCTGGTAGAGTGGTAATTGGAACCAGAGAACGTTATTTCTGCTTCATGAATATTAGGAATTTGCTGTCATTTGGAACTAGATGTTCAAAAGATGTGATGAAAAGGAAAATTTATAGCCTGGATAAATCTAGATAATTTGTTCTATAGTGATGAATTATGTTTTCCATGGATGACCTACTTAGAAGCATGGAGTCTCAGAACTGTGGCATATTCTATTGAACTGGATCAGAAGGTCTTCTGTCCTTGCAGATAATTGTGGTCTTGCTTTTAGTTTTTATAGATTACTTCAACATTTCTCAGGCAAAGTGGAAGAACTAGAGACCATTAGTCGGCTGGCTAATAAAGGATAATTTTTTGTCCTCCGTGTTAATAACATACTAAATGTATCCAATGAATTTATATTTTATACATTTTATTATAAATTTTATTTGTAATAAATTATTTATAAATTTTATTGTAAAATATAATGTTTTAGGCCTGGTGCAGTGGCTCACACCTGTAATCCCAGCACTTTGGGAGACTGAGGCAGGCAGATCACAAGGTAGAGAGGTCAAGAAATCAAGACCATCCTGGACAACATGGTGAAACCCCGTCTCTAAAAAAAAAAAAAAAAAAAAAAAAAAAAAAAAAAAAAAAAAAAAAAAAAAAAAAAAAAAAAAAAAAAAAAAAAAAAAAAGCCTTTAAAAAAAAAAAAAAAAAAAAAAGAACAAATATAATGTTTTATATGCATTTGTATTATAATTTTTATAGTAAATATAAAGTTTAATTAGTATAATTTAAGAAGAGCTTGGAATTTTTGTTCCCTCATAAACAATTTTTATTTTCTGAAGCAGCTAAAAATATGTAGTTTTTATATCATATTAAGATACTTTTTTGATTGTAAGCATATTTAAATAGTTTTTATAATTTTTTGTTCTAAAATGTTTTCATTGTCTCTAAGGCACTCTTATTTATTTCTCAATTAAAATTAGTTTAGGCTGGGCATGGTAGCTCATGACTGTAATCCCAGCACTTTGGGAGGCTGAGGCAGGTGAAATCACTTGAACTCAGGAGTTCCAGATCAGCCTGGGCAACAGAGCGAGATCTTGTCTCTTCAAAAAAAAACCAAAAAATATATATATTTGTGTGTGTGTGTGTGTGTGTGAGAGACAAGAGTCTTGCTCTGTTGCCCAGGTTGAAGTGCTGTGGTGTAATCTTGGCTTACTGCAACCTCTGCCTCCTGTGTTCAAGTGATTCTCTTGCCTCAGCCTCCTGAGTAGCAGGGATTACAGGTGTGTGCCACGATGCCTGGCTAATTTTTTGTATTTTTTTTTAGTAGAGACGGGTTTTGCCATGTTAGCCAGGCTGGTCTCAAACTCCTGGCCTTAATTGATCCACCTGCCTCAGCCTCCCAAAGTGCTGGTATTACATGTGTGAGCCACTGCACTTGGCCAAAATACTAATTTTTAAAAAATAGCTTAAAAGTGGCTTTTATACTTGCTGCTTTATTCTTTCTTTGATTGTCTCACTTAGGGATAGGTATCAAGCCCTAAGGAGAGCAAAAAGCCCTAGTTTAGATTCACTGAAGCATTTCTTGACTAAGTCACATTTGTCTGATCCTTTATTAAAGTAGCTATTATTTCACTGTCCTTCCAAAAGGAAACACAAAAATGATACTGATAAAAATGTGCTGTTCTTTTTCCTGAAATTCACTGTAATCCATCTCTCTTGCTCCAATTTTAAACTTTTGCTGCGAATGAACTTTTTTAAAAAAGGAAATGACGGCAGGCTGGTGGCTCACACCTGTAATCCCAGCTCTTTGGGAGGCCAAATCATGCAGATCATGAGGTCAGGAGTTCAAGACCAGCCTGGCCAACATTGTGAAACCCTGTCTCTAGTAAAAGTACAAAAAATTAGCTAGGTGTTGTGGCAGGCACCTGAAATCCCAGCTACTTGGGAGGCTGAGGCAGGAGAATTGCTTGAAACCTGGGAGGTGTAGGTTGCAGTGAACTGAGATTGCCCCATTGCACGCCAGCCTGGGCGACAATTTGAGACTCCGACTCAAAAAAAAAAAAAAAAAAAAAAAAAGGAAATCACTCTTGAATTTTAATGTGGAAGAGATTCGTGTTCTTTTATTTTTAGTGTACAATTATTTCACAGACTAGATGGTATTTTTTATAATGTGGCGAGTGCTAAATTACCTCACATTCTTTTTCAGATGAGGCAGGCTATGAGTACATTTTTTTTTAATCAAGCTTTAAAAAGTAGTGACTGATATAAATAAGTTAAATGGAATTGTTCCCGCTCTGGTACTACTGTGTTGGATGCCTGTATGTTCAAGTGTGAGTAAAGCTGCTCGATTGTTGTCGTTTACGATGCCTCCTCCCCTGCCAGGGTGTTTTCTTTTCTATCTCTGAGGCCTGCCCTGCTGGAATAGACCTGGTGGCAGGTTTGTACTTCGGCAGGAGCCTGCTGCTACACAGCCAGCCATAACTGCCCGTCAGACTAATGAGCAGAGCTGTGAAGAAATCTGAATTTCCTCAGTGTCGGTTCTCTGTTCTGAAAATATCACTGCAGACATAGGGGGTCCATGGGAAAAGCAGAAGGGGACTGTGACTGGGAAAAAGGTTGTTCTAGTGAGTTTTAAGAAGAGAGATGAGGGTCTTTTCTCTCTTGGACCTTCAGGCACCCACTTGAGTCTCTACCAAGCAACTTTTCATTTATTTCCTCTTATAAAGCCTTTTTGGGCCGGGCGCGGTGGCTCACGCCTGTAATCCCAGCACTTTGGGAGGCCGAGGTGGGTGGATCACGAGGTCAAGAGATCGAGACCATCCTGGTCAACATGGTGAAACCCCGT
>NW_016107455.1:3344560-3358005 GCF_001604975.1 Cebus imitator
AAAGAGATGGGGTCTCGCTGTGTTGCCCAGGCTGGAGTGCAGTGTCTATTCACAGGTGCGATCCCACTACTGATCAGCACTGGAGTTTTGACCTCCGTTTCCGACCTGGGCCAGCTCACCCCTCCTTAGGCAACCTGCTGGTTCCTCACTCCCGGGAGGTCACCATATTGATGCCGAACTTAGTGTGGACACCTGATCGGCATAGCACACTACAACCCAGAACTCCTGGACTCAAGAGATCCTCCAGTCTCATGACCTCCCTAATAGCTAGGACTACAGGCACTCACCACCACGCCCGACAAAAGCTGAATTTTCTGAGGGATCATGTGTGATTGGGATGAAGGAACAAGTGCTTTCTTGTTAACCAGTAGCCTTTCAGCGTCGGGGATTGGCTGAATTTTGATCACTTTGTTTATCTTTTTTTTTTTTTTTTTTTTTTTTTGAGACAGGATCTCACTCTGTTGCCCAGGCTGGAGTGCAGTGGCATAATGATGGCTCACTGTAGCTTCGACTTCCCGGGCTCAGGTGATTCTCCTGTCTCAGCCTCCCAAATGCCTGAATATAGGCATGCATCACCATGCCCTGCTAATTTTTTAATTTTGTAGAGATGGAGTTTCACCATGTTGTGCAGGCTGATCTAGAACTCCTGGGCTTAAGTGATGTGCTGGGATTACAGGTGTGAGCCATGTTACTTGGCCTTTTAAAAATAGCTTAAAAGTGGCTTTTACACTTGCTGCTTTATTATTTCTTTGATAGTCTTACATAGGGATAGGCGGACAGGCCCTAAGGAACTAAAAAACTAAAAGTTAGGTCAATTTTTTTTTCCTGAAACTGGTGAGGGCCTTAGAGTGATGGAACAAGAGCAAAATTTTAAAAAGATAATTCTGAAAAGGGGAATATGAGCAGAATCCGGTTCTTAAGGGTATTAAGGTTGACACATTTTTTAAGGACCAAGAATGGGACTGAATCCTTGAGTGTCAGCTTCATTTTTGCCATTCTTAATATAGTGGATGAAGGATGAGAGTATAGAGACGTTTAAAATATGCAGGTGGCTGGGCATGGTGGCTCATGCCTATAACACCAGCACTTTGGGAGGCCAGTGCAGGAGGATAGCTTGAGGAGAGAAGTTTGAGACCAGCCTGGGAAACATAACGAGACCCTATCTGTGTAACTAATTTTTTAAAAGTAACTGAATATGGTGGTATGCACCTGTAGTCTAAGCTACTTGGGAAGCTGAGGCAGGAGGATCACTTGAGCCCAGGAGTTCAAGCAGTGAGCCGTGATCATGCCACTGTACTCCTGCCTGTGCAAAACAGTGAGACTCTGTCTCAATAAAATAAAATAAAATAAAATAAAATATCCAGGGTAGCTGTTTAGAAATGGAAAAGTTCCTGGGCATATCTATGCTGGTGGTAGTTGTGATTATGGAGACACTCCAGGAAAAGCAGACATCTCTACTGGGAATAGTCAGGCCCAGAAGTGCAAGGGTCACAGAAATTATACAGGCATTGTATCCTTTAAAAGGCCTTGCTGTTTTGAGTACCTGGGAGTTACACTACTACTAAAATAAATTACATGAAGTACAGGGCTTAGTGGACTTAATGGGACTTCATAACAGAGGCATTCTGTCTGTGATCCACAGAGAGCTCTGTCTGCTGTGTATTATTCATATAAACCAGTTGTAAAGTTGAAAAATCAGGGGACAGGCGTGGTGGCTCATACCTGTAGTCCCAGAGCTTTGGGAAGCCAGGGTGGGAGGATTGCTTGAGCCCAGAAGTTCAAGAGCAGTAGTCTGGGCAACACAGTGAGACTTTGTCTCTACAAAAAAAAAAAAAAAAAGAAAAAAGAAAAAGGGCTCATGCCTGTACTCCCAGTGTTTGAAAGGTCAAGGCAGGAGACTCACTTGAGCCCAGGGGTTTGAGGCCAGCCTGGACAACTTAGGGAGACCCTGTCTCTACAAGAAATTAAAAAAAAAATTAGCTGAATGCTGGAGTGCTGTGTGCCTGTGGTCCCACCTACTTGAGAGGCTGAGTCAGGAGGATCACCTGGGCCCAGGAAATTGAGGTTGCAGTGAGCTGTGATTGCACCACTACACTGCAACCTGGACAACAGAACAAAATCCTGTCTCAAAAAAAGAAAAGAAAGAGAGAAAGAGAGAGGAAGAAAAAAGAAAGAAAAGAGAGAGAAAGAAAAGAAAGAGAGAGAGGGAGGGAAAGAAGGAAAGAGAAAGAAAAAGAAAAAAGAAAAGAGAAGAACTATGGTAAGTCATGGACTGTCTTGCTCTGTTGCTGGCATCAAGTGCATTTTCTTTTAAGTTTTGGTTGCCAGGGAGGATCCCAACACATTTAAAAACATTTTTTGAGACAAGGTCTCATTCTGTTGCCCAACCTGGAGTGCAGTGGCTCGATCACAGCTCACTGCAGCTTTGACTTCCCAGGCTCAAGGGATCCTCCCTTAGCCTTCCGAATAAATAACCTGAAACTATGGGTATGCACCACCTTGCCTGGCTAATTTTTTATTTTCTATAGAGATAGGATCTCACTTTGTTGCCCAGGCTGATCTCAAACTCTTGGGCTCAGTGCTTCTCCCATCTCAGCCCCCTAAACTGCTGGGATTACAGACATGAGCCACTGCATCTGGCCTAAGTGTATTTTTAACTTATATTTTCAACTTATGATGGGTTTATGGGGAAGTAATCCCGTCAAAAGTGAAAGAGCATCTGTATTTTGCTTCCATTGTGCATGGTCATCTGGAATCAGGATGAACTATGAATATTGAGAGGAACACTACCTTGAGCTAGCTGAAGGTTTGGGGTTGCTGGAACCTTAAACAAGGCCATAACACAGGAGATATTTAGGAAAAAGGGTTATGAAATATTGCATGTAAGTTGGCAAGATCTGAAAATTCTGAGACCCAGCATTAGCTTGGTGAGATGCTGGTGACTCCTACTTTGTTCTTGTAGCTAGACAAATGTGTCTGCCAAATCACTTTCCCCTACACAGTTAACAGTTACAGTTTGCAGATCTCTCTGCCATTTT
Organism: Cebus imitator; assembly: GCF_001604975.1. Taxonomy (NCBI): domain Eukaryota; kingdom Metazoa; phylum Chordata; class Mammalia; order Primates; family Cebidae; genus Cebus; species Cebus imitator. The sequence goes on from NW_016107455.1 coordinate 3,347,599, forward strand.
GAGGGTACTAAAAGCTTACCTAATGGGGTATGTATGTGTGTTTTGAGACAGGGTCTCACTGTGTCACCCAGCCTGGACCAGCCAGTGGTTCAATCACAGCTCACTGCAGCCTCCACCTCCTGGGCTCAGGTGATCCTCCCATCCCAGCCTCCCAAGTAGCTGGGACTACAAGCACACGCCACCACGCCTGGTTATTTAAAAAATTATTTTTGGTAGAGACAGGGTCTCACTGTGTTGCCCAGGCTGGATTTGAACTCCTGGGCTCAAGTCATCCCTTCACCTCAGACTCCCAAAGTGCTGGGATTATGGTCATGAGCCGCCATGCCTGGCTCTTAAATTAATTAATTAATTAATTAATTTTTTTTTTTTTTTTTTTTTTTTTTTTTTTTTTTTTTTTTTTTTTTTTTTTTTTTTTTTTTTTTTTTTTTGAGACAGTGTCTCACCCTGTCGCCTAGGCTAGAGTGCAATGGCATGATTTCGGCTCACTACAGCCACCACCTCCTGGGTTTAAGCAATTCTCCTCTGTCAGCCTCCCAAGTAGCTGGGATTACAGGTGTGTGCCACCACGCCCAACTAATTTTTTTGCATCTTTAGTAGAGATGGGGTTTCACCATGTTGGCCAGGCTGGTCTTGAACTCCTGATTTCGTGATCCACCCGCCTCAGCCTCCTAAAGTGCTGGGATTACAGGCATGAGCCACTGTGCCCAGCCACCTTTAATGTTAATGTGCAGTTTTTCTTGTGTTACAGACCTGTTTTCTAGGTGTGCGCCTTGGTAATTTAAGCATGTAGTGTATGCATTTAGATAACATCTAGTCCACCCATCCCCACCTTTTTTTTTTTTTTTTTAACTGATTTAACTGGTGAGAAAAATTGAGGCCCAGAGAGAGTTGTTGACAACTTAGAGTCATACTGTTAATGGCAAAAGCTGGTTCCTGAATCCAGATCTTCTGATCCAGGCCAGTGCTCATTTAACAAACTGATCATCATCATCAAACTTTTACCATTTGTATACTTAATGTGTGTCAGGTGTTATGCTAAGCATTATATAGCTCTCATCTTGATTAATCCTCTTAACAAGTCTATGAGGCTGGTCAATGTTTATTTTAGAGATGAATAAACAGGCTTGATGGCCTGAGGAAGCTCAGCTAGTAAGTGCTGGAACTAGGATTTCAGCCCACTTCTGTCTAGTTCCAAAGCCTGAGTTCTTTTTTCTTCTTTTCTTTTTTGATGAAATATTTATGTAAAAGGTAATAAAGAATAATATGACAAATACCCAACACCCAGCTCAAGAAAAGATTACCAGTCATTCGAAGCTCCCTTCCCATTACATTGCCCTTTTTCCCTCAGAAGTAGTCATCCACTTTCCTGAGTTTCAAATTTGTGCTCCTAACCACCAAGCTATACAGCTGCATTTATTAAGTGCCATGTGAGCTGGGAGCTGGACTACTGTTACTCAACAGTAAACATGAAAGAAAACATGTTTTTTGCCCTTGAAGAGTTTCCTATGGGTGATAATGAAATACTTGTTTCTTAATCTTTCTGGAGATGCTCAGTAGCTGGTAAGAAATGTCACATTTTTGTCAATGAGGTCTAAGAAGTCCTTCAGGAGATCACTGGTGATATGTTGGAAGGTTGCCTAGATACTACACAAGTGAAGCAGTTAAGAATACATGTGTCAGCCAGGCATGGTGGCTCACACATGTAATCCCAGCACTTTGGGAGGCCGAGGTGGGTGTGTCATGAGTTCAGGAGTTGGAGACCAGCCTGGCCAACATGGCGAAACCCCATCTCTACTAAAAATACAAAAATTAGCCAGATGTGGTGGTATACACCTGTATTCCCAGCTACTCATGGGGCTGAGGCAAGAGAATCACTTGAATCTGGGAGGTGGAGGTTGCAGTGAGCTGAGATCGCACCATTGCACTCCAGCCTGGGTGATATAGTGATACTGGTCAAGAATTTGAGACCAGCCTGGCCAACATGGGGAAACGCTGTCTGTACTAAAAATGCAAAAATTAGCTGGGTGTGATGATGCATGCTTGTAATCCCAACTACTCGGGAGGCTGAGGCACAAGAATCACTTGAACCCAGGAGGTGGAGGTTGCAGTGAGCCAAGATTGCGCCACTGCACTCTAGCCTAGGCAACAGAGTGAGACTCCATCTCACAGAAAACAAAAAAATGCAGGAGGTTTTAAAAAATAGTAATATAAAATGAGTTTACTATTGCTATTTTTAAAAATTAGTCAAAATATATATTACATAATTATCATTTTAACTGTTCATAATTACAGTTCAGTAGCATTAAATTTATTCATAATGTTATATAACCATCACCATTATCTGTACTTAAAACTTTATTATCCTCAACAAAAACTATGTACCCATTAACCACTAACCCGACTCTTCTCTCCTAAGAGTTTTTATGTACTGACATGAAATACTGTCCAAATGCATAGTTAAGTGATAAAGGAAAGTTGCAAAGTAGTATGAGAACTATGATTCCACTGTGGTAAAATATTGCAAGTTAATATAGGAAAAATCTGGGGGAATATTAAAGTGTTGGTGGAGGATGTTAGGAGGGATTTGTACTTTTATAGAATATATTTTGGCAGGTTTTTAAAAACAGTGAGTAAGTGTGACTTTTCTAAGCATAAACAATGATCTACTTTTAAGTATTATACTAAAATGGTAATTTGGATGCCTTAGATTATAGCTGAGTGACAGACTTCGTAATGTGGTTGCTGAATTTGAGCTTATGTAGAACCTAAACACTTTATTAAAGTAATGATTTTTCTTTTCACAGCTAGAGTTGGGAAGACATCACTGATTATGTCTCTGGTCAGTGAAGAATTTCCAGAAGAGGTAAACATTTTGATTCCCATATTTAAATTTAAAAAAATTTATCGAAATCAAATTAATAGGAATGAACTCTGCCTCTTTTGGCATGTGGTTTGTGTTTCCTTTTGGACAGTTGGGAATTTTTTTTTCCTTCCTTTTTTAGAGACAGGGTCTCACTCTGCTGTCCAGGCTGGAGTACAGCAGTGCCATCATAGCCCACTGCAACCTCTAACTCCTGGACTCAAGCAATTCTCCTGTCTTGGCCTCCCAAAGTGCTGGGATTACAGGCATGTGCCACTGTGCCCTGCCAGTTGGGACTTTTTAAAAAGCTACTACTCGTTTATCAATTATATCTATGAAATACGGTATAGGAGAAATAACTAACCTATATCTAAGTTCACCTAAATCTTTCGAATTTTCTGCCTTTGACCTTGTCTAGGACCTTTGTACTCTCTTGTGTCTCAGTTGTCTCATCTATAGATAAATGGGAGCTGAAAGGGCTATAGGTATCATACAAGATCTGTAGCCCTCTCTTAAAAAATAAAATGTTGTTCATAAACCCAAAATATGAAAAAGGCAATGAGCAGTCCATGAGTTGAAGTTCAGGGGAAAGGTATGAATCCCTACTTGCCTTCTGTCTGACACTCCCTGGTCTGTGAGGTGTTTTTGTCAGAACCCACTGGAATTATGATACGTATATTTGAAAACCTTTAATATACCTGCTTCATTTTACAAATGATGAAATGAACTCATTCCACCTTTGCCTACCTCAGAGGATTGTTATGGGTCTCAAATGAGATAAACTTAATAGCAGGGAAGTGCCACCAAAAGTAGTAAGGTGGTTTTATTATTACTGGTAATAAATTTACATTTTGGAAGTTCCAGAGTGAGGAGCTGTTGGCTAAACCTTACATAAAGTTAGGATATAGTTATAGAGAATGAGATTTGTGGAATGGGATGAAAATGATTTCAGATTACTCTCTTTCTTGCATAGTAGGTATCATTAGTGTCACAGTTTACATTTACCCTTCTTTTACTCTAGTTTAGGGAGGAATATCTGTATAATTTCATTGTTCAGACAGGAATTTGATGTATCATGTAGTAGTGCTTTCATATTTACAGCTGCCAAAAGACTATTAGATTTTGGTTCGTTTTTTTTTTTTTTTNTTTTCCTTTTTTTTTTCTTTTAGACAAGATGGTTAAGTAATTACGTAATTTAAGAAATGAAGTATATTTTCATATATTATTTGTAGAATCAGTAAGTAACATTAATTTATAATTACTCTGGGTATAACACCTAAAAGTTTTCTGTGTAAGTTTTAGTTTAGAATTGTTTCAGCATAGTCCTCTTGATTGTGGATAAGGGTTTTATGTTTTGTTTTGTTTTTGTTTTTGTTTTGAGACGGAGTCTTGCTCTGTCGCCCAGGCTGGAGTGCAGTGTTGTGATCTCGGCTCACTACGGTCTCTGACTCCTGGATTCAGGTGATTCTCCTGCCTCAGCCTCCTGAGTAGCTGGGATTATAGGTGTGCGCCACCATGCCTGGCTGATTTTTGTATATTTAGAGAGATGGGGTTTCACCATGTTGGCCAGGCTGGTCTCAAACTCCTGACCTTGTGATGCACCTACCTTGATCTCCCAAAGTGCTGGGATTACAGGCATGAGCCACTGTGCCTGGCCCTTCTTTTTGGTTTTTAAAAATGTATGTATGTATTTATTTATTTATTTATTTATTTTTATTTTTTATTTTTTTAAGAACAAACAATTTATTTTCAGCTATTTAAAAGAGCGTCATCACATAATTCCAAGATTAGTTTCTAGATACAATCTGGCTTCAGGCTTAACTTTATTAAAAAAGAATCACCATAACTGCCATTGTATTTCATTGCAAAACTTATTAATTTACCTTCAAAAATGTATTTATTTTTTCACTTTTTCAGGGATTATAAGTATTCTAGAAGGGTTTTTAATTAATTAAAAAAATCATTCAGTCCTTCTGAAAAATGGAATCATTAAACATAATAAGGCTTGTCTGGGCGAGGTGGCTCACGCCTGTAATCCTAGCACTTTAGGAGGCCGAGGTCGGCGGATCATTTGGGGTCAGGAGTTCAAGAACAGCCTGGCCAACATGGTGAAACCCTGTCTGTAGTAAAATACAAAATTATCCAGGAATGGTGGCGCATGCCTGTAATCCTAGCTGCTTGGGAGGCTGAGGCAGAAGAATGGCTTGAACCCGGAGGCGGAGGTTGCAGTGAGCTGAGATTGTGCCATTGCACTCCAGCCTGGGCAACAAGAGCAAAACTCCGTCTCAAAAAATAAATAAATACACAAACAAACAAACAAACAAACATAAGGCGTATTTAGCCAGTCAGTTATTTTCTAGAGGAAATGAATGTTGATAACCTGTTGGTTTATTTGCAAATTGTTTTGGATTAAAATATCTCCTCATTTGCAGAGTATCTTCAGCCTTCAACAAAATAGAATGAAAACAACATATTAAAAAAATCTAACACTTGAAACACCAAATTAATTCAAGAATTATTTGAGTCTGTGTCAGATCTGAAGTATTCTTAATGTGTTATTCCTATGTAGATATAAATGTGCATTTAAAAATGTTTTTATCATACGATTTTAATATATATTTGCATCAGTGATAAAGCACAAAAATAAACACTTATATGTACAACAGATGGGTATTGGTGAGAGGGGCTAATACAGGTTGAACATCCCTTATCCAAAAATACTTGGGACCAGAAGTGTTTCAGATTTCAGATTTGTTCAGATTTTGGAATATTTGCATTATATTTACCAGTTGAGCATTTGTCTAATCCAAAAATCAGAAATGCTCCAATGAGCATTTCCTTTGAGTGTAACATCGGTACTAAAAAATTTCGAATTTTAGAATATTGCAGATTTCAGATTTTGAGTTTAGAGATACTCAATCTGTGTAGATAAATTTATATCATCTGTTACAAGTTTGAGTGATAATATTCAAAGGGTTTTTTTTTTTCCATATTGTTTGTAAATGAAGGTTCCTCCCCGGGCAGAAGAAATCACCATTCCAGCTGATGTCACCCCAGAGAGAGTTCCAACGCACATTGTAGATTACTCAGGTAATGAATATTCTCTTGTAGGTGAAGCTATAGGGTTAATTTAATAGACTTGAAAAAAGATATTTACTGAGTTTTAAAAGGTGTTCAGAGAGGTGGTCTTTTCTCTGTAGCAGTAAATGATTCTTTATGCTTCTTATCTCATTTATGTCTGTCAACCTGGACCCCATCCCCCACCCAGTGCCTCCATCTGACAGTTCTTCGTCCCCAGATTACTAAGTTGGGTTCTGTAGTAAATGTGGCTGCTGAACACTTGAAATGTGACTGTTCTAAATTAAAATGTGCTGTTAAGTGTAAAATATAACTGGATTTTGAAGACATAGTATGAAAAAAAGATGTAAAATATCTCATTTTTCTATTGAGTACATGTTGAAATTTAAATATTTTTGATAATTTGAGTTAAATGAAAATTTAATTTTACCTTTTTTTAATTTACCTTTTATTTATTTATTTTTTATTTTTATTTTATTTATTTATTTATTTTTTGAGACGGAGTTTCCCTCTTGTTACCCAGGCTGGGGTGCAATGGCGCGATCTCGGCTCACCGCAACCTCCGCCTCCTGGGTTCAGGCAATTCTCCTGCCCCAGCCTCCTGAGTCGCTGGGATTACAGGCACGCGCCACCATGCCCAGCTAATTTTTTGTATTTTTAGTAGAGACGGGGTTTCACCATGTTGACCAGGATGGTCTCGATCTCTTGACCTCGTGATCCACCTGCCTCAGCCTCCCACAGTGCTGGGATTACAGGCTTGAGCCACCGCGCCCGGCTTTAATTTACCTTTTAAAGGTTGCTACTAAAAAATTGAAAACTATGTATGTGGCTTGCATCGTATGTTGGACAGCACTGTACTAGAAGCTGAGGGAGGTGAATGCCTTCTGCTACAACCAGTCTCATAACTAGATTTATTTACAGAATTCTTCTTCAATATATGTGGCCATAAAATTCGATTCACTTCAGTATTAGAATTGAAGTCTTAACCCATTGATTACTTAACATATGGAAAGATATTAAAAATATGGCCTGTTATTTAGCATAGTATAAAATATCATGAATTCACATATATTAGTTTATATGTCAGAAGTAACAGGCATTTCTAGGGGAAGACATATATAACCTAAGGTGGTCTAAATTAATATGCCAGTAATTGCTTTGCTCTTCAATTATTTGCTTTCTATCCTACCTGTATCATTCATATCCCTGTACCCATGGAATTGCAGGCACACCCACCCATTGAGACAGTTCTAGCTAAAGATACATGCTAGAGAGGGAATTCTCTCTTTTCTCTTTTATTTTTTTTTCTTTTTTCTTTGCAAAAACCTAGTTTTAGCTGAGGGAGTTCTCCTCTCTTCATTATCAAGCTATGGTTTTGCCTCTGGGCCTAGTTGTTATTACTCCCACCTACTATCTAGATCTTAAGCTTGTATTACCCAGAATCTCACCTGGCCTTTTGGTCCTGTGTGTATAGACTCTTTGTCCAAGCTTCTGACTCTTCAGCACCCAGTCTTCTAGCCTGGATTTCTGAGGTCCTTTGCCTGACCCTTTTCAACTCTGGATCAGATGCTAGCCTAGATTTATTACACAGTGCTTCTGCTGTTCCATGCCTGAGTTATCCTCTTATAGACTTGTCTTTCAGTGCCAGCTGCCTTATCATAGTTCAACCTTTTCCTTCCCCTGGCTTGCCCTTGTGTTTGCTACACCATGTCATTTTGAGGGATGTTAGATGGGTTTTGCATAGAATTTAGTTTGGCCGTTTGTTTTTATGAAAGTGTCTGCAATATGAAACATTGACTTTTTGTTATTTGTAGAAGCAGAACAGAGTGATGAACAACTTCATCAAGAAATATCACAGGTGAGTTTTAAAAAACAGAGGTGTAGGTTTTTGCCTTTATCATTCTCTTTTTGTTGTCTGTTTTTGTTTTTTTGAGACTGTGCCTTGCTCTGTCACCCAGGCTGGAGTGTAGTAGCGCAATTTTGCCTCACTGCAACCTCCATCTCGCAGGCTGAAGCAGTCTCGTGCCTCAGCCTCCCGAGGAGCTGGAATTACAGGCGTGCACCACCATGCCCAGCTAATTTTTGTATTTAGAGATGGGGTAGAGATGGGATTTCACTATGTTAACCAGGCTGGTCTCAAACTCCTGGCCTCAAGTGATCTACCCCGACCCTTTTTCATTCTCTTAATTACCAAGAGTTCTTTTTCAGTTCTTTGTTGTTATGGCTGTTACTGAGTATGTGTTTTTGCTTTAAGTCCTTAGGAACATTTTCTCTTACAGGCAAGCTAATTGTCTTTTTTTGTCTTAACTTTTAAATTTTTTCTACCTTTCACCCAAATATATTAACTGTCTATATTTATTATTTTTAGATGCCATTAATTTGATACTTTTTCTTCTAGGCTAATGTCATCTGTATAGTGTATGCCGTTAACAACAAGCATTCTATTGATAAGGTAGGTGTGACCTTTTTCCACTATAGTTGGTTTCAGTGGAGCACTTCCAAAGTTGATCCTCAGTTTAGAATTTTAAGGTCTAAGGGAAGAGTGTTTTGTAAAGATCTTCATCATGGCTAAGCACTTGTTAATTTTCATTTTAGGTAACAAGTCGATGGATTCCTCTCATAAATGAAAGAACAGACAAAGACAGCAGGTATTTTTTCCTCTCTCAAACTTTTTATATTGAAAGTTTAAAGCTTGCAGAAAAGGTTCAAGAAATATTACATTGAAGTTCCCTAAATCCTTCACTTAAATCCACTAGTTAACAATTTGCCACATTTGCTTTATCTGTCAGTTTTTCTGTCGGTTCATGCACATACCCACATACCTTTTTTGGGGGGACTCACTTGAGGGGGCAAATATACTTGAGAGAAAAGCAGGAAACAGAACTCTGATATCATAATGATTCACAACTTCAGACAGATTATTTTGGTCATAAATCTTACATTTCACTTTCTCAAACTGCTGCTTGAAAAATATCAGTTTTATTTATTTATTTTATTCTTTTTTTTTTGAGACAGAGTCTTGCTCTGTCACCCAGGCTGGAGTGTAGTGGCACGATCTTGGCTCCTTGCAGCCTCTGCCTCCTGGATTAAGTGATTCTCATGCCTCAGCCTCCTGAGTAGCTGGGACTACAGGCACACACCATCCCGCCTGACTAATTTTTGTATTTTTTAGTAGAGAGGGTTTCACATGTTAGTCAGTCTCGTCTCGAACTCCTGACCTCAAGTGATCCGCTCACCTGGGCCTCCCAAAGTGCTGGGATTACAGGCATGAGCTACTGTCCACAGCCTGAATCTTTTTAAATAGGAAAATCAGGCTAATATCTATGTACTGTACACATTTGGTTCTTTACCCAATTTTTTAGATTTCTCTTTTAGTTGGACATTCTCTTTTAGGTTGACATTAATTAGAGTTTCCCCTTGAAACTCTTAAGATCTGATTCTAAACATATGATTATGATCATTAACCCTGTGTCTTACATATTTTGGAAGGGAGACTGAGATGGCATTATATGTGCTGTGAGCAATGCTGTGGCGTTGTATGGCTTCACTTTTGTCATGGTTTTAACTCTGTGATGACTTGACAAGTTGGAAAGGAAAGAGCGTCCCTTTAGAGCTATGCTGTCCAATGCAGTAGCCTCTCATCAGTTTGGTGATTTAATTAAATTAATGAAAATTAATAAAACTAAAGCTTGTTCCTCAAATACACTTAGCCACATTTCAACTGCTCAGTAGCCACATGTGACTAGTGGCTACAGTAATGGAGAGTAGAAATAAAGAGCATCTTCATCATCATAGAATGTTGTATTGGACAGGGTTGCCTTAGAGGATCTAACACCCGTAAGCTCCTAATATCTGCTTTTCTTGCTCTTGCTTGAGCCATTTCTAGGAGGGAATCTTTAAGAGGACAGTTTTGCTAAGATCTGTCAAGCACCAGCCTGGATCACTAAATTAAAAAATGTTGGCTTTACCATGACAGCTTCCTAAAATGCTGTGGCCTCTTTGGTGGCCTTTTTGTAGCATCTGGAAGTATCTTTTGACACTGAAGATCTGATTTAGCATTCTCAGATGTGACTGTGATCCAGTCATATGTGAGCCTATCCCTATATTTTTCTTTTTTCTTTCCTTTTTTTTCATTTGTTTTTTGAGACAGGGTGTGGCTCTGTCACCCACGCTGGAGTGCAATCTTGGCTCATTGCAACCCCTGCCTCCCCGGCTAAAGCCATCTTCCTGCTTCAACCGCCTGAGTAGCTGGTACTACAGGTGTGCACCACCATGCCCAACTAATTTTTTTTTCTTTTGAGTTGGAGTCTCACCGCTTTACTCAGGCTGGAATTCAGTGGTGTGATCTCAGCTCACTGCAACCTCTACCTCCTGGGTTTAAGCAGTTCTCCTGCCTCAGCCTCCCAAGTAGCTGGGACTATAGATGCATGCCACACCTGGCTAATTTTTTTTTTTTTTTTTGGGGACGG
>NW_016107455.1:3358235-3362572 GCF_001604975.1 Cebus imitator
CTGGGATTACAGGCTTAAGCCACTGCGCCCGGCCTAATTTTTTTGTATTTTAAGTAGAGACAGCGTTTCACCATGTTGGCCAGGCTGGTCTCGAACTCCTAACCTCAAGTGATCTGCCTGCCTTGGCCTCCCAAAGTGCTGGGATTACAGGCGTGAGCCACCGCCCCTGGCCTAATTTTTGTACTTTTTGTACAGATGAGGTTTCGCCATGTTGCCCAGGCTGGTTTCAAATTTCTGCGCTCGAGCAATCTGCCCACCTCAACTTCCTAGAATGCTGGGATTATAGGCGTGAGCCACTGCTTCCAGCCTTACTTATTTTTTTTGTTACTGACTTTTCCCAGGGTGATATATTTTTTATTACCTGAACATTACACTTTCTAATACCTTCTCACTGGGCCTCATACCTTCAGTTCATATTTGTTATACCTATATTCTTCCTTAGGACTTTGTTGGACCATTTTCACAGTGGTTCTTAATCAGGAATGCTTATCACTGTCACCTGAGGCACTTTCAAAACAATATAGATGCCTTTGTCTCACTCCTGGAATTTTAGAATCAGTATGTTTGGAGTCGGGCTTAGGGTGTGTGCATGTGTGTGTGTATGCAGCCTCCAACTCCCAACTCCTGGGCTAAAGTGATCCTCTTGCCTCAGCCTCCCGAGTAGCTGGGACTACATGTGTGTGCCACCACACCTGGCTAATTTTTAAAAAACTTTTGTAAAGACAGGGTCTCACTATGTTTTCTAGGATAGTCTTGAGCTCCTGGCCTCAAACAATCCTTCCGCCTTGGCCTCCCAAAGTGCTGAAATTACAGGAGTGAGCCACTGTATCAGGCAGATATATATGTATATGTATGTATGTATCTGTGCTCCATAAATTACTCTGTGCTCACCTTTGGTTAGAAACCACTATATTTTTGGAAACCCTCCTGGTTCTGTTAGGAATTTATATTTGGGCTATGTGGTGGGTCAGTTTTTTCAAGCATAATGGCACACAAAAGTTTAGATAAGCTAAATACTTTCAAGTGTTTCTGTTGCAGTCTAGAGTTCCAGCAGGATGATTTGCTTTCCCTCCAAACTCTCTTGCAGGATTCACAACAGTTTACCACTAGGTTGGTCCTGCTTGATATCCCCATTAAGATTTTTCCCCATAGGCTTCTCAGATTTAATTTGTCTAAAGCAAAATTTTTAATTCCCTGCCTACTCCCTGCCAAAAACAGAAACAAAAAATCCTTCTCAATCTTCTCTATCTTCTGAGATTGACTTTTTTTTTCCCCCAGCCAAAACCTATGTATTTTTCTTGATTTCTGCTTTTCCCTAATTTTTGTACTTTTTGTAGAGATAAGGTTTCGCCATGTTGCCTAGGCTGGTCTCAAATATTTGAGCTCAAGCATTCTGCCTGCCTTGGCCTCCCAGAGTGCTGGAATTACAGGCATGAGCCACTGCTCCTGACCTTACTTATTTTTCCACATCTAAACTATCAGCTGTTTCTGTCAGTTGTACTTATAAAATATATCTGAAATTTGAATATTTCCTTTTCATCTTCACTGTCACTGCTCTAATCCAAGTTACTATTTTATTTTTAAAAATTTAGGCCAGGCACAGTGACTCACGTGTAATCCCAGCACTGTGAGAGGCCGAGGTGGGCGGATCACGAGGTCAGGAGTTCAAGACCAGCCTGGCCAAGATGTTGAAACCCCGTCTCTACTAAAGATACAAAAATTAGCCGGGTGTGGTGACAGGTGCCTATATTTTTATTTTTATTTTTTTTGAGATGGAGTCTTGCTCTGTTGCCAGGCTGGAGCACAGTGGCGCAGTCTCGACTCACTGCAACCTCTGCCTCCTGGGTTCAAGCGATTCTTCTGCCTCAGCCTCCTGAGTAGCTAGGACTACAGGCGTGTGCCAAACGCCCGGCTAATTTTTGCAATTTTAGTAGAGATGGGGTTTCACCATGTTGGCCAGGATGAACTCGATCTCTTGACCTTGTGATCCACCCGCCTCAGCCTCCCAAAGTGCTGGGATTACAGGTGTGAGCCACCGAGCCCGGCGACAGGTGCCTGTAATCCCAGTTACTTGGGAGGCTGAGGCAGAGAATTGCTTGAACTCGGGAGGCGGAGGTTTCAGTCAGCCGAGATCGCACCACTGCACTCCAACCTGGGCGACAGAGCAAGACCCCATCTCAAAAAAAAGAAGTTAGTGAAAAATCTAACATATACTAAGATACATATCTGTTATCCAGCATCAACAATTAACTCATGGCCAGTCTTGTTTCATCTATTACCCCTCCCATTGAGATCATTTTGAAGCAAATGGAGACATTATATCATGCTGTAAATATATCAATATATAGCTCTAAAAATCACTGCATTTAAAAATGTCACCCCCCTACTTAGAATCATTCAATGGCTTCCCATTTTACACTAACAATAAAACCTACATTCCTTACTGCAGCTTGTAAGTCCTTATGTGTCTGACCTTTGATCCTCTTTCTAACGCCATTTTATACCTTTTTCTCTTTACTCGGTACTCTGTAGCCATTCTGGCATTTTCCTGTTGTTTGGTGCCATCAGGATGTTTTTTTGTTTTTGGCCTTTGCACATGCTGTTCCTTCCTCCTGGGTCACTCTTCCCTGACTCTACATGGCAGATTTTGTCTTATCCTTCACCCCTTGGCTCAAATGTCACCTTCACAGAGGGGGTTTTCCTTAGTTATTATACATAAGTAGCTCCTTCTCATTACTCTATCCCCCTATTTATTTCCTGCAGAATACTTATTGAATTGGAAGTTATTTTATTTGCGTATTGCTCATTTTCTGTTTTTCACTATTGGAATGGTGAGGTTTATAGTTCTGCCCAGGCGTGGTAGCTCATGCCTGTAATCCCAACACTTTGGGAGGCCAGAAGTTTAAGAGTAGCCTAGACAATATAGGTAGACCCTTCTCTACAAAAAAATTTAAAAAAAAAAAATGAGCTGGGTGTGGTGGCTCATGCCTAGAGTCCTAGCTACTAACAAGGCTAGGGCAAGTGGATCACTTGAGCACAGGAGTTTGAGATTGCAGCGAGCTGTGATCCTGCCACTGCACCCAGCCTGGACAGCAGAGCTAGACCCTGTCTCAGCAAAACAAAAAACAAAACAGAATGGGAAGAGGCCTTCTGTCTCGTGTCCTTAATACTTGCAGCTGTATGTGGCTTATAATATGTGCTCAATAGACAACATGTTGAGTAAATACATGCTATCTAGAGGGCTTGATGTGACTGTAGAGGAAGGTTCATGTTGAAGAGAGTAAATAAAAGCTTTTTCGTTAGAATGGGTTATGATGTAAATTAAAATGTGAATCTAATGTCTTTTGCCTGCCTTATTACAATGTGCCCTGTTAATTTTAGGCTGCCTTTAATATTGGTTGGGAACAAATCTGATCTGGTGGAATACAGTAGTATGGAGACCATCCTTCCTATTATGAACCAGTATACAGAAATAGAAACCTGTGTGGAGGTATGCCTCATAATTTGATTTAAAAATTTATTTTTGATGAATTCTTACTAAATTGAGGTTCTAAATAGGAGGGGGGACAACGTGGGATGGAATAAATTTTCTGCTCTCTGTGAAGTCATGTAACCAAATAAAACAGAGAACTTGGAGTTGGCCTCTGAGCTCTTTCTAGACATTCATATTGTTAGGTCCTCAAAGAAAGATGCATTTTTCATTTTTTTCAAGGAATCCTACTTTTGACTTATGTTAATAGTTTAAAAATTGTTTTTAACTCTCATAATTGATTTCAGAGTGTAAAATGTTAATTTTTTTTTCAGTGTTCAGCGAAAAACCTGAAGAATATATCAGAGCTCTTTTATTATGCACAGAAAGCTGTTCTTCATCCTACAGGGCCCCTGTACTGCCCAGAGGAGAAGGAGGTAACAGCAGCTATTTTACACAATGACCGGACCACTTTATGTTCCCACCAGCAGTGTATGAAGGTTCCAGTTTCTCCACATCTTTGCCACACTTGTTATTTTACCTTTTTAAAAGTTTATTATAGCCATCCTAGTAGATGTGGTTGGGATCTCATTGTTTTGATTTGCATTTCCCTGATGGCCAATGATGTTGTATAATTTTTCATGTGCTAATTGACCATCTTCTTTGGAGAAATGTCTGTCGCCTTTTCACAGTTCTTTCCCATTTTTGTTTTAAAGAGACAAGGTCTCACTGTCATCTAGGTTGAAGTACAGTGGCATTATCACGGCTCACTACAGCCTCAACCTCCTGGACCCAAGCAGTCCTCCCACTCAGCATCCTGAGTAGCTGGGACTACAGGTGCATGCCACCACATTGCAGCTAAATTTTT
>NW_016107455.1:3363323-3370172 GCF_001604975.1 Cebus imitator
AAAAAAAAAAGAGAAAAAGAAACAGGTGCTTGCTATATTGCCCAGCCCAGGCTGGTCTCGAACTCCTGGCCTCAAGTGATCATCCTGCCTTAGCCTCCTGAGTTACAGGAGTCTGGGATTACAAGTGTGAGCCACCACACACAGCTTGAGGCGGTTGTTTTTATCAGGAGAGGTATTATTTTTAAGAATAAAGAGTTGCAGATATCTTTCAGGAAAAGCTTATAGTATAAGTGAGTGCTCAGCAAACTGGCTCATAGGCCACATTTGGCCTACCACCTGTTTTCACACAGTCTGTATGCTAAGGGAACATTTTATATTTTTATTCATTCATTCATTCCTGTTGCCCAGGTTGGAGTGCAGTGGTGCGATCTCAGCTCATTGGGTTCAAGCGATTCTCCTGCCTCAGCATCCGAAGTAGCTGGAACTACAGGCATGTGCCACTACGTCCGGCTGATTTTTGCATTTTTGATAGAGACGGAGTTTCATCATGTTGGCCAGGCTAGTCTTGAACTCCTGATCTCAGGTGATCTGCCTGCCTTGGCCTCCCAAAGTGTGGGGATTACAGGTGTTAGCCATCATGCCTAGCCATATGTTTTTAAATGATTGAAAAAAATAAAAAATAATATTTTGTGATAGGTGAAAATTATATTACATTCAAATCTTATCATTTCATAAAGACAAAGTTTTATTGTAACATAGCCATACTCATTCTTTTTTTTTGGAGACGGAGTTTCGCTCTTGTTGCCCAGGCTGGAGTACAGTGATGCTATCTCAGTTTACCACAACCTCCATCTCCCCGATTCAAGCACTTCTCCTGCCTCAGCCTCCTGAGTAGCTGGGATTACAGTCATGCACCACCATGCCTGGCTAAGTTTTTTGTATTTTTAGTAGAGTTGAAGTTTCTGTATGTTTATTAGGCTGGTCTTAAACTCCCAGCCTCAGGCGATCCGCCTGCCTTGGCCTCCCAAAGTGCTGGGATTACAGGTGTGAGCCACCGCACCCAGCCACCACACTCATTCTTTTAGGTTATCTGTTGGCTGTTGGCATGCTACAAAGGCAGAGTTTAGTAGTTTCACTAGAGGTTATATGTGCTACTCTCATCCCTTTTCACTGCTGCTGAGTGTACTACTAATTGCACTGACACACTTGACAGCATTTCAAGTACTATGTATATCACCGTACCGTGACCTTTTATTTGTATTCACCATATACCCATCATGCCAAAACATGAAAAGAAAAATGGATTTTTAGATGGGAAAGCAGATAAATTTTCCAGGCTCAAATTACAGCTCCAGCATCATGTTTTTAGACCTTGATGCAAATGCAAAGGAAATTTCCATATTTCATAATCCATTTAACTATGCAGTTGTGTTTCCATTAACTTTCAGTTGAAATTGATTAATCTGCAGTGTAATGACATGCTAAAAGGCAAACATCAAGAAAATAATCAAATATAATTTTATAAATACCTTGTGCTCTAGCAAAATCATAGGTTTGTGGATATGTACCAGTATTGGCAGTATATATTTGCACAAAAAGACACTTTCAAAGATGGGACATGTAAAATCTCATTACAGATTAGAATATAAACATTTGCAATTAATTACAGCATTAACATATAAACATTTGGAATTAATTTTCCTGGTGGACAGCACTAACTTTAAACCCCAACAAAGCAAATTTCCTTTGCTGAGTACAGTTTGCAATACAGGTTTATTAATAAGAAGAATTCCTTTTCCTTCCAAAAGGAATTTCCTTCTTCTTATTAACAAACCTGTATTACAAAACTGTACTCAGCTATATTTTGAGTTTTGTCAATAAAAGCTTTGTGGAAGTTTGATTTCTTTCTTACCTGTAAGTACCTACATGACATGCTTGATTTTGCCTGTTGGCCCCAAAGCCTAAAATATTTGCAATGTGGCCCTTTGCAGAAAAAATGCCAACTCCTGGTATAAATAATTAATTTGTGTTATCCCTTACTCTGATGCTAGTTTACTCTTATTGCTGGTTTACTTTTCCTTAGTTAGGATTCTTCTTTCTAATTTACTCTTAATCAACTATTTCCCAAACTTGCCTCATCATAATTGTCACTGGGTGTTACTGGTTAAAAATATAGATTCTAGTGCCGGGCGCGGTGGCTCAAGCCTGTAATCCCAGCACTTTGGGAGGCCGAGGCGGGTGGATCACGAGGTCAAGAGATCGAGACCATCCTGGTCAACATGGTGAAACCCCGTCTCTACTAAAAATACAAAAAATTAGCTGGGCATGGTGGCGCGTGCCTGTAATCCCAGCTACTCAGGAGGCTGAGGCAGGAGAATTGCCTGAACCCAGCAGGCGGAGGTTGCCGTGAGCCGAGATCGCGCCATTGCACTCCAGCCTGGGTAACAAGAGCGAAACTCCGTCTCAAAAAAAAAATTTATATATATATAGATTCTATTCTGATTCAGCTAGCTGTTGTATTTTATGATCAAGGAAATTTGGGAAACAATCTTAATGCTATGGGAACTGTTATAGGAATTTATCTCTGAGGCCTTAGCCTAGCAGTGTATGAAATCCCCTCTATTAGTTTGTTCTCAATTTTTTAATAGCTACTTTGTTCTTAGGCCTATTTTTAGTTTTGCTAATCTGTTAATCCCTCATCCCTTCCCCCATCCCACAAGAATAAAATATCTACCACCATCTGTTACTCAGTTCTTAGGTGGACCCACATGAGAGGTAAAATTTCAGTAGAGCTTATATGTGCTACTCTTCTCTCTTTTCACTGCTACTGAGTACACTACTAATTGCACTGACACACTTGACAGCATTTCAACTACTATGTATATCACCGTACCATGACCTTTTATTTATATTCACCATATACCCATCATGCCAAAACATGAAACAAAATGGATTTTCCACCACACCTGGCTAATTTTTGTATTTTTAGTAAAGACAGTTTCCCCATGTTGCCAGGCTGGTCTCGAACTCCTGACCTCAGGTGATCTGTACTCCTCTGCCTCCCAGTGCTGGGATTACAGATGTGAGCCACCGCGCCCAGTCTCAAATGCTTTCTAAATGTTTGACTTCTTTCTCTCATTTCTTTCTAATCTTTTTGTATCTTAAGTTTGATCGTTTTCTCACTATATCAAATTACTCTCCCAGAGACCTCATTTAAAACAAGAAAAGAAGAGGTTGTCTGTATATGTTTGGAAGATAATTATTTTCTTTCCTATTTTTTAAAGAATTTCTTTTCTGCATTTGAGTTTGATAGCATGATCAAAGCTGTCATCATTACCATTTTGTATGTTAATATGTTTATATTTCCTCACCGTGACATCTCATCTCTCTCATCTAGCTAGAACTGTAAGAGATCTATCTCCAAGCTTAGACAAAGTTTAAAGATCTCCTTGAAGTTTTATTATCAAAATTGTTGGCAGTGATTATCCTATAGTGTTTATACAGTGTAGAAGTATGTGGGCCTTATTTTATAATAATCACATATTCTATCCATGATGAATCATAAAACAAAAATTAAGGAAGTTGTCAAAATATATTTCCAGCAGCATTAGTCATAAAAGTTTTAGAGTCACAAAAGGCAAAGTTCTTTTTTTTTCTCTTCTTTTTCTTCAGTCGTACAACAAAATCTTTTTAAAGTATGAATAATTCTTATACTAGGAAGTTAGTAAAATTTTTTTACACTTATTAACTGGTGATATTTTGCCACTTGTTTATGAATAAGTGTATTTTATTTCCCAGCTTTAACATACAACAGATCTCATTCTGCTACCAGATGGCTGATGGTCAGAAATCAGAAGTTGGCGGAAAGTCCTTAGTAGTTTTCAGATTCTCTGTGGAATGAGGGAAGATACACATTAAAAAATGTTTTTTTCTGAATTGTAGTACTTGAGTTTTAGTTGAAGAAAAAAATGTTTTGTTTTGTTTTTTTAAATGTGACTACAAGAATGAATCCCTCCTAAAGAATAACTTCTCTTTTGCCTCTTGTTAGAGGATTTATTGTCATAAGGGGAGAGCTTAACCATTCTAAATACCAGTCTCAGCAAATATTGCCTCGTTTACTTAAAAAGGCTTGCATATAAAAGTAAATGGCTTTGCTTTAGTTCATTTTTTCATGTTGGTTGTATTTGATATTATGTAAAAACAGAATTATTCTCAGCATTGCTTATGAAAATCACGGTTTAAAATCCTATTTTTTTTTTTTTTTTGAGACGGAGTTTCGCTCTTGTTACCCAGGCTGGAGTGCAATGGCACGATCTCGGCTCACCGCAACCTCCGCCTCCTGGGTTCAGGCAATTCTCCTGCCTCAGCCTCCTGAGTAGCTGGGATTACAGGCACACGCCACCATGCCCAGCTGATTTTTTATAGTTTTAGTAGAGACGGGGTTTCACCATGTTGACCAGGATGGTCTCGATCTCTTGACCTCGTGATCCATCCACCTCGGCCTCCCAAAGTGCTGGGATTACAGGCGTGAGCCACCGCGCCTGGCTAAAATCCTATTTTAATTAAAATTATTTCTTTTTTCCGTGATTTACAGATGAAACCAGCCTGTATAAAAGCCCTTACTCGTATATTTAAAATATCTGATCAAGATAATGATGGTACTCTCAATGATGCTGAACTCAACTTCTTTCAGGTAATGGTCCTTTATTTCAGACATTTGCATATCTTTTATTTTTGCTGATAAAAGCTATAAAAATATATTAGCTTAAACAACAAGAATAATGTGTTATAAACATGTCTCTTTCACATAAAACTATCTTTTACATCTACCTATATAAGCCTTTACTTAGGCTGTAAAACTCTCTTATGCCCAGGAATTGAGGGGATTTTGATAGCCTCATTTCATGGTATAAAGTGGGTGTGTTAAGGATGACTTGAAGTCTGAACTCTGAATCATTTTGTTTTCTTCGTTTTGAATAACAAAGCTACACAAAGAGCCCTGTGTTTTAGAAACAGGATGGAAGGAATTGGGAATGTTTCATTCTCTCTAAGTATGACATGTTTTACTTAAATAATACAAAGTGGAGACCATTCCTAATGTGGAATGTTTCTTTGGTTGCAACTCTTGGATTTAATGTTGCTTTGTAGATTATCATTTTACATTATTCGTGGTTTTAATGCTGGTTTGTTTTAAAATATATTTTTATGTTTTTTGCTAGAGGATTTGTTTCAACACTCCGTTAGCTCCTCAAGCTCTGGAAGATGTCAAGAATGTAGTCAGAAAACATATAAGCGATGGTGTGGCTGACAGTGGGTTGACCCTGAAAGGTGGGTGGATGGTATTTTTCCCCCTTTTGAAACCTAATATTTTCAAAATTTGGCAAAAGGTAAAGGTTTTTATTGCATTATTTATACGTTAAGGAAATGTTACTCTTTAATAGTATGCCTAAAGTCTGATTTGGATATTTAAGAGTTGGAAGGGACAGGCCATTGTTGGGGATTATCATCTTGACTGCCAGTATAAATTAGAGGTAGGGAAATTGGTTGGATCTCAAGGATACAGAGGTCCACCTAAGGGAAAGAGATATCTGGAACAAACAAATATATCTTAAAATTCTTCCTACTCATAAGCAACCTTTAAATAGTCATTATTTTTAGGGAATTTTGTCTATGAGTCAAATTAACCAGCTAGAATAGTCCCTGGAGAATATATTATAGAGGCACAGTGAAGTTAATGAAATTGAAAACCAGAATTTTCCATTACAAAAATAAGCTCAAAGATATGTAAAACACTACTCTCATATAACTTTGTGCATGTCAGTATATTTCTTGAGATGTAATGTTGATCATTTCCTCCAGTGCTCTCTCTTACTGAGCTGGATGTATATGTGAAACAACTCAGAAATCAGCTCTGTTTCATTGAGATGCTTGTGAATTTTGTTTTGCTTTGAGCTTTACTACACAAAACTAGCATCCATATGTTCATGAATCAAGTTCTTGCCATTATATTACATGCTTTTCTCCTATGTGACTCTGTATCCTTTATTTACTAATTTACTTTATTTCAGGTTTTCTCTTTTTACACACACTTTTTATCCAGAGAGGGAGACACGAAACTACTTGGACTGTGCTTCGACGATTTGGTTATGATGATGATCTGGATTTGACACCTGAATATTTGTTCCCCCTGTATGTACCTTTGGTTTTTTCTTTTTTTAAATTTTTTATTGAGACAGGAGCTCACTATGTTGCCCAGGCTGGTCTTGAACTCTTGGGTTCAAGCGATCCTCCCACCTCAGCCTCCCAAATTGCTGTGATTACAGACATTGAGCCATGCCCAATCACCTTTGGTCTTCTAATTGATTTTACTGGCTAAATATTTTTAAGGCTTATTCAGCACATGGGGAGGTGGGCCTTAGGCTGCTTGGGGATATTTTAGAATTATAGCAGAGACTTATAGCAGGATTTCTCAACCTTGGCAATATTGACATTTTGGACCAGACAGTTTTTTATTGTGGGTGTCCTATGCAGTATAGGATGTTTACCATGTCAATTGATGTCAGTGACACCTCCAGTTGTGGCAACCAAAACTGTTCAGAAATTGCCAAATGTACCCTCTGAAGCAAAATCATCCCCAGTTGAGAACCACTGATTCCGTCATGGCTCAAACTTTTCCTCTTCTTGTGAAGACTGCAAGTACCTTTTTTGGTTCATTTGCTGAGGAAGGGAAAAATAAGATGCTGGATAAACTTGTTCTGGGAGTCAAGGCATCTCATAAATATGTTGGTTAACGTTTTTCTTACAATGTTCTTCTCCCTTAGTTTTATAGCCTGTTCTTAGCTTAAGTTGAAGTAGGTATTTTCTTAAATGACTGGTCTATTTGTGGTTTTTTTTTTTTTTTTTTTTTTT
>NW_016107455.1:3370207-3373110 GCF_001604975.1 Cebus imitator
TTTTTTAGAGACAAGGTCTCACTTTGGCTAGCTAGCTCACTAAAACCTCGAACTCTATGGCTCAAACAATCCTCCCACCTGAGCTTCCCAAATAGCTGGGACTACAGGTGTTCACCACCATGCCTGGCTTTTATTTATTTATTTATTTGTTTGTTTGTTTTCTTTCTTTCTCACTCTCCTCCCTCCTTCCCTCCCTTCCTCCTTTTTATTTGGTAGAAAAGGGGGTCTCACTATGTTTCCTAGGCTGATCTTGAACTCTGGCCTTAAATGATCCTCTTGCCTCAGACTCCCAAGGTGCTGGGATTTCAGGCATGAGCCACCACACCTGGCCGGTTATTTTCCTTTGATAATTCTGTGTTTACGTTCTATTTGTTTACAAATGGACCCAGTGCCATCTCCAAACAAGACTGCCTTGTTGTAGGATCCCTCTTCTATACCCCAGGGAAGCGAGCTTTTCAGGGATGGTGACTTCCTGGGATCTGGCCTCAGAGTCTTTAATCATTCTTCGTCACTTTTTCTTTGGCACGTTATCTTTATAGTGCTTTTATTTTAGCATAGCACCTCCAGCTAGCTATGTAATGATTCAGAAAGACTGTTGTTTTTTACTTCTCCATTATTGAGGAAGCAAAGTTTTTTCTAATTAAATTCCTAGTCCATTAATCAGTTCTAAATTGAAACTTCCTTTGACTAAGTTACTAAATCGTGACTCAAGTTAATTTCCTAGGTTTTTCAATAAATACATACTGATGAATGAATTTGTTTTAGGACTCTCTCATTTAGGTTTTCTTTTCTGTGTCATTTACGTGAATAGATAAATTGTATGGGAGGTTGCTTATTGCTTTCTTAAGTATGACAGTTAGGAAATTCCATGTCTTATGGCATTGTGGCTTACACTAATCATCTTTTTCAGTGTTTTTTTTTAAATCCTCTTTGCCTTTAATATTCTGCAAAACAGTTCCCTGGAGCTACTACATGAACCTCTCTATCCTTATGAAACCCTCTGCCTCTATCCTTCACATTGCTACTAGATTAGTGGATAAATAAATAAAAATTTGGCTCTGTCACTTCCCTTCAAGACAGGATAAAACCCAAGCTGCTGCCTTTTTTTTATTTTTAAGACTCAGCCTTGCACTTGCCCACCAGGCTGGAGTGCAGTGGCGTGATCTCGGCTCACTGCAACTTCCCAGGTTCAAGCCATTCTCCTGCCTCAGCCTCCCAAATAGCTGGGATTACAGGCACCTGCCACCACACCTGGCTGATTTTTGTATTTTTAGTAAAGATGGGGTTTCACCATGTTGGCCAGGCTGGTCTTGAACTCGTGACCTCAGGTGATTCGCCCGCCTCAACCTCCCAAAGTGCTGGGATTACAGGTGTGAGCCACCATGCCCGGCCTTTTTTTTTTTTTCTTTTTTTGAGACAGGATCTTGCCGTGTCTGTCATTCAGGCAAGAATGCAATGATGTGACATGATCGCAGCTTACTGCAGCCTCAGCCTCCTGGGCTCAAGCGACTATCCCACTTCAGCCTGCCAAGTAGCTGGGACTACAGACATATGGCCACCATTCCCAGATAATTTTTAAATTTTTTGTAGAGAGGGGGACTCCCTGTGTTGCCCAGGCTGATTTCTAACTCCCAGGCTCAAATCCTCCTGCCTCGACCTCCTAAGATGCTGGGATTACAAGCGTTAGCCATCATACCCGGTGTAAAAGCCAAGCTTCTTAACATGGTTTAGGGTCATTCATGATCTGTTCTGCCCATGTACGCTTCCTGCCTGCATTCTGGAAGTCAGTACCAAAGTATTTGTAGTCCACCAAGCATGTTGTTTTCTACACCAGGCTTTTGCCCATGCTATTTTCACCTCTTTCCCTCTCGCCCCAACCTAATTAATGCCTCATCCTTCAAGTCTTAATTCAGGTGACAGTGTTTCTCAGCAGCAGTGTTGAGGTTTTTCCAGTCCCCAGGATAGAGATGTTCCCTTTCATGTGACTCCCTGGCATCCTTGGCTTATACATACTTAGCTCCTGCCTCATTCTGTTGAATTGTCTTTGTGATCCACCTCCCACTTGTTTGTGGTTCGTTAGAAGTGGGGAGCATGGCTTGTTTTTGCCTCCCTAGTACCTAGCTCAGTATATATATTTTTTTAATGGAGTGTCACTCTGTCACCCAGGCTGGAGTGCAGTGACGTGATCTTGGCTCACTGCAACCTCCACCTCCTGGGTTCAAGCAATTCTCCTGCCTCAGACTCCCAAGTAGCTGGGATTACAGGTGCATGCCACCACATCCCCAGCTAATTTTCGTATTTTAAGTAAAGATGGGGTTTCACCATGTTGGCCAGACTGGCCTTGAACTCCTGATCTCAAATGATCCACCCACCATGGCCTCCCAAAGTGCTGGGATTACAGGCATGAGCCACCACGCCTGGCCAGTACGTTTGTTTTTTTTTTTGTTTGTTTGAGACAGGGTCTTACTGTGTCACCCAGGCTGGAGTACAGTGGCGCAAACACAGCTCACTGCATCCTTAACCTCCTGGGCTTAACCTATCCTCTGCCTCAGCCTCCCCAGTAACTGGGACTACGGGTGTGTGCCACCATGCCTGGCTAATTTTTAAAATTTTTTGTAGGGCCAGGCGCAGTGGCTCATGCCTGCGATCCCGGCACTTTGGCAGGCTGAGGCGGGCTGATCATGAAGTCAGGAGATCAAGATCATCCTGGACAACATGGTGAAACCTTGCCTCTACTAAAAATACAAAAAAATTAGATGGGTGTGGTGGCACATGCCTGTAGTCCCAGCTACTCAGGAGGCTGAGGCAGGAGAATTTCTTGAACCTAGGAGATTGCAGTGAGCCAAGATTGCGACATGCACTACAGCCTGGGTGCCAGTGCAAGACTGTCTTAAAAAAAAAAA
>NW_016107455.1:3373171-3378965 GCF_001604975.1 Cebus imitator
CACTGCACTACAGCCTGGGTGCCAGTGCAAGACTGTCTTAAAAAAAAAAATTTTTTTTTTTTTTGTAGAGATGGATTTCACTTTGTTGCCCAAGCTGGTCTTGAATTCTTGAGCTCAAGTGATCCTCCTGCCTCAGCCTCCCAGAGTGCTGGAATTACTGGCATGAGTCACCATGCCCAGCACTCAATGCATTTGGTTAATGTTTATTTTATTTATTTATTTTATTTTTATTTTTAGGAGTGAAAAGGGAGGGAACGGGAAGGGCGGGAGAGAAAGGGAAGGGGTTAATGTTTATTAAACTGAATTTGGGTTGGGTAAAAAAGGTCAAATCAGGTAGAAATAACTTATCTTTACATAATTTTCAAATCATTAACAATATTGGAATTAATATGAAGCTCATAAGTACGACTTAAAATTTGTCTGTAGGAAGAACAAACCCATGACAGGTAAGTCAATATTATTTGTAAATTTTTAAAATTAACTTGTCCTTCTGATATTTAAGAAAATGGGCCTGGTGCAGTGGCTCATTCCTGTAATCCCACCACTTTGAGAGGCCAACGTGGGTGGATTGCTTGAGCCCAGGAGTTTGAGCCAGCCTGGGCAACATGGTGAGACCCCATCTCTACAAAAAATACAAAAATTAGCCAGGCATGGTAGTGTCCCAGCTACTCAAGAAGCTGAGATGGGCAGATCGATTGAGCCCAGGAGGTCAAGACTGAAGTGAGCTATGATCATGCCACTGCACTGTAGCCTGGGTGACAGGGTGAGACCCTGTCTGAATTTTAACAAGAGAAAAAAAGAAAATGTTTTTATTTTGGAATGAGCATTATTGTGACTTTTCTGAAGAGTGCCAAAATCACTCCAGAGAGTTTCCTTGGGAAAGTCTAAATGATATCAAGTGAAGATGTTCTTGTAAAATGGTGTTACTTCACAAAAGACTTGTTGCGATTTTATATTCATTTCTTAAATTTTAAAATTTGATTAATGATTTATTTTACTCTTGAATTTTTTCAACAGGCTAAAAATACCTCCTGATTGCACTACTGAATTAAATCATCATGCATATTTGTTTCTCCAAAGCACCTTTGACAAGCATGATTTGGTAAGCTTTTAGCTGTAATTTTCCATAAACCATAGCAAAATATTTTTTCTGTGAATTATGTAACTGTTCCCTGAGCTATGGGATGTGTCCGTCACATACCAAAAACTGCTTAACTTCTCTGTGTTAAATTCGCAAAAATGTTTTCTGCTGTTTACCTTTGTTGTTTTCTCAAGATGAAAATGTCTAATTTCTAATACACTCACAGGTTTTCTTATATACATGTGAGGAATTTTCTTGATAAAATGTAAAATTTCATTTGTTAAGTCGTTTTTAAAAGCATAGCTTTACTACATTAGGGGGCTTTTGTGTTGGGAATTATTCTGTTAGATATCCAAACATTGTGTATCTTTGTGTATCTTCAGGACAGAGACTGTGCTTTGTCACCTGATGAGCTTAAAGATTTATTTAAAGTTTTCCCTTACATACCTTGGGGGCCAGATGTGAATAACACAGTTTGTACCAATGAAAGGGGCTGGATCACCTACCAGGGATTCCTTTCCCAGTGGACGTGAGTATAGAGCTCACCTCTTTCCTCTAGAGTTACAAATAGTTTAAAATTATGGCGTATTACATTTGTCACTTTGTAAGCTTGTGAGATCTTATAAAATGCTTCAATCATAATTGCCTCTAAGCAAGATTAGCTGCTGATATCTCTAAGATCAACTATAAATGTTCTGTGAATTGATCAGGAAGGGATTGTTTTCTTTTGGATGATGTACAGGGAAAAAGTAATAAGTCTTATGTGAAAAGCAACTAAATTTTAGTAGTTTTTTGTTTGATTGGGGGATTTGGAAATGTCATTGCTACTGCACAATTCTTACTCTTTCAGAATATGAGGAGAAGCATATTTTACTTGACACTGAAGACTGTTGTTTTGTTGTTATTGTTTGTTTTTAATGAACTCTTTTTATTTTTTGAGATGGAGTCTCACTTTGTTGCCCAGGCTGGAGTGCAGTGGCACGGTCTCAGCTGACTGCAACTCCGCCTCCTGGGTTCAAGCCCTCCTGCCTCAGCCTCCTGAGTAGCTGGGATTACAGGCAGGTGCCACCACGCCAAGCTAATTTTTTGTATTTTTAATAGAGACAGGGTTTCACTGTGTTGGCCAGGCTGGTTTCCAACTCCTGGCTTCAAGTGCTCTGCCCGCCTCAGCCTCCCAAAGTGCTAGGATTACAGGTGTGAGCTACCACACCTGGCCTTTTAATGAACTCTTAGTAAGATTTTGTGAGGATTTGTCTACAACCTAGTTATAGCATGGTTGATATTATGCCTAGGGTATTAAGGGAATCTTCTGATCTTGCATGCTGACGTAATTGCTTTAGCCTTAACTTACTCAACATTAGGATCTTTTCTTTTTTCAAATATGTAAGAAAGGCTAATTTCAGATACCTTTCAACAATTTTTGCACTTTTGTCACTTTTTCATAAGTGTTTTATTAAGTCTTCAACTAGCTAATATTTGAAGATATGTTAACTTTATATTAACTTACAAAGTATATCACATAAAATATCCCCACTCTTATCTAGATTTTATCAAGCACTCACCACTTATCTTTGTGCTCTTGCTGTTTCTGGGTAGATGGAGTAGAGAGAGGAATTACTCACCATCTTGCATTCTTCTCCCTTTCTTCTCTGCCTTAAGAATGGCAGTGTAGGCCAGACAATGTGGCTCATACTTATAATCCTAGCACTTTGGGAGGCCAAGGTGGGTGGATCACTTGAGCTCAGGAGTTCAAGACCAGCCTAGGCAACATGGCAAAACCTTGTCTCTACTAAAAAATTACAAAAAATTAGCCAGGCTTGGGGGCATATGTCCCGTAGTCCCAGCTACTTGTGGGTAAAGATGCAGGAAGATCACTTGTACCCAGGGAGTTGAGGCTACAATAAGCCATGTTTGCACCATTGCACTCTAGCCTGGATGACAAAGTGAGATCCTATCTTTAAAAAAATAATAATAAAAGAATGGCAGTATAGGAAAAACTATGGTTGGGCACATAGGAAATTAAAGTAGTCTGGACAAAAATTGACTGGGTCTGGTGCATAAAGTTTTTTTATCTGTTGGCTTTTTTTTTTTTCCCATAAATATTCTTTTAGGAACTTTTCACATTTTAAATCCTTCTCTTTCATAGGCTAACGACTTATTTAGATGTACAGCGGTGCCTGGAGTATTTGGGATACCTAGGCTATTCGATATTGACTGAGCAGGAGTCTCAAGCTTCAGCTATTACAGGTAAGTATCTAGATACTATTCAACTCATGATTAGAGATCTTTTTAAAGACTTCAATTTCAAATGTAACAAAGAGTAAAAATAAACTCATCTTCATTAGTCCTGCATCTACACTCTATTAGTTTTCCTCGTGATCTGGTATTTTCTTTCGTGTTGAGGTGCTTGATTTTATTGTTTATGAAAAAGAAAGAGTAGAGACTGCTTTTTGTCTACTCCCTGGGGATACTCCACTGATGAAAATGAAGAAGAGCTATTACTAGTCGATCTTGCATTTTAATTTTCTTTAAACATTAAAAACAATGCCTGTTAACTTGTTTTCTGTATTAATACATCTTTCACAGATCTTGCAATGTAGGCCAGGCATTCTTGCCAAGCAATGTGCACCACTTGAAGTAAACCATAGGTGTGGAAATAAGTTAAGGAACTGATCATTTCAAGAGTTTCTTATACCCCAATTGGTACTTTTATATATCTTAATGTTAAATAATGTGTCACAATATGGATGTTCTATAACTTATTTAACTATACCATAATATGTATTTTTATAATTTTCAGTTTTTTTCTATTAGCACTAGTATCTCTGGTGAGGTCTGTTGTAGTTCAGTCTTCGGGTATAGCCTAAGGAGGTCTCTTTACCTCAGGAAGGGATGCCTGCTCTCCTGATGACATAGCATTTTTTCTGGCCTGCCTCTTTTACAGTTTACGTTAGAAAGACTGGCTAACCCCAAAGTGTATGTCCCTTTCCCTTTCAGGGATCCATCTCCAAGAGAGTGCAGATTTGAAATAGCATCTTGTAGTTTATAATATGTGACAGTTTATCACAGAAAAAATTAGATGGAATATAATCTTGGCTATATTCTTTTTTTTTTTTCTTTTCTTTAAAAAAAATTTTTTTTTTAAAGATGGGTCTTCACCATGTTGGTCAGGCTGGTCTTGAACTCCTGACCTCAGGTGTTCCGCCCGCCTCGGCCTCCCAGAGTGCTAGGATTACACGCGTGAGCCACCGCGCCTGGCCAATCTTGGCTATATTCTTAGTGATTTTCATTCCTTTGGAGGACATTTTTCTTATAAAAATATACTAATTTTATGATGAAATAAATGTTTGATTACTAAAAATTCACATTCCAGTCAACTTGCAGAAGTGCATTTTTTCCACTAAGTGGGGCCCTTCTGCATTCTGTGCACTTCATTCACATACAGCTTGACTGTTGTACAGTGTGTTTGTTTATAGATCAGATACTTCATAAAAGTGATAAGCGGCCGGGGACGGTGGCTCATGCCTGTAATCCCAGCACTTTGGGAGGCTGAGGCAGCAGATCATGAGGTCAGGAGTTTGATACCAGCCTCACCAACATGGTGAAACCCCGTCTCTACTAAAAATACAAAAATTAGCCGGGCGTGATGGTGTGCATCTGTAATCCCAGCTACTTAGGAAACTGAGGCAGGAGAATTGCTTGAATCCAGGAGGTGGAGGTTGCAGTTAGCCAAGATTGTGCTATTGCACTCCAGCCTGGGTGACAGAGTGAAACTCTGCCTCAAAAAAAAAAAAAAAAAAAGTGAGAAGCAGCAATGCCCTATTTTGCAAAAGGTGGAATGGAGGCTCAGTGAATCTAAGTAGTACATATTTAGTGGAGTTCTTTTTTCCTTTTAGTAACAAGAGATAAAAAGATAGACCTGCAGAAGAAACAAACTCAAAGAAATGTGTTCAGATGTAATGTAATTGGAATGAAAAGCTGTGGGAAAAGTGGAGTTCTTCAGGCTCTTCTTGGAAGAAACTTAATGGTGAGAGTTCTCATAAAATTCAATTTTATTCAACAAATTTTTATAGTTACAAGTTTACATAATGTTTTCATAGCCATTGACTTTTTTAGATAATTATTAGAACTCAGTGGCCTACATATATTAGTCAAGAACAGTCTAAACAATAATCCTGTTGAACTATCTTTGTTTTATTGGTATTAGCTATCATTTGTCTTTTTTTAACCACTGTTTAAATGGACATTAAACGACTGTGGATGTGAAGGCACCTAACACAGTCCTTGGCATGAAGTAAATGCAGAGTAAATATTTTGAATTGAATATTGATACCGGGCCTGGTGGCTCACACCTGTAATCCCAGCACTTTGGGAGGCCAAGGCAGGTGGATCACGAGGTCAGGAGTTCAAGACCAGCCCAGCCAAGATGGTGAAACCCCATCTCTACTAAAATACAAAAATTAGCCAGGCATGGTGGTGGGTGCCTATAATCCCAGCGACTTGGGAGGCTGAGTCAGAGAATTGCTTGAACCCTGGAGGCGGAGGTTTCAGTGAGCCAAGATTGCACCATTGCACTCCAGCCTGGGCAAAGAAGCAGACTACATCTCAAAAAAAGAATATTGATATCTAGTTCTTACTACTCCCTTGAGTAAGAAGAAGGCTGACATGTCATGTTTCCTTTCTTCTTCTTCTTTTTTTTTTTTTTTTTTTTTT
>NW_016107455.1:3379075-3380111 GCF_001604975.1 Cebus imitator
TTTTTGAGGCAAGGTCTTGCTCTGTTGCCTAGCCTGGAGTGCAGTGACATGATCATGGCTCACTGCAGCCTTGACTACCTGGGTTCAGGTGATCCTCCCACCTCAGCCCCCTGAGTAGCTGGGACTGCAGGCGTGAACCACCAGGCCTGGCTAATTTTTGTATGTTTAGTAGAGATGGGGTTTCACCATGTTGCCCAGGCTGGTCTCTAACTCCTGAGCTCAGGTGTTCCACCTTGGCCTCCCAAAGTGCTGAGATTACAGGCATGTGCCACCACAACCTGCCAACATATTTCTAGATGAGTATTATTCTAGATCAGACCAAATTATAGTATAAGGAGGATTGCCAGCAGGTGGCTCTAGAATATACTTTGAATAATACGGATGCTTTCCTTCCTTTTTAGCTATTGCATGTACTTTATGCAGAACAAATACGCCATCTTTTATTTTAGGGCCTAAGAACTAGGAAACAAAATCAGTATCTCCTTTGTACTGATAAATAGTACACAGTGTAGGGAAGAATGCCCTTTTATTTATTTATAATACACATACATGCACAGAGGTGTGTATGTGTATTGTTGAAAACTAGTTACTATAGATACTGAGATTTTCGGTTCTGTTTTCAGAGGCAGAAGAAAATTCGTGAAGATCATAAATCCTACTATGCGATTAACACTGTTTATGTATATGGACAAGAGAAATACTTGTTGGTAAGAAATTCTGTGGCATACGAAAATTATTAATTATTGGGTACATTTTTCTTTAAAAACAAATTGGCTCCAGTTGAATGACTCTATGTAGAACTTGCATGTGATTTTTTTTTTTTTAATTTAATGTTTTTAGAGATGTGGTCTCACTATGTTGCCCTGGCTAGCTCTTGGGCTGAAGGGATCCTCCCACCTCAGCCTCCCAAGTAGCTGGGACTACAGGCATGTGCTACCATGCCAAGCTTGATTTTATTTTTTTCACCTGGTTTATTCATTCGAATTTTTTTTTTTTTTTTTTTTTGGTGTACAAATGGGTGGCATCGCAGTTCGAG
>NW_016107455.1:3382402-3383582 GCF_001604975.1 Cebus imitator
CAGCTTCATCCGTGTCCCTGCAAAGGACATGAACTCATTCTTTTTTATGACTGTATACTTCTATTTAAAAAATATATATTTTCTGTACTATTGACTAGAAATTAATATGAAAACCATACTAGTGCTTGGTAGTTTATCTATAATCTGAATCAAATTTATTTAGCAGAGAAGGGAATATTTAACAAATATGTTAGCCTGAAAAATGTGTGGGCTACTCAAGGCACACTGCCCATGGGTTAGCCGTGTTCTGCAAGGAGCAATAGAAACAAACAAAGAATAAAAAAAGTATGAAAGAAGGGCTGAAAAGACACTATGAAATACAGTAGAAAGTGGTTATATGCTCTCTATGGAGCCAGTCAAATTTCAGTTTCAATCCTGGCCCACCATTGGTTAGTTATATAAACTCGGAGAAGTGGCTTACTCTCTCTAGCCTGAATTTCTTATTGTCAGCTAATATGAGATGCTCCTAACCAGTAATAGGTACTGGAAAAAATTCATTCCCTTTTCTTTTCGGAAATAGTTTATTTTGCCAGATGATCTCATTGAATTTCATATATATTTTACTGGTTTTTTTTTTTTTTTTAGATAGACTCTCTGTTGCCCAGACTGGAGTGCTGTGGTATGATACCGGCTCACTGCAACCTCCATCTCCTGGGTTCAAGTGATTCTCCTCACTCAGCCTCCCCAGTAGCTGGGATTACAGGCATGCACCACCACCTGTGGCTAAATTTTGTATTTTTTGGGGAGGCAGGTTTCACCATGTTGGCTAGGCTGGTCTCGAACTCCTGGTCTCGGGTGATTCATCCACCTTAGCTTCCCAAAGTGCTGGGATTACAGGCATAAGCCACCGTGCCCAGCCTCATATATATTTTACTCTTTATGATAAAAGCTCGTTAGTTTCATATTAAACATTGTTTGTTGCCTCTTCTCCTATAAGTAGAGCTCTACATATCAGTCAATATAGTTTACTGTTCATTTTCCTGTTTTCTTAACCTTACACTATTGTTTACAAATTCATATTTTTTTATGTCTCTGACTATGCATGCTGTAATAGTGTTTTATTTGGAATATATTAGTTACTTCTGACTCTACACTTGCCCTTTCATCTCTCAACAAAGATGTACTCTCTTATATAACTCAGTACTGACTTTTACTCTTTTTTTTTTTTTTTTTTTTTTTT
>NW_016107455.1:3383677-3394732 GCF_001604975.1 Cebus imitator
TTTTTTTTTGAGACAGGGTCTCACTTTGTTGCCCAGGCTGCAGTGCCATGGCGTGATCTCAGCTTACTGTAGCCTCCACCTCCTGGGCTCAAGCAATACTCCCACCCCAGGCTCTGAGTAGCTGGGACTACAGGCATGTGCCACCAAACCTGGCTAATTTTTGTATTTTTTGTAGAGACAGGGGTTTCACTGTGTTGCCCAGGCTGGTCTCAAACTCCTGGGCTTAAGCGATCTGCCCACCTCAGTCTCCCAAAGTGTTGAGATTACAGATGTGAGCCATAGGGCCCACCCCTGAATTTACTTTTGTTGGAGATCATTATCATATCATAGATGGGATATTTAAGAAATTTTGTAATAAACACTGAAGAGTGGCAGTGAAACAGAACAAAATGACCTTCCTGTAAAGAGTCATTTGCTTTTTGTTTTTGATTAGTGGGGAGAAAAGGTGGCATGGTAGAATGGTAGAAAGAAAATAGGCTTGAGAATCATATGAGACTTCAATTTTTGGTTTGATGACTTCTTAGATGTGTACCTTGGGCAACTGACTTAATTTTTCTAGCCTGTCTCCTTATCTGTAGAATGTAAACAATGCGTGTGGCGGGCCTGCCCCCAGACATTAGTCACTCACTAATACTAGCTTCCATAGAATCTGTTGTTTTGTTTCTTTGAGACAGGGTTTCACTGCTGTCACCCAGGCTAGAGTACAGTGGCGAGATCTCGGCTCACTGCAAACTCTGCTTCCCAGGCTCGTGCAATTCTTCTACCTCAGCTTGCCCAGTTTCTGGGACTACAGGCACACGTCACTGCACTTGGCTGGCTTCCATAGAATCTTAATCACCATTTTTAGTCTACAGAATCAGAAGATACTTGTTTGTGTACACTTATAAAAATGGCCTGAAAAGTTATGCTTAACCAATACTTTTAAAGGTAGAAAGTCTGGGGGAGGAAGTAATAAGCTATCATGACTTAATATATCAGTATTATGATACTTATACTTTTCATTATCTTTTTCTTTTACAAGTTGCATGATATCTCAGAATCGGAATTTCTGACTGAAGCTGAGATCATTTGTGATGTTGTGTGCCTGGTATATGATGTCAGTAACCCCAAATCCTTTGAATACTGTGCCAGGATTTTTAAGGTTTGTTGCTCCTACAGACTATGACTAAATGTAACTTCATACATAATAGTTTTGAATTCTGAAGCATATGGAGGAGACAGTATTACATTTTTAATTGGTTATGTCCAGTATGACTGCAACTGTATAAACACACATATAAATGTATGTGCTTAAGCACTAGAGGTGGTATGAAACAATGAAGGTAGTTTTTATGATAACTTAGGTGGATTTCTTTATATTTCAAAATGTTTAATGTGTGTTTTAAATTAAATATATTTTTTAAAATTGTAGTGAATCTAAAGAATCAGTGTAGGTCTATTTTGTCATCAGCATTGGAAAAGTGGTCTGGATCTTATTTATTATGTGAGATTCACCTAGACTACTGCCAATCTTTGCCTTTTGGTTCATTTTTTTTTGCTTTGAAACTATTGTTGCTTGGCCTATCTAGAGAAAATGGTTCACATTTAAATAATAATTTTTGAACTTGTTATCAGATTTTGATTTCATTTTTTATTTCATAGCAACACTTTATGGACAGCAGAATACCCTGCTTAATCATAGCTGCAAAGTCAGACCTGCATGAAGTTAAACAAGAGTATAGTATTTCACCTACTGATTTCTGCAGGAAACACAAAATGCCTCCGCCGCAAGCCTTCACTTGCAATACTGCTGATGCCCCCAGTAGAGATATCTTTGTTAAATTGACAACAATGGCCATGTATCCGTAAGTACTTGCTCTGTCTTCATTTTCATGGTGCATGGTTCATAACATTGCATGCCATTATTAGCCACGAAGGGATTATCTTTGTCACATAGAAATTGTTCAGCAACAGAAAGATACTTTGTAATGAGAAGGTACAAATTTGAGGAAATGCAAGTTTGGTTTGAATGCCATAATAAAATGATATAAACAGTGCTTCTGGCAATATTTGTATATGTTTTAGCAGGCTGTAACTATCTTAATAGGATAGTACAATAAAACACAACCCCCCCACCCAGCATTAAAAAATAGTTTTACTGGAATAAAATGGGGTTGGCATTATGTACTTTTAGGTTTATAAGGCATTTCCATATGAACAGAAAGTTCATTTTTATATTTTTCTGTTATTGACCTTCGGTATATGAAGTTTTCTAAAATGTTTTATTAATTTATGTTGAAATTATGGGTATGTTTGAGTTCAGGATGTCTTTTTAAAGTGCTATAAAGAGTATTTGTAATTGGAATTTCTATTGTAAAAATGTTTTGCATTAAGTGTTATGAGCTACAGATTTCATGTACATTTATTATATATCTATACATGCATATGCACAAGCACATAACTGTGATCATCTCTGTAGTTTACTAACTGCCTTAAAATTGCATGGTTCTTAATGGCATTTGCCTCAAGTAGTGTGTTTGTATAAATTCTGTTTTGTAGCAAAATAGTTTTTCAGGCAGTGCGTTTCTCAGGACTTCATAGCTTATTCTGCTTATTCTTATGTTAGTCTCTAAATTATTTTTCTTATGAAAACTACAGCGTAAAATAGAGTAATAATCAAACATTGCTATGAACCAAGACTGACATTTTTCAAAAAGGTGTTAATTTATACAGATTTTAAAAATCAGAGTTAACTTTACTGCTATTCTATTACCTAATACTTTTTTTAGATGCAACAAATCCTTGAATTTCTATTTGTATTCGAAAACAAGTCATTCCTATTATTATAGAATAAGCAAAACCTTATTTATGTTTTATTTGCTTTAAAACTCTCATGTATGTTATCTACAGAGAGGATCATTACAGAGACAGACTCTCCCGAGACATGGGCCACACTGATAGAATAGAGAATTTGAGAAAAATCTGGGTCTTTCTAAAAACTGCTTTGTAAGTTACTTTTTCTTTATGACTTCTGTGGGATTTTGTTGATATTTTCTTAGAGGATGACCAAATCTCCTTTCTTGCCATAATTAACATTTAGTAATTACGTAGAAACGCACTGCTTGGTCAGGCTTCCTGCCTAACTGTATATTATGTTGTCTTCCTTTACTATATAAATGTACTTCTTTAATCTTGTAGTTACAGTAACTGCAACTATGTTTTTACATCTGCATCTTTAAAACATTTTACTGTAATTCTTTCGTGTGTGTGTGCATGCGTGTGTTATATGATAAATGTACATACATGGACACTTGTTTATATGGTTATTCCCAAACTACTTCTCATGAAGCATCTCCCTGTTGCTAAGCATACTTTGCATCTCTCCTTTTTGGTGGGTAGAGCCTTGTGTATGTTGAAGAATCAGATTTGATTTATAAAATAACAGATGGATTCCAGTATGACAGCTGGCAGTGACTTAGTAGCAGTGATTTGTTCATCAACACAAGTCAAAAAAAATGAAAAAGAAATGTCTTGAGCCTATATAAGTTTTTTTTTAAATTAATTCTTGTTTTTCTTCATGTTGGGAATTAGGCATTATTGGGATGCTGCTAATCGCCACAACCATGCCACCGTGTGCTGTGGTCTCATCAGATCTCACAAACTAAGCCAAGTCAGATTGGGCCAGTCCTTTGACTGAGAAGCCTATAAAAAAGTGTTCAGGTGTTACAGGAAGTGATGTCATTGATTCATCAGTTGGCGCTCTTCTGAGTGGGTTCTGCACCACTGCCTCTTCATGGATGGTGTGATGGCTTTGTATGAATGAGTGGCTCTGACCACTGAACAGTCATTAGAGACACCCCCTACTTTGATAGTTAGAGCCGAGGTGAAATGGGTTGCTCCCTGTGCCACCACCAACTAGTGCAACTCTGCTCAACCAGAAAGGAGTCAGAAAGTCTCCCTAAATTTCACATCTAATATCAATTGGATCCTTTGTTGATTTTTACATCCTTACCCAGAGTTTCATACTGTCATACTTAGCTGCTGTGTTTGGGTAGCAGATGAAATCATCCCTATATTTTATTTGAGTAGAAATTTATAAAGCACCTTGATTTAGTTCATTTGAGAGCCAGGGTGCTTGATGAATTAAAGACATTGTTGTTCACATCTTCTCAGAGTTGAATATACTCGTCTTTTGAATCAAATGATTTATCATTCTTCTCCTTCCTGGTTTTCAGGCATGTGTGTATACTGAGGGAGGAGGAGGAGGAAATAGTTATTTAAATGCTAGCAAACTTTGTCCTTTTGGTGGGTGCTTATGGCTTACTCAGTTTTTCTTTTTATTAATTTATATGAGGGTGCCATCTATCGCTGTGCATATTTATTCCACAAAAGTTCATGTAATACTAATTCCATCCCCCCTCCAGAAAAGCAAAAGTATTAGCCAATTTTCTCTAGATTTTCTATAGGGAGGGAGGAGGAAGCTATTACTGTTTGTTATGTTTTTGGTAAATGTGGAATTCTGCACAACTTTAGCATGCCCCACACTGTCCTTTTCCTTTCTACAAAGAGTGTTGCTTATGCCTAAGTCTTTTTTTTTTAAGTTGGCACACCCTGACTTGTGCCATATTTGTAAGAACTCAACTCCTGTCCTTCTGTGTGTTTTCGCAGCCATGCCCGGTTACGCTGTATGTGCACCTGCAACAGGTGTACATTTTGCATCTGTCAGAACTTCCTCAACTCAGACTTGCTGCAATCTGTAAAGAACAAAATCTTCACTGCAGTTCTTAACAGGTTCTTAACTTTATTTACTGGGTACCAGGCATTCTGTTAAAATACGAAAGAAAAAAGCAGATAACTATTTATGATATAGATACTCACTACAAAGACAAGCTGACTGATGCCCAACTAACTTCCACTAAAATTCTCACTGTGATGACAATGTTTAGTTTTGGAAGCATCGTTAATAATGTTTTAAAATTAATAGGTATATTTAGAGGACTATAAAATAAGATTTTGGATGAGTTTTTCATAAGGAAGATAAAATATCTTTCCTATTAAAAGATAATATGTATAGGGAAATAAAAATCTTTGGCTGTGAGTTACAGAACTAGATTAGGACTTTTGTAGTAAGGAAAAGACACATTGATTCCAGATGAAAGATATTGTATTATACTGTACTCAGCTTACATTGAAATAATATATCTCATTAAAACTATAGTAATGCAAACAGTATTTTGGGTTTGAAAAAATATTCTATTCTTGAAACCACTTATAATTATAATCTACTTTTAAGTACCTGGAGTGTTTATTTGAAAGAACATGGTTTCTAGACATGAGGATAATAACCAGCTTTAAGAACTCAAAGGAATCTGGAAAAGAGAAAAAGATCTGTAGTACTGGTTTTTTAGGTCTTTATAATTGGACCAAAAATATGAAGTAATCTTATAAAGTAATATGCTTTTAAGAAAGAGAAAAAAAAGGATGCATATATTCCCTCAAAGCAATAGTCTTGGAAGGTTGTATTCTTGTTCTGATCATGCTACCTTTGTTCAAGTCACTTTTGCATTTTTTGAGCATTTAAGAGCTCAATACTAATTTGTACCTGATGTCATATTTGTATGTGTCTAAGGATGAATTAGGTTTTTGAAATCATTTAAAAGTCATTGGGAGCTGGGCTTGATTAAGATGGATGATCAAGCTAAGTGTTCAGTTTTGGTTAGAAATGGGTCAGTTATTTGGCTCACCATTGGAAACTCACTGAGGGCTAGACTTTAACTGTATCAAATGATCATAGTTTGTATCCACCAGCAGTATAGTAGATGTGTCTATGAAACAGTGAGTTTATTTCTTCTGTGAGTCAGAAACAGTGATTTTGAAGGCATTTGAAGAGTTTCAGTGATGTTTTGAGCACTATCAGCTCTGGAATAAGAATGCAGCCATCTCAGGTAACTGCTTTGAAGGGACCACCACACTCATTTGGTGGCAAAGTTCTGCTTCTGTGCTTTAGCACCTTGTAAAGTAGTAACATAGACAGATTCTCTCACGATGACTGATGGAAAATGCAAGGCTAGTTCAAACCAAACAACACTCAGGCACTCCAGTGTTGGGAATTGTTGAGTTGGAAGAGAATCTAGAATTCATCTGGCATAGCCTCCTGTTAGAATGCCTTCCTGCAAGCCTTCCTGAGAGAGTGCTGTTTATCTGCTGATGGCTTGCCTCATTGGAAAAGGTTTTTGCTTTTGCTTTTATTTTTTTTTAACTAAATGTTTTCCCTATAATTTTCTCTCTTTAGTTTTAGTTGTGCCCTTTAGAACAACATACGACTATTCTACTCCCTCTTCAACATAGCAATCCTTCAGGCATTTGAAGACGGCCATCATGTCTCCCCTAATTTTCTCTTCTCCAGGTAGAACATCCCCATTTCTTTCAGCCTTTTCTTAAATTAGATGGTTTAGTGAACTCATCAATCCTGGTTGTCTTCATCTGAAAGCCCCTTAGGTTTTCACAGTACCTCTTAAAAGGTGCCACCAAGAATAGAAAACAGTGTTGCAGTTGTAGTGTGACTAGTCCAGAACTGTGGGCAGCTGTGTTCCACAATCAGGACAGCATCTGTCTAGGGCATGAATTAACTTTTTGGCAGTCCCATCCCACTGTTAACATATATTATCTTGGGGTTAATTAAAATCAGATGTTTTTCGTATGAAGAGACAGATGTCCCTTCCTTTCTAATTGTGTATTTGACATTTTTTAGTTGATGCTTTAAATCTAAATGCAGATACATATATCTATTAAATGTCATATTCTTCTTTTGATCCATTTGTTCTAGCTCAGTCATTTTAAACATTTCTGTCATTTGTCCCATGGTATATCTCTCTCAGCATTGTGTTATTTGCAAATTTGGTAGATATGTACTGTCTTTCAAGTTACTGATAAAAAAATAAGGTTGAATACCCAGAGGTTGGAGAAAGAGAGTGCTAAATTGAGCAAGCCCTATAGTATTCTACCAGAGCACTATTTTCCTCAATGATAGGTTCAAAATTCTTGGGGAAGGATTTTTCATTTAATGAAAAATATGTTATTATCCAGCCCATATTTTATCTTCCTTTCTTATCAGAGATTTCATGAAAGATTTTTCTAAAATCAGCATATGATTTCTTCCACATTCCCCTGATCTACCAATATCATAATTTTATCTAATTAGCAAGCAACATCTATTTGATGTCTTATTTTGGTGAACTCACCTTGGCTCCCCGTAATTGCTGATCACAAACCACCTATTCTAGAAACTCCTGATTGTCCATAATTACAGATTGATTCATTGTCTGTGTCTCTGGTGGCAATTTTATTCCTTGATTGGTTTAGTCAGCTTTCAAATGAAATAGGATGGATGTGCATTAAATGAATGCTGTTGCGCATATTAAATTATACAGTGGTCCTCAAAGAGAAATCAGTAAGTTTTAGTCGTATCTGTTTATAAACTGGAAGTAATTTAATGGTAATGTCAGCACACATCCTGACATCTGGTAATCATGAATGGAAAGAATGAAAACGACAGGTAGAGGAACCAGTGTACTTTTCAAACAACTCCTTCCTTATCCTTGTTTGTATTTTAATTTATTTAAGAGAAGCACAGTGGAATTTTAGGGGGTCTGTACTGGAGTTTCTTCTAGTTTATGAAAGCAAAGTAAGACAGGTAGGTGGGGTCCAAAAACCCAGTGCCCACAGGTCCTGGATGGATAATGTAAAAGAATAAAGGTGGCCAAGTATAAGAGACAAGGAGAGGTGGAGACTGCAGCAGGCACTGTCTAAGAGAGGCAGCCACCACTCAGCTCTGGCCGTTTGCTGTTGCACAGGCCCGGTGTCGCCAGATTTTCTGGTATTATAAGAGACTGGAAATCAAGGCTTTTGTGTGAAATTTCCTGATATTTAAAGATTAGCGATTAATTAACAAATTTTTAAAGTACTGATCAGAACAAAGCATGTTTATAGTCCACCAGTTTGCAACCTCAGTCTTAAGTTATGGCCTAGTTGTGAAAATGGAGGCCAAGAAAAAGGACACGTATAGAACAAAAATGTCTCTGTTCCCATCACCACCACCATTTTACTCCTTTCCCATGAAAAATTTGAAAAAGTTATTGGGTGGTGGGATGAGAATGGAACCACCTTTTCCTGTTACTTCTCAGGTTTAAATGCAGCTGTTACTAGTTGGTCACTGTTGGTTTCCTGTGTTAGAGATATCCTAATGTTAAGCACAGAAAAGATGGATTGACTCATTAAGTAAAAGCCATATAAAATTTTTTCGCTGTATTTTGTTCATAGGGAGGGTTCCCAACTAGCACTAGGTCCTAAGTCTTTGTTTTAGAAATCAGAACTACCATGCTTAGTGTTTGATTTAGAATTATAAAAGAGCAGTTCTAAAAGGCTTGTCTTTTTTTATTTTTTTTTATTTTTTTGAGATGGAGTCTCACTCTGCCGTTTAGGCTGGAGGGCAGTGGCGTGATCTCAGCTCACTGCAACCTCTGCCTCCCGGGTTCAAGTGATTCTCGTGCCTCAGCCTCCTGAGTGGCTAGGACCACAGGCACGTGCCACATTGCCCAGCTAATTTTTGTATTTTTAGTAGAGATGGGGTTTCGCCATGTCTTGAACTCCTGACCTCAGGTGATCTGCCTACCTCAGCGTCCCAAAGTGCTGGGATTACAGG
The DNA here is from genome assembly GCF_001604975.1 of Cebus imitator. Lineage (NCBI taxonomy): Eukaryota > Metazoa > Chordata > Mammalia > Primates > Cebidae > Cebus > Cebus imitator. The sequence continues at coordinate 3,392,358 of NW_016107455.1, forward strand.
TGTGAGCCACCTCGCCCAGTCATTTTTACTTAGGTAAAATGTTTCACTGAATGTCTGCAAAGAATTAAATTAGTAGACAAGTATTGGTCTCAAATCAGCGCATTGTTTTAGTGTGCTTGTAAAAATTTTGGTCACTGAAATAGAAATTACTATCAGATACGATACATGTTTGAGGCCACGTTCTCTTACTACCCTACGCTCTCCTAACCCCACCTGATTTGATTTATTCATTCAGAATACTTAATTTAAATACCTGCTTTGGATAGGGACCTGCTGTGAGCTGGGGCAAAATTTGAAACTGAAGAAGATATGGAACCTGCCTTTAAGCATCTTTCTAAATATTATGTCTCTAAGAAAAACATTTTTTAACTTTGGTTATATTTTCAGTGATGTTAGTCCTTCATGCTAAAAAGGAAGGTGCTATATAACCTGATAATGAATTTAGGCAGTTTCAAGAGGTTAATTTCTGCAATTGTTTTTTCCTTTTACAAGAAAAAATTGTGTTTTTTCTTGCACTTATTTACTAATGCTATATATTTTAAAAATAGAAAGCAGTAATACAAAATTTTTTATTTCCAATTTAATTGAATGTATATTGACTTTGGCATGTGAGAGTAGTATTAAACACACATCCATCTCACATGTAACCCTGCTCTTTGGTAATTATGATCTCACTCTTAGATCTGGATAGGGCTATGTTTTTCTTTAGACTAATTTATGAATAACTGGAATTCTTTGAACTTAAATACATTTGGAGGATGATTAACATGTGGTCAGAGGATTTTAATCTTTGGGACTGCTTTTATTTCAAGTGGTGTAAATTACGTTACTGGAGAAAAAGACCTTTTGAATATATTTTAAATATCTTTTCAATTTGAAAGTGATTACATATAGATGAGCTTGATTGTTGGTTTGAACTACCCAGGATTTTTATTTATTAAGTATTTATTACTCTGACTTGAGAACACACCTACTTTGCATGAGAATGTTACTAGATTGTAGTGTCCTGTGAACTTTAATTTGTCCTTTTTTTTTTAGGTGTTTGTTTTCCTTTGTTTGTCTATGTCACTTACTCATTTTTTAATACTCTCAATCTCCTTCCCAGATAGGTTTTAGTGTATAATCCCACCACTTCTTTTAACCTATTATTTAATCAAATATTACTTATTTTATAGTTTATTATTTGGGTGTGATTTCCTTTGTGCATATTTTGGTTCTAGGATTTCTTTCATTCTATTATTTGCATTAGCCATATTAGTTGTTGGTTCATGTTACATCTTAAGTTCAGTAGCAGCAGTTTATTTTGACAATCAAGTGCATAATTCACACTGAATATTTACAGAGACCCAAAAGTATGATGGATAGACGTCATACCTGTCGTATTTTTACCCCATTTATAATGTCTTTTTAGATTAAATATATGTGACTTTTATTTTAAGCCACTCATTAATGACTTAACTTCATTTACCCATATTGCTTTAATAGTCACCCAAGTTCTTCCTTTATGTAGTTAGAATTAATTACCTAATAGAAGAGCCCTTTGTTGAAGGAAGAATTTTATTGTCAGAATAAAGTGAACTGCTTTTTCATAGGATTGCCTTATGAAGAGGATGGGTTCCTAAAAGTCTTAATGTTGTTAAATGTTGGAAATCCAGGAGTCCTTGGGATATTACGTTGTAGTAAAATACTGTATCCAAGGAAGTCCTGCTTTAGTTTCTTATGAAACTTACTTTTTCCCTTGTATGAAGGTCCTTATAAGACTGCTTGTGAATTTGTATACATAGGCATATATTTAAAGTTATACAAAAGTTTATATTACATATTTTCATTAAGCTTATAAGCGTAACTGCTGCTGCTTATAATTTTTAAATTTTTTGCCATGTGGTTAATATATTAAAGGACATGACAAGGCGAAGTTCACCTTATCTGATCTTTAAGTATCACTAGTTAACATATAGATGTTGGAGCATTTCCTGTGTATTCATGATCATCTGTAAATTCGGATTCTTCTAATGCTTGGTGAAGCATTTCTTGACATTGGTGCAAACCTGTGGTCCTTTCCCAAAGTATGATCCTATTTAGGCATGCTCAGTTAACAGCTTGCTTATGGTTTGTGTTGAAGCTGGTAGACACTGTTATTGAGTCCTTAACCTATTTTGATAAATATGCTATTAAAATATTTTATGCCCATTTTTTTCAGTTAGAATTATCCTTATTAAAATTGTTGTTAGCAGTAATGGCATTATTATTAGAAGTAGATATAGAAAATACTTTAACAGATTGAAACATCTAGAGACATAAAAGTAGAGAGTCCAGAAGACTTTTTAAAATTGTTAATACTTTATTGGGTTTTTTTCTTTTTTTTTTTTTTTTTT
>NW_016107455.1:3396357-3407803 GCF_001604975.1 Cebus imitator
TGTGCGTGTGCGTGCGCGTGCGTGTGTGTGTTTTTTGAGACGGAGTCTTACGCTGTCACCCAGGCTGGAGTGCAGTGGTGCGATCTCGGCTCACTGCAACCTCTGCCTCCTAGGTTCAAGCAATTCTCCTGTCTCGGCCTCCCAAGTAGCTGGGACCACAGGCATATGCCACCATGTCTGGCTAATTTTTACATTTTTAGTAGACACAGGGTTTCGCCATGTTGGCCAGGCTGGTCTTGAACTCCAGACCTTGTGATCTGCCTGCCTTGGCGTCCCAAAGTGCTGGGATTACAAGCGTGAGCCACCACACCCAGCCTAATTTTTGTGTTTTTAGTAGAAACGGGATTTCGCTCTGTTGATCAGGCTGGTCTCTGACCTTGTGAGCTACCGCACCCTATCTTTTTTTTCTTTTTTTTTTTTTGTATTTTTAGTAGAAATGGGGTTTCACCATGTTGGCAAGCCTGGTCTAGTAGTTCTGACTTCAGGTGATCCACCCACCTCGGTCTCCCAAAGTGCTGGGATTATAGGCTTGAGTCACTACGCACGGCCAGTTTTGGCAGACTTTAATTAATTAATTTATTTTAGAGATGGGGTCTTGCTTTTTTGCCCAGGCTGGAGTGCAGTGGTGTGATCAACTCACTGCCTCTATGAACTCAGCTCATGGGCTCCTTCCTCAGCCTCCCTAGTAGCTGGACTACAGGCACACACCACTGTGCCCAGGTAATTTTTAAATTTATTTTTTAAAGAAAGCTTTTGCCCAGGCTGTTGTAGACTTTTAGATCTCTGTATAGTTTTTATGTCTCAGATATGAACAGATTATAAAAAAATTTTCAACTGGAGTATTTTTAAATACCTTATTTGGGAATAACTAGAATGGATTGAATTCCCTGAGACCCTTCAGAATTTTATACCTTATATTGCTAAATATTGCAATTGACAACATTTCCTTTATTTATTGTTGGTTATATACATTGGGCCAATAAAGACTTGGGGTTTTTTGTGTTTTTGTTTTGGTTTTGAGACAGAGTCTCTATCACCCAGGCTGTAGTGCAGTGGCATAATCATAGCTCACTGCAGACTGAAGGTCCTGGGCTTGAGCATTCCTCCCACCTCAGCCTCCCAAGTAGCTAAGACAGGCACGCACCTCCATGTCTGGCTAATTAAAAAAAAAAAATTGTAGAAACAAGATCTATGTTGCTCAGGCTGGTCTTGAACTCCCGGCCTCAAGCAGTTCTCCAGCTTCAGCCCCCCAAAGATCTGGGATTACAGTATTAGCCCCTGTGCCCAGCCAGATCGGTTTTCATATTCAGCATAAGTGGCAGAATTAATTAAAAACATTTTGTTTGCCTTTGCACTAAAGATATTCAGTGCACAGGTACACTGGAATTTTGGCCAGTCTGCATATGCTTTGTGTGACTTCACACAGTTATTCATTTAACCCTTTATTACCTGAATTTTGCAACGTTTTTTTCTTTCTGCATTATTAAGTAGCAGCCTTAATAAAACTCAAGTCCAGATGTATTGGTTGGCTCCTACACCTGTGTCAAGGAGAACTTGATGTCTGATACATTTATGGGCCTTCAGCACTTCTAAGCCAGAAAGCCAACATCCCGGACCCAGGAATTTTCACCTAAGAGCTTGAGAGCTCAGAAAACTGTGAATGGTTAGTTAAGGTTGTGTTCATCACTTAGTCATTATTTCTCATGTTCTAAACAGAGATACTGCTTAACTAAGTGATCTTACTCCACATAGAGTAGGAAAATTTGGTGATTTTGGTATATCACCAGGTTAGAAAAAACCCTTCATACATAGGCACACATATACATTTTTGACCTTGTAACATTTAATTCTGGAAAGTCTGTCTTAAGGAAAACATCCTAAATAATGGAGAAAAATGTTACATAGAAAGTCTTTTTTTTTTTTTTGTAGTCACAAATTAGTGGAGATAGCCAGGTTGAGCATGGTGGCTCATGCCTATAATCCTAGCACTTTGGAAGGCTGAGCCAGGAGGATCACTGAAGGCCAGGAGTTCAAGACTATCCTGTGCAACATAGCAAGACCCCATCTCTACAAGAAAACTGAAAATTAGCCAGGCCTGTTGGCACATACCTGTAGTCACAGCTACTTAACGTGGCCGAGGCAGGAAGATCACTTGGGCTTAGGTGTTCAAGGCTGCAGTGAACTAGGATTGTACCACTGCACTCCAGCCTAGGTGACAGAGCAAGATGCTGTTTCTGAAAAATAAAATAATAAAAGGAGATAGCCAGCAGTCAGAGAATAGAATATGATCCAGCTATTTAGAATGTTTCCATAATTGATGAAAAAGTTCATACATTATAACAAGTGTAAAAAATATGTAGAATTATACACACGTTGTATTTGCAGCTGTGTAAAAAATACATAGAAAAAGTCTAAAAAGGGCCAAGCACAGTGGCTCATGCCTGTAATCCCACCACTTTGGGAGGCTGAGCTGGGTGGATCACTGGAGGTCAGGAGATCGCGAGACCATCCTGACCAACGTGATGAAAACCCCTTCTCTACTAAAAATACAAAAATTAGCTGGACGTGGTGGCACACACCTGTACTCCCAGGCTACTTGGGAGGCTGAGGCTGGAGAATCGCTTGAACCAGGAAGGTGGAGGCTGCAGTGAGCCAAGATCGAGCCACTGTACTCCAGCCTGGTAAGAGAGTGAGAGTCCGTCTGTCTCAAAAAAAAAAAGAAAAGAAAAGAAAAGAAAAAAGAAGCCAGAATCTTTATGAAACTGTTACTTGCCTGTATTTGAGAACTGAAACAACAAACATGAATCAGTTTTTGATACTTACAGAATACATGTGAGAGCACACTATACTCTATTCAGGTGGTGTCAGTTAAGCAGTGAAGTGTACCCTCCATTATAAATGCTTTCTCTCTTGTAAATAGAGCTTGATAGTGCAGCTTTTTGTTTCATTTTGTTTTGTTTTAATAGAGTCTTGCTTTGTCACCCAGGCTGGAGTGCAGTGGTGCGATCTCAGCTCACTGCAACCTCCGCCTCCTGGGTTCAAGTAATTCTCCTGCCTCAGCCTCCCAAGTAGCTGGGATTACAGGCACCTGCCACCACACCCAGCTAATTTTGAATATTTTTTTCGTTTTTTTGGAGATGGAGTCTTGCTCTGTTGCCAGGCTGGAGTGCAGTGGTGCAATCTTGGCTCACCGCAACCTCCACCTCCTGGGTTCAAGTGATTCTACCTCAGCCTCCCAAGTACCAGGACTACAGGTGCACACCACCATGCCCAGCTAATTTTTGTATTTCTTTTTAGTAGAGATGGGGTTTCATCATGTTGGCCAGGATAGTCTCCGTCTCTTGACCTCCTGATCTACCCGCTTCAGCTTCCCAAAGTGCTGGGATTACAGGCATAAGCCACCGTGCCCGGCCTAATTTTGTATTTTTAGTAGAGATGGGATTTCACCATGTTGGCCAGGCTGGTCTCAAACTCCTGACCTCTGGTGATCTGCTGCCTTGGCCTCCCAAAGTGCTGGGACTATAGGTGTGAGCCACTGCTCCTGGCCAGTAGGTGGTAAAGGTGTAAAATAGTTCTGTTAAGTAACTTTCCATGTCTAAAAGTGTCTTAAACAGTGACTGTAACATTGATGGATCCATTGAAATACATTTTATGACTTAATAGTTACCTTAAGTTCTAAACTAGCTGTATCTTGAACTTGAAATGCAAAAGAAAACTAAGCAATAAAGTCAATCAGAATATATTATTTCATGAATAATACTTTCTTAAAACATAAGGGAGACCAGCCTGTCGTTCCAGCAGTTAGAGAGGCTAAGGTGGAAGGATTGCGTGAGCTCAAGAGCAGCCTAGACAACATGGTGAGACATCATCTCTATCAGCAGACAAACAAAAAACCATAAGGGAGCTATGTGAAACAGATATCCATATTTTAAGACTATTTACGAGAAATCATTTTGACTGATTTTAATGCAATTATGACTAGCTTAGGGCCTAATCCTTTTTTCCTCCTAAGTTAAAAAATTAATGTAAAAATTTAAAAATAAAATAACAAACCTCTCAGGCCAGGCGCAGTAGCTCATGTCTGTAATCCCAGAACTTTGGCAGGCCGAGGCGAGCAGATCATCTGAGGTCAGGAGTTCGAGACTAGCCTGACCAACATGGAGGAAACCCCATCTCTATTAAAAATACAAAGTTAGCCAGGCAGCATTGCGGGCTCCTATAATCCCAGCTACGCAGGAGGCTGAGGCAGGAGAATCACTTGAGCCCAGAAAGCGGAGGTTGCAGTAAGCCAAGGTCACATCATTGCACTTCAGCCTGGGCAACAAGAGTGAAACTCCGTCTCAAAAAATAAATTAATTAAAATTAAAAAAAAAAATCTCCATCATTGAAGATGCATGATAATCACAGGGAGACCAAAGATGAAGAGAAACCTCTAATGCATCTTAAGCCTATGCTCTCAATTTACATTCTACACATCTGCATTGACCTGGAGTTGTAAACTTCTGTTACTCTCATCATAGGTCCACGGTGGTCTATGAGTTTGGGATGTTGGACTCAATTTTTTCACAGACATATATTTGTAGTTTTTGATAATCCAAAGTAATAATCTGTAAACTTCATGACCAATTAGTTGTTAACTTCATTTCTGATGAATACTTATGGTTACTACATGTTGTCAAGTACTGCTTATGGTATTGGTTTGAAGGCCTTAGTATTTCAGATGTACCAAGATCAGCCTCAGAGAGATGTTTAGAGAGTGTCTATAACAGCTTTAGGTTTCCTTGTCTGTGTGTGTGTGTGTGAAAAGAGTATATACAGATAGATTTTTTTGAAGTTTGGCAATTTGCTATGGAATACATTTATTTTAAATATAGAAAACATGAGATCCATCATATAGGGTGGCAACTCAATTTATGTGTGGGATGCATAATTGAGAGATGTTATTTTTGAGTTCCCTTTTTTGTGAGCTCTGCTATGAACTGCAAATTGTGTGCATGTGTGTAAAAGGTTAAGAGCCCGGGTAGCTGAGTGGGGTGCCATGCTGTTAGCAGACGAAGAAGGCAGTATTACTCACCAGGTGCACGCTGTCCGCTCTGTAGAAGATTCCATCTTCATGGAGTCATCTCATGGTCCACTTTTTCGTGAAGCCAGGTAACATTTCCAATGGGTTGGCCTCGTTGGAGGTTTTCTAGCTTGGAAAACCTAAGCATTCTCTTCCCCCAACCCTTTTTTTTTTTTTTTTTTTTTTAAAATAAAACACTGTCTGTTGGAAAAACTAACTTGCAAGCTGGAATGAACCTGCGATATCACTTTGCTTTGTAAGAAATAATTATGTGAGGAGTGTTTTTTGTTTTTTTTTTTAATAGAAACTGGTGAGGATGAGAATTGGAGTATTGCGTCTTTGTTGTGGTGTTAAGCATGGAGCACTCTGGCTTGTGTTGTAGACTTTTGTTTCTAGGGATGTACAGAATCTATTTTGTGATAACTAATCTGTTCACTTTGACTGTTACTGAGGCAGAGTAGTTTTGTGCAATTTGAATTTGTGGTTCTTTTTTTTTTTTGAGACAGAGTCTCACTCTATCGCCAGGCGCCAGGCTGGAGTGCAGTGGTACAATCTCGGCTCACTGCAACCTCCGCCTCCCGGGTTCAAGCAATTCTCCTGCCTCAGCCTCCCAAGTACCTGGGATTACAGGCACACGCCACCACACCCAGCTAATTTTTGTATTTTTAGTAGAGACGGGGTTTCACCATGTTGGCCAGGATGGTCTCGATCTCTTGACCTGGTGATCCGCCCACCTTGGCCTCCGAAAATGCTGGGATTACAGGCTTGAGCCACCATACCTGGCCGAATTTGTGGCTCTTAACTCTTTTGCGTATGTCAGTGCCTTGGTCTTTTAATGATACCTGATTTTTGCTTCAAATCTGTTTGTTTAACTTAGTTATAAAAGAACCTAAACTAGACCAGACAGTCTCTTTAAGCTCTTAATTTTGTAAATTTTCTTTTCTTTTTTCTTTTTTTTTTGAGACAGAGTTTCTGTTGCCCATGCTTGAGTGCAGTGGCACCATGTAAGCTCACTGCAACCTCCGCCTCCTGGGGTCCAGCAATTCTCCTGCCTCAGCTTCCCGAGTAGCTGGGATTACAGGTGCCCACTACCACGTCCGGCTAATTTTTATAGTAGAGATGGGGTTTTACTGTGTTGGCCAGGCTGGTCTCGAACTCCTGACCTCAGGTGATCCACCTGCCTCGGCCTCCCAAAGTGCTGGGATTACAGGCATGAGCCACCTCGCCCGGCCATTTTTGTGTGTTTTCTACATCATCTCAATTGTGTTCACTTAATTAAGACTTCAGTGACATTTAAATAAAATGTTTCGACGTTTGCTTTAGAGCTTTATCCTCTTCATGGTAAGCTGTCATACTTGAGACTCTTGAGGGTGCTTAGCAGTGTTATTAACTGAGCATGCTCACAACTCAGTTTGTGGTACAGGCTGTCCCTGTTCTTGTCATGCATACTATGGCTTCTTTTATGTCATTGCCTTTCAACCCATCATGTTACATTATGTCCTTTAGTTGGTACCATTATCACTGCCTGTCTAACTAACACCAGGGATTGTTTTTTTTTTCTCTTTAATTAGCAGTAACCAAATTAATGCAAACTGGTAAATTTTCCCCTCCCCCTTCCTTTATTTTATTTTATTGTAAATTTTTATGAGGCTCAGTATTTCCAAAGTTGACTTTAATCATTTCTCTTACAAAAGTATTATCACTTGTCACTTAACTGCTTACAAAATAGCTTTCAGATCTTGGGGATAGGAGATTACACATTATTTAAACATGAATGCGACCCTCAAAATTGTGAAAACACTGCCTTAATTCTCATTTTGAAGGACCTTGATGGTACTACAAAGCGCTAAATTGATTTGTCTAATTTCTTTATTTCCCGTGTGAAGAAAACGTTTACAAATTTAGACGTCTACTCCACATAGTACCTATTTGTCTTTATTGGTGTCTACATTATGTCATTTTCTTAATGATTATCTAAGCGATTATATGCATGGCTATATTGATCAATGTTTTTGATAAGCATTACTGTATGCAATTAGCTTGACAAGTGTGCTAATACTTCCCTAAAAGTAGACTGCTAAATAACTGGTATAGGGTTTTCATGCTAATCATGTTTTAAATAATAATTATATTTTCTGACTACAGGCACGTGACACAAGCTGACCTCAAGAGCTCCACGTTTTGGCTTCGAGCAAGTTTTGGTGCTACTGTTTTTGCAGTTTTGGGCTTTGCAATGTACAAAGCATTATTGAAACAGCGATGATATAAAAAGAAATACTGGCCCTACCAAAAACAAATACTTTTATGTACATTCTGAATGCTTTAAGTTCTGCTAGAAATATTGAGATATTTATACATGCAGAGTTACTTTATTAATATTTGTAATTCATGCATAAGAGTATTTTAATGATAGTTGTAACTGCAGTATTGGCTAGCATATGGAAAGAAAATAGCTAACAGCCAAACTAAAATGGCTAAATTCCAGAGGCCAAAAGGGAATATTTTGTAAATATATGTACATATTCAGGCAAGATATGGTCTCCCAAGCTGAGTTCTAGAAATGATGTTTCTAGACATTTCTAAATGGTATTGTTAGTGCTCACTTGGCTCACCCTCCTAGGTTTAAATTAGCCCAGAGACTGTATTTACTCATGGATCAACTTTATTTATTTCACATTTACTCAGAGAGATCCTTTGGGTTCTATAAGGACTTAAGGCACAATTTGCCATTCTCTCTCCGTTTTTAAAAACATACAAGCCAGTGTCAGCTTACCAACATGACTTTTTTTCAGTCACTTGTGGTAGGCCAGCCTTGAAGCCATCGCACAGTCTAGAAAATTGTATAGCTGAGTGTGCAGCTCACCTTTAAGGATGAAGTGAGGTAAAAGCAATTCGCAGAGACGTTATCTATGTGATTATGTTGCTTCTTTTGTCAGTATATTGAATTTTATAGCCCTTTCAATGAAATGAGAAAAAACAATTTGTATATTACCAATGTTTTTAGTTTAAATAAAGAGTCACCCTTACTACTGTTGAATTTTCCTCCCAAGTGTAAATCATTCTATAATGGCTGTGTCTATTATAGTATATTACAGTAACTGCATGTGTCACAAAGTGTTCTATATCAGGATAGTTTAACCTAGAGGCAGTAATTTTTTAAATGATAAAATAAATCTAATGAATATAAACTCTCATGATAAACCTATTTTTTCCATCATCAACCTTTTCAAGTATTTAAATAAATAACTGCTATGTACTGTGATCTTGAGTTTTTTTGTCTTCTAAAGTAAATATTTCTGTACAGATATGAGTGAAGTCCTCTGGTTTCTGTCTCTCATATTGAAAATTATTGTATGTAAAAAGAACCCTCGGCTGCGCGTGGAGGCCCACAACTGTAATCTCAGAACTTTAGGAGGCCAAGGTAGGCAGATCACCTGAGGTCAGGAGTTCAAGACTAGCCTGACCAACATGGTGAAACTCCATTTCTACTAAATACAAAAAATTAGCTGGCCATGGTGGCACATGCTTGTAAACCCAGCTACTTGGGAAGCAGAGGCAGGAGAATTGCTTGCACCCGGGAGACAGAGGTTGCAGTGAGCTGAGCTTGCACCATTGCATTCTAGCCTGGGCAACAAGAGTGAAACTGTCTCAAAATTAAAAAAAAAAAAAAAATACTTAGCTGGACATGGTGCCTCGCGCCTTTAATCTCAAAACTTTGGGAGGCTGAATCGGGCCAATCACTTGAGGTCAAGAGTTCAAGACCAGCCTGGCCAACATGGCAAACCCCATCTCCATTAAAAATAAGTTAGTCAGGCGTGTTGGCGAACGCCTGTGATCTCAGCTACTCAGGAGGCTGAGGCAGAAGAATCCCTTGAACCTAGGAGGCAGAGGTTGCAGTGAGCCAAGATCTTACCACCACTCCACCTGGGCAACAGAGCAAGACTCCATCTCAAAAAAAATAATAATAAATAGGAAAAGTCAAGTGTGATTTATATGTGTAAGAGGAAATTTACTTAAAAGTTGCAGAGGAATCTATTCTGGTAAAAGACCAATTGTTTTCCCCTACACATGCCTGATTAATGTGTTCCTGCAATTGTTTGCATGTTTATTTTCTCCTTTAACATGATTTTTCCTCATTGTCATTCTGAGGGATTTTTTTTTTTTTAAGACAGAGCCTCACTCTGTCACCCAGACTGGAGTTCAGTGGCACCATCTTGGCTCATTGCAACCGCCACCTCCTGGGTTCAAGCAATTTTCCTGCCTCAGCATCCTGAGTAACTGGGATTACCGGCACCTGCCACCCCACCCAGCAAACTTTTTTGTATTTTTAGTAGAGACGGGGTTTTCTTGGCCAGGCTGATCTTGAACTTCTGATCTCGAGATCCACCCGCCTCAGCCTCCCAAAGTGTTGGGATTACAGGCGTGAGCCACCACGCCCGACCCTGAGGGACATTTTCTTACAAGATCACATTTCCTGAGCAGTAACAGTATAACTTACTAGCTATAAGCTTGCACAATAACATATACCGTATTTACTTGCATACTTCCCCATCTCTCCCTCCCCACATTTCCATTCTAAACTTGAAAGAAAGGAAGATTAAGCAAAATGCTGGTGACACTTCATTTTTTCTTTTTTTTTTTTTAATAAGACAAGGTCTCACTCCTTTGCTCAGGCAGGAGTGCAGTGGCACAATCATAGCTCACTGTATCCTTGAACTCCTGGGCTCAAGTGATCATCCCACCTCAGCCTCCCAAAGTACTGGAATTACAGGTGTGAGGCACCACACCCTGGCCTGACTCTTCATTTTTATTAATTTCTGAGAATTTCTCACTTACCAAATTTATGTCAGTTGTATAGCTTGCAATGACAGTTAATGTTTTCCATGTTCTTTTCTAGTTTGTCTGAAATACTGCTTTAAATGAACATGCTTTATAGATTGTTGTGTTTGTGAGAAACGGAGGAAATAAGCTAGCTTACCAAGAGTTAATGAGTGGTGTGTTTGTATATGTAGATATTCCATCTTTTCGTTTGGAGCTTTAATTTCTTTGGTTCAGAAGGCAGGAGGCAGCTGCCCTGTCTTGCTCTGGGCACACCCCCTTGCTAAGCTAGCCCCTTTCCTTGCCTGTGAATCATTCCAGGTAGGGTGGATTAGTAGTGGGAATGCTCACTGTTTTCTCTTCTTTAACCTACAGGCACATATGGAGTTTTTCTTTCTTTTCGAGACAGAGTTTTGCTCTGTTGCCAGGGCTGGAGTGCAGGGGTGTAATCACAGTTCACTGAAGCCTTGACCTTGTGCGCGTAAGCGATCCTCCCTCCTCAGCCTCCAAGTAGCTGGGAACTACAGGCATGTGCCACCACACCTAATTTTTTTTAAAAATGACTTTAGTAGAGATGAGGTCTCACTATGTTGCCCAGGCTGGTCTTGAGCTCCAGAGCTCAAGTGATCCTCCCACCTCAGCCTCCCAAAGTGCTGGGATTATAGGTATGAGCCACTGGGCCTGGCCTATTTTTCTTTATTTTGCATCCTCTTTAGAGACTAGTGAATGTGAGAAAATGTGTGAACACAAGAAGAGGCTTTTTCTGGCTTTTACAATTTGCTCAGGAGATACAAGCTTTAAGAGTACAAAGGAGAAATGAAGAAAATGGGAATTTGGGAGTCAAAAGGAGAGCTTTCACTTTACACCAGTTGCATTGTCTTTTTTTTGAGACAGAGTCTTTCTCTGTCGCCCAGGCTAGAGTGCTGTGGCATGATCGTGACTCCCAAGTAGCCGGGACTATAGGCACCCACCACCATGCTCGGTTAATCTTTTATTTTTATTTTTAGTAGAGAGAGAGTTTCACCATGTTGACCAGGCTGGTCTCAGACTCGTGGCCTCAGGTGATTCCCCTGTCTCCCCAAAGCATTGTCTTTTAAATGGACAGTTCTGAGGCTGCTTGCTGTAGTGCCTTAATGAATAATAAGGCAGTTTGAAGGTTCGTACATAGTCCTAGCATAATGTAGTAGCTTAGCCTTACTTAGAACATCAGGGATCTGTTGCTTCTTGCTATTAAGGTCTTTCTCTTTCACATTTGACCAAAAAATGAGTAATTTCCCACGTTGTTGGCACTCATGATGCTATGGTAGGAGTGGGCTCTGATGTTAGGAATTTGGGGAGCACATGACCATTCTGAAATGGCCTATGAAAGAGGTAGGAAGACTTTGGATATCAGTGAATATCTGCACATCACCTGCCAGGGGCAGGCACCAAATAAGAAATATACTGATGAGGCCAGGTGCAGTGGCTCAAGCCTGTAATCCCAGCACTTTGGGAGGCCAAGGCAGGCAGATCATTTCAGGTCAAGAGTTTGAGACCAGCCTGACCAACATGGTGAAATGCCATCTC
>NW_016107455.1:3408488-3411623 GCF_001604975.1 Cebus imitator
AAAAAAAAAAAAAAAGAATGCAACTTGGGTTGACTTTTTTCTTTTTAGCCAATCATTGGCTGTTGGGTTAGCTTCTGTGCCCCTTTTGTCTTAATTGGACTAGTAAAAGTCAATACAAAGATGCCTTTAAAATATATATGCAAATCTGGCCAGGGATGGTGGCTCCCGCCTGTAATCCTAGCACTTTGGGAGGCTAAGGTGGGTGGATCGTGAGGTCAGGAGACTGAGACCATCCTGGCTAACATGGTGAAACCGTGTCTCTACTAAAAATACGAAAAATTAGCCAGGCGTGGTGGCATGTGTCTGTAGTCCCAGCTACTCGGGAGGCCGAGGCAGGGGAATTGCTTGAACCCGGGAGGAGGAGGTTGTAGTGAGCCAAGAGTACGCCACCTTACTCCAGCCTGGGTGACAGAGTGAGACTCTGCCTCAAAAAAAAAAAAAAAAAAAAGTATATATATATATACATATATATACACACACACACACATATATATATGCAAATCCTAAAAATGTGTGTGTGACCTGTTAATTTGACTTCATACTTTAGTACTTATTTATTATTTTTATTATTTTGTTTTGAGACAGTCTCCCTCTGTCACCCAGGGTGGAGTGCAGTGGTGCAATCTCAGCTTACTGCAACCTCTGCCTTCCAGGTTCAAGGGCTTCTTCTGCCTCAGCCTCCCAAGTAGCTGGGACTAAAGGCGCCCACCACCATACCTGGCTAATTTTTGTATTTTTAGTAGAGACAGGATTTCACCATATTGGCCAGGCTGGTCTGGAACTCCTGGATCTGCCTGCCTCGCCCTTCCAAAGTGCTGAGATTACAGGCATGAGCCACCATGCCTGGCTTTTTTATTTTTTTAACCAACATACCAAATTCTTAAATCATGCTTTCACAGTCCATGTGTGTTTAGGAAACTAATTTGGGACTAGATGCTTTTTGAGAAATACTACATGTCAAGATGCTAAATTTAATGTTCACAGTATAAGAATGATCCATGCAGGCAGCTTGACCTTTCCAATGCCTTTATCCCAAGATTCACAGTCCAGTAACACACTTGTTTAAACCCCTGAGGTTGCAAGTAATTCATGTCTTTTTAACTCTTTTTATCAAAAGTCGCTGTCAGTGAGAGCAAGTGTCTGTTAACCTGCCTGGTCCTCAGCTCTGTGGAAGTCTGACCTGTGAGTATCACAGCTGTGTATCTCAGGTTTCTCTAGTGCATCTCAGTTTTATAAAATATCCTCTTGCTCCCATTGCACTCAGACTTATCAGACCATTTGTCCCAGATATTTTGGGTTCAGAAAGTATCTTACTAGAAGGCAAGATTTTCTTTTCTTGGAGATAAGCTCTCATTCTGTCACTCACGCTGGAGTGCAGTGGTGCGATCTTGGCTCACTCCAGCCTGGCCGACAGAGCAAGACTCCATGAAAAAAAAAAAATAATAAGAGGAAACCATTCATGTGCTATACAGAAACTGACAGTGAACCAGATTTGATAAATACCTCCTGTAACTGATGAAAATGTAGTAAATGCACGGCAGCATTTACTAATGATTAAAAAAATTACCTGATTGTTTTGGAATGTGAAAAGGTTCAATACTAGGAAGAACTTAAAAATACTGTAGTCATGTTTTGTTTGTATGGAAACTAAGAGTGGATGTAGTTGTCTGATTTTTTTCGCTTTTACTCATCACATTGTTTACAAGAGCATGGTTCTCTGGCCAGCTTGGGGTTAACCTCACAGAGAAGTTGGAAGTTTAGAAGGTAATGGGAGCATCAATTCCACTTTTTCTGAGCACTCACAAGGAGCTATTCTTTTGGCACATTATTCATGCTTGTTTTCAGTTGTCCAGTTGTATAATTGGCTTACATGGAAAATAAAGGAATCCCATGAGAATGTTTAGTTTGAACTCTAGTTATCTGAGGAATTTGCCTCCTTGTGTAAATGAACATGTGATCATGTTTCTTATTTCTTTAAATTTGAAAGCCAAAATTTCAGAGCGCAAATAGCTTACATAGTATAAAGGTCAACTGTCCAACTCCATACTTTTGTAGCATACAGGGAGCAGAAAAAGGTGAAAAGTGATGGCCAGGCGTGGTGGCTCACACCTGTAATCCCAACATTTTGGGAGGCTGAGGGGGGCGGATCACTTGAGGTCAGGAGTTGGAGACTGGCCTGGCCAACATGGCGAAACTGTGTCTCTACTAAGAGTACAAAAGTTAACTGGGCGCGGTGGCACATGTGTAGTCCCAGGTACTCGGGAGGCCTGAGGCAGGAGAATCACTTGAACCCAGGAGGTGGAGGTTGCAGTGAGCTGAGATTGCGCCACTGAACTCCAACCTGGGTGACAGAGCGAGACTCCATCTCAAAAACAAAAAGCAAGAAGTGACTTATTCAGAGCCACAATATTAGTTTGTCCTGGAGCTAGGACTGGAACCCAGGTATTTTGATTCCCAGTTCGGTACTCCTTCCACTGTAGGAGCCAACCTAACAGCTGGGCTTTTGTTCCTACCTTTGGTAAATTTGTAATATATTCTGCTTAAGAATAAACAACAAACAAACAAAAAAACAGGCCTAAGGGGAAAAAGAAAAAGAAAAACCCCACTAAATAGCTTTGACATCTCTATAACTAAAAAGGGTTAAAGTTGGCAAAGCAGATTTTCCGGAAGCCTTTCATTTCCTCCGAGGCATTCTGCCTTCATTTCTGCTAGCTGTCACTAGGTAATTGATGTGTCTATGGAGAGGAGTGCAGACACGTGGGTAGGTTTATTTCAGGTACAGATAACTGAGGGGAAATAAGGATATAACTAATCTTTGAAAAGCACTCTTTATGATTTTTAGTTCTTGTTAATTTTGAAAAAATACTCTTAAAATTTATTCACATTTTATAAATGGAAAAAGTACTTGTGTCAGGGGCTTTAATGGAGGGGAACTCCTAGAGTAAAGTTTTGTCACTAACATTTTCCATCTCTGCTTCTGTAATCTGCCTCTGGAATTTCTATAATTTCAGTGCCATCCAGCCACTTCTGTATACCATCTAGAGAATAAGTGGCTGCATATGGCTTTACCCATTCACTATACTTTTTACTGACTTCCTCTTATAGCTCTTTTTTTTTTTTTTTTTTTTTTTTTTT
>NW_016107455.1:3411664-3413645 GCF_001604975.1 Cebus imitator
TTTTTTTTTTTTTTTTTTTTTTTTTTTTTTTTTTTTTTTTTTTTTTTTTTTTTTTTTTTTTTTTTTTTTTTTTTTTTTTTTTTTTTTTCTTTTGTTGCCCAGACCGGAGTGCAATGGTGCAATCTTGGATCACTGCAACCTCCGCCTTCCAGGTTCAAGCGATTCTCCTGCCTCAGCCTCCCGAGTAGCTGGGATTACAGTTGTCTGCCACCATGCCTGGCTAATATTTGTATTTTTAGTAGAGATGGAGTTTCACTATGTTGGCCAGGCTGGTCTCAAACTCCTGACCTCAGGTGATCTGCCCACCTCGGCCTCCCAGAGTGCTGGGATTACAGGCGTTTGCCACCACGCTCAGCCCCTCTTACATATCTTACTTTTCCCCAGATTCTCAAAGTGTCATCACATCACCTGGGAATTTGTAAAAAATACGATTTTCAACAGCCCTTCCCCTACCCACCCCGCCACCAGGCCTCCCAGATTCTGAGTCCTCAGAAACTTGGAGGATGGGACCCAGCAAAATCTGTGTTAACAACCTTCACCACTACCCACCTCCCCACCCTGCCCCATGATTCGGATGCATGTGAAGATTTGAGAACTACTGCAGTAGACATTGAAGAAGTCAAAGAGGTTACAGTCTTTGGGGCAACAAAAATATAAAGTTGCTAGCAGTACAGTGGTTAAATTGTTTAAGATAAATTATACATACGTATAATTTTGATAACACAATAGAACAATCCCTTCCATGTCTTCCCCTTTCCCTTAGGAAAATTCAAATTCAAATCTCAAGGCTCTGCAGACCCTGCCCCAGACCTCTGCAGCCAAATCTGCACTTTCCCTGTCTGACTACAGTCTAGCCACAGAGAACTTCCTTCAGTTCTAAGAATGCACCTTGTTCATTCTCTTGAGCCCTTTGCAGATGCTCTCTCTCTAGAACCCTGTCCTCTCAGCCTTTCATCCTTTAGATCTCAAGGAGGGCCAAGGCCTGGCTGTCAACATCCAGGAGCTGAGTCTTGGCACTTAGTGCCCATCTGTCCACTTCACCCCTGTGCACAGTATGGCACCCCTACCCTCACCTGTGGTTTGTCCAAAGGTCCTCTCTCGCCCTCTCTAGAGATTCCATTTAAGAGTGTGAAGCAGGGGAGGGATATACTAGTCAGGGCTCAGCAAATGTCCTTTTCCCTCACCCTGGGGAAGCTGACCTGTTTCCATCCTGACCCAGCATGCCTGACTGGCCTTGAACTAAGTACTGGACCTTTGCCTGCCTGTCGTGCACCTGCCTACTCTTAGGAGTACCCAGGGGGATGTTTATCAATCCACCCATTTCTAATTCCATTTTCTTCATTTACACAACCCTTTCTTGAGAAGCAGCTTTACTCAGTCACTGAGCCTATGTGGAAATAACTGACTAGTGGCCCCGGAAACTAAATTATCTCTTAATGGAAATTCACCAGGTTGTTGGGGGTGGGGGGTAGTAAAGGACTGAGTTAAGGGCTAAGATCTGAGTTTAAATCCCAACTTTACCACATTCCATGTGCAAGTTACTTTCTGTTTCCCTCCTAAAAAATGAAGATTAGGACTGTGCACTTTGACTGAGGTCTGTTCCTGGGGGTGCTGTTTCCCCTTCTCAGGAGAATAGGAGGTCTGCTTCCCACGACAAGCCCCCCAGGATGGCAACCCTCTGCCCTTCTTCCTGCACTTGAGCAGAGCTGCACCACTGCATCTGGGGGAGCGGGAGAGGCATGGGTGGCAGCTAGTTTGTTTTTCTACATGTATCTAAGAAATGTCTGGATTCAGGCGGGTGGATCACGAGGTCAAGAGATCGAGACCATCCTGGTCAACATGGTGAAACCCCGTCTCTACTAAAAATACAAAAAAAAAAAACATTAGCTGGGCATGGTGGCGTGTGCCTGTAATCCCAGCTACTCAGGAGGCTGAGGCAGGAGAATTGCCTGAACCCAGGAGGCGGAGGTTGCGGTGAGCC
>NW_016107455.1:3414590-3417781 GCF_001604975.1 Cebus imitator
CAGGCTTGAGCCACCGCGCCCGGCTTTTAACTTTTTTTTTTAAAGACAGGGTTTAGCTCTGTCGCCTAGGCTGGAGTGCAGTGGTGCGATGTTAGCTCACTGCAACCTCCACCTCCTGAGTTCAGACCATTCTCCCACTCCGCCTCCTGAGTAGCTGGGACTGCAGGTGTGTGCCACCACACTGGACTAATTTTTTGTATTTTTTTGGTAGAGACAGGGTTTCACCATGTTTTCCTAGCTGGTCTTGAACTTCTAAGCTTGAGCAATCAGCCCACCTTGGCCATCCAAAGTTCTGGGATTACAGGTGTGAGCCACCGTGCCTAGCCCTGATTTTTAAACTTTTTATGTTGAAATAATTTGAAACATTAAAAACAAAGTTACCAAAGTAATCATAGGACTTGCTCCTTTGGGGTACTTCCTGTAAATGGAATCATGCCTCATGTGGTCTTTTGTGACTGGCTTCTTTCACTTAGCATACGGTTTTCAAGCCTCGTCCATTTCGCAGCATGTACCAGTACTTTGCTCCTTTTTACTGCTGAATAATATTCCGTTATATGGATATGTCACATTTCGTTTATCCATTCTTCAGTTGATGGACATTTGGATCATTTCTGATTTTTGACTGTTAGGAATAATGCTGCTGTGAACATTTGTGCATAAGTTGGTTTTTTCATTTTCATTTTGTATTTTGCTTTTCTGTGTACAAGTTTTGGTGTGGATGTATACTTTCATTTCTCTAGGGCATATACCTGGGAATGGAATGGCTGGGTCATCTGGTAACTCTGTGTTTAATATTTTGAGGAACAGCCAAACTGTTTTCCAAAGTGGCTGCACCATTTTACATTTTCACCAGCACAATGTGAGGGTTCTAGTTTCTCCACATCCTCACCAACACTTACCTGTCTTTGTTTTTGTAACTATTTAATACTCTAGTGAGTGTGAAATGGCGTCCCTGTGGTTTTGACAATTGCTGATCTTGCCCAAAACATTTATTACTGCAGTATTTGCCAAATTTTCTACTTCAATTATTCCCTCTATATTTATGAGTTGTACTGTAAAAGAATGTCCTTTCCCATTTATTTATTTGATATTTATTTATATCATGGATATTTACTTTATGCTATGGGTCATAACGCATGACTATCGTTATTTATTTTGTTGTTCAGTTTTGCTCATCCTGTTCTTATCCCAGATTGGGCCATCAGGAACTGCTTCAAGCTGGCTCCTGCACCTGCCTACATGTGCTCCATTGTTTCTGAGCACTTCCTTCCTCCTAGGCACCACAGATGTTCCCATCCAAGCAACTTGTGTCCTTCCTAGCCTCATCCCGTACTTTACCTGCCCTTGTCCTAACGTCAACCATTTCTTCAAGGAACTCTGGTTCCTTTAGTTAGAGAATGGTTATTTAGAAACAAAGATTCTGGGCCAGGCGTAGCGGCTCACACCTGTAATCCCAGCACTTTGGGAAGCCGAGGCGGGTGGATCATGAGGTCAGGAGATCAAGACCATCCTGGCCAACATGGTGAAACCCCATCTCTACTAAAAATACAAAATTAGCTGGGTGTGGTGGTGGGTGCCTGTAGTCCCAGCTACTCGGGAGGCTGAGGCAGGAGAATTGCTTGAACCCGGGAGGTAGAGGTTGCAGTGAGTGGAGATCGGCTGCTGCACTCCAGCCTGGAGACAGAGTGAGATTCCGTCTCAAAAAAGAAAAAGAGAAAGAAAGATTCTGGCACTAGGTGTAGCTCATTGCTACTAGCAGCCCCAGACTTTAAATACAATCCAACAACTCCTAAATTGCTATCACCAGTCCTGAACTCACTCCAGAAATCCACATTCTGTTTCTAGTTTCTCTTTTCTTTTCTTTCTTTCCTTCCTTCCTGCCTTCTTTCCTTCCCTTCCTTCCTTCCCTTCCTTCCTTCCCTCCCTTGCTTCCCTCCACCACTTCCTCCCTCCCTCCCTCCCTCCCTCTCCTCTCTCTTTCTCTCCTTCCTTCCTTCCTTCCTTCCTTCCTTCCTTCCTTCCTTCCTTCCTTCCTTCCTTCCTTCCTCTTGCTCTGTCATACAAGGCTGGGGTGCAATGGCGTGATCTCAGTCACTGCAACCTTTACCTCCCGGTTTCAAGCAGTTCTCCTGCCCCAGCCTCCCAAGTACCTGAGATTACAGGCGCACGCCACCACGCCCAGCTAATTTTTTGTATTTTTAGTAGAGACAGGGTTTCACTATGGTGGCCAAGCTGGTCTTGAACTCCTGACCTCAGGTGATTCACCCATCTCAGCTTCCCAAAGTGCTGGAATTGCAGGTGTGAGCCACCGCACCCGGCCAACTGTTTCTAGTTTCTTGCTGGTTTCTTCGTGGATATATGAAGCACCTTAAACAGAGCCCTTAATACCCAGCACTAACTGCCCCTTTCCTGATCTTCCCCGTCCTGTTGATTCTACTTCCAAAACATGTATCTCCATCTCCACTCCTACCACCCAGGGCCAGGCCACCACGCCCTCCCCCTGGACTAAATGCAGGGTAGCCTCCTAACTGCAGCACCAGTTCTCCAGTTTCTTCTTTTCCTTCCAAACTCCATTCTCTAAGCAGTCATCTTGCCACTCCTATACTTACATTCTTTCGTTGTCTTCCTGTCACACTTAAATAAAACCCAGATTCCTTGCCCTGCTTTATAAAGCCTGCCTGCACTCTTCCTTGCCTGCGTCTCTGAGCTCACTGTTTCCAGACCTATTGCGTGCTTGCTTCAGAGCCTTTGTACTGGCTGTTCTCTGCTGGAAATGTTCTTTCCTCTTTTTTTTGCAAAGCTGCCTCAGGCTTGTCACTTACATCTCAGTTTAAATGTCACCGCCTCAAAGTAGAGCCTTTCCAGACCATGTAAAGCAACCATCTAGAAACTCAACTTGATGGTTGACCACAGTGGCTCATGCCTGTAATCCCAGCACTTTGGGAGGCCAAGGCAGGTGGCTCACTTGAGGTCAGGAGTTTGAGACCAGCCTGGCCAACATGGTGAAACTCCGTCTCTACTAAAAATAAAAAAACTTAGCCAGGCATGGTGGCAGGTGCCTGTAATCCCAGCTACTTGAGAGGCTGAGGCAGGAGAAACACTTGGACCTGGGGGACAGAGGTTGTAGTGAGCCGTGATAATACCACTGTACTCCAGCATGGGCCACAAAGCAAGACTCTTTCTCAAAAAAA
>NW_016107455.1:3418267-3419689 GCF_001604975.1 Cebus imitator
AAAAAAAAAAAAAAAAAAAAAAAAAAGGCAGCTTATTGGACTGAGTAAGGAAATAAAGCTAAAGGACAACCAAAATATTTCCTGCAGGGGTGGCTCCAACAGCTGAGCTGTGGGAAGGGCTGCAACAAAATCAACGACAAAATGTCAGAGACTCTCACAGTTCAGAGCCAGTGGTCATAGACCTCAGACTTGGGTCTGAGCCTTTCTTCAAGTCATCTGGTCAACCAAGCCTCTTGGCCTGGACTCAGCGACCTCTCTCCTACTGCTACACTTAATCATAAGGGATTCTGTTCTGCTTGGTCATTCCTTCCTTCAGAAACGTGTACTTGGAGCCTCCTTTGTATAAAGTGCTGGGCTGTATGTTGTAAGAAATAGAGATGAAATAGTTATGGGGGAGGTGCCTGATTCAAAGATCTTCCAATACAGTAGGGAGAGGTACTATGTAAATAAGTATCTACTATAGGTAGAAAAATAAGAACTATAAGAGATAAAATCAAGTGCAGGCTGGGCATGGTGGCTTACGCCTGCAATCCTAGCATCTTGGGACACTGAGGCGGGTGGATCACCTGAAATCAAGAGTTCAAGACCAGCCTGACCAACATGGTGAAATCCTGTCTCTACAAAAATACAGAAATTAGTCAGTTGTGATGGCAAATGCCTATAATCCCAGCTACTCGGGAGGCTGAGGTGGAAGAATCACTTGTACCTGGGCGGTGGAGGTTGTGGTGAGCCAAGATCACACCATAGCACTCCAGCCTGGGCAAAAGAGCAAGACTCAGTCTCAAAAAAAAAGAAAGAAAAACATTTTTTATCACCCTGATGGTCAGCATCTCACTGCCAGCCAGCTTCCCTCTCTCCCTTCCATTCTTCCTTCCTCCCTCTCTTGCTCCCTCTCTCCCTCCCTTTCTTCCTTTTCCACATGTGTTCCTTCATTTGTCAGGATCTCCCTCCTGCTTCAATGTAAGCTCTATTAGAGTAAGGCTTTGACTGTCTTAATCACCACTTTATATTCAGGGCCTAGAACAACACTCGGTACATAGTCAATGCTCAATAAATATGTTTTGAATCAATGAGTAGATGGACAAATAAATGAACTTCAAGCCATTTGCCTTAAAATTCTATCAAAGTCGATGGAGCACTGGGCGCAGTGGCTCATACCTGTAATCCCAGCACTTTGGGAGGCGGAGGCAGGTGGATCATGAGGTCAGGAGTTCAAGACCAACCTGGCCAAGATGGTGAAATCCCGTCTCTACTAATAATACAAAAAAATTAGCCAGGCGTGGTTGCGGGGACCTGTAATCTCAGCTACTCGAGAGGCTGAGGCAGAGAATTGCTTGAAACCGGGATGCGGAGGTTGCAGTGAGCCAAGATCACACCATTGCACCGCAGCCTGGGCAACAGAGCAAGGCTCCATCTCGATTA
>NW_016107455.1:3419884-3438243 GCF_001604975.1 Cebus imitator
GCTGAAACATGTACCAGATTATGACTCTGCCACCAGCCAGGTGCAGCTGTAGCATCTTACATTGCTGTCAGGATTCTGCCACATTTCAGGACCCACATTTTGGGAGCGAGGGTTACTGTTTGCCAAAAATGACCTCCCAAGTCCAAATGAAGAAGCCCTACCAGCACAGCAGTTGGCGAGAAAGAATAAGGAGATGCCTGTCACCTATAGAGGGAGCCTTCTTTATGTGCCCAGGACCACGGAGAGCCCAAAGCCAAGGGACCTGGGAAGTCAGCCAAGGACGCTTGCCTGGGTGTCTCCTGGCTGGTTTCTCTGTGCTGTGGAGACACCTACGTTTAGAACCCCTTGCTGCACTCCCTCTGCTGAGCTTATATTTATGCTAGATCAAATGTTTAAACTGCTTTTCTCTTTGTGGATCATAAATTTTAGAACAGAAAATGTGGGTTCTGGGGGCTGTGAAAGACAGGGACGACCATATGTGTTGCTTCAGTAGATGCTTCAGAGAAAGAAGACACTTAGTTCTGTAGTTGTTCACCCAACCAGTACAGTTTCTGCTCCTTAAGCTCCATTCTTATAAAGATTAGCTCTCAGCTGCCACCGCCAAGAAACCGTTCAGGTGCTGCTTACATTGTATTTTAATTAAAGATCTCAAGAACAAAAAAGAAATCCCTAGATGCTGATGCTCCAAGTAAACTTAGGTCTAGGGGTAGAGGTGGGGAATTGACAGGTGAGGATTTCGGTGAGCAGGCAGTTCTCACCTTAGGTCAGTTCACAGAGCAGGAGTGCTTGGTGGGATGGTATCCATTTCTTTCATTTTGAGATACTTAAGGGTTGCTTACAATAAGGGGATACCCAATCTGCCTATCTTGACACATTCAACATGAGTTCTTGAATTCCCAGCTAATGGGTTGGATTCCCATTCATTTTGTAAGCAGGATGATTCTATTTGGATGACCCCTTCTCAAAAAGGAGAAACAACAAAGGCGCCAAATCCTTCCGAGAGAGAGAATGGGGTTATGGCAGCCAAGGTGAAACACCTGTCACAGGAGATAAATTATTTTGCTCATTAATGAGTCATCTGTCCTTTGATTTCTCAGAGTCCTAGGAAAACAGGAGCTCATCTGACAATGACCTGAGGGGACCCCTCCAGTGCTTCAAACAGTGCATGGAGGAGGAGGTGCCTTTCTAGTTAAGAAATTATCCCTGAACCCTTGTAGAGGACAGTCCAGCATAGGAAATTCTGGAACTGCAAGATGAAAATGTGTGCCAGCATGCTTCTGCTTTCAGGGTACAGCCTGAGGCCCTAGGGAGGAAGTGTTCCTTAAGTGCTTTGACCTATTGCCAGGACAAAGATGAAGTGCTTAGAAGCATCTGGATTTGTTAGCTCTTCAGTTTTCCTCCTCCAGTCCCCACCCCACACACAGAGCCTCAGAAGGAGAGACCAGCTTCACCCCCTTACCAGCGATACTGAAGAATCACACCTCCCAGCCCCTCAGGATCACTGATCTCCCTCCTATATGGGAACCCTGACCCTTGGAGAAAAACTGCTGCCTACAAACTCCCCACCTTCACCTGGAATGCAGCCAGAGCAGAGTTTTGACTGAGATAATCAGTCCTTTTTGGGGGACCTGTTTTTCCAGCTTTGATTTTTCTCCCCTTGTTTCCTTTATTTCTGGAATTCTAAGAGCTATACTGTTCATTGTTTCTACCCATCATTATTAAGGGAGAGACATGGAAACATTCCCATGGTAACAGTTTCATCTCAAAATATCTGAATGCTATTAGCTGCCTTTCCACTCCAGGGAAAAGATGAGATTTTTTTAAAAAAAGAAATCTTTATTCTGAGAGTACAGTTGACAGGTCCTCTCCACACTGCAGGGAGGCCTGCCGAGATCAGCAAAGATGGGAAAGGGCTCAGAAAGCCAGATTTGATTCTCGGCTGTCGTCACTTCTTAAACATTTCAAAAACTTAGTATTACATGGTTTTGACACCGACCCAGAGACTTGCTGGTGGAAGAGCTAATGAAAACACCAACTTCTCTGAGGGAAAATCATCCACTGAGAGCACATGAGATGGGCCAGCACAGACTCAGCTCAAAGACCCACAAGCCACACTGTCTTACTGGAGAGCAACAGGTTTGAACAAACTCAGAGGTATGTGCTAGTCACCATCAGCGAGCTGGGGAGAGAAAACGGGATAGGAAGCATTTTACCCCATATTCATGACACGCTTTATGGCTGGCCAAGGGCTTTCCATATTAAAATGGGATGATGGAGGAGATAGGATACACTTGTCTTAACCATGTCTATTAATTATCTATCATTGGCAAGGTGTGGTGACTGACACCTGGAATCCTAGCACTTTGGGAGGCCCAGGCCAGTGGATTGCTTGAGCCCAGGAGTTTGACACCAGCCTGAGCAACATGGTGAAACCCCGTCTTTACAAAAAATTTAAAAATTAGCTGGGTGTGGGACTGCAAACCTGTAGTCCCAGCTACTCAGGAGGCTGAGGTGAGAGGATCTCATGAGCCCAGGAGGAAGAGGTTGCCATGAGTTGAGATTGTGGCACTGTACCCTAGCCTGAGGGACAGAGCCAGACCCTGTCTCAAAAAATGTGTGTGTGTGTGTGTATGTGTGTGTGGCTGCATAACAAATTATCCCAAAACTTGGCAGCTTAAAATAAACGTGTTATCTCACAGTCTCTGTGGGTCAGGAATTTGGGAGCAATTTAGCTGTGTAATTCTGGCTCCAGGTCACTAATTAGATTGTGTTCAAACTGTCAGCCAGGGCTGCCTGAAGGGTTGACTGGGGCTAGGGGATCCCTTTCCAAGATGGCGCATTCACATGGCTACTGGCAGGAGGCCTCTGCTCCTCACCATGTGGGCTTCTCTTCACAGGGCTGCTTGAATGACATAGCAGTTGGCTGACCCCAGAGCAAGTGACCCAACAGATAGAAAACAGGAGAAGGCTGCATTGTCTTTTCTGACCTAGTCTCAGAGGGCACACATTATTACTTCTGCCATATTCTGTTCTGCAGAAGCATGTCACTAAGTCCAGCACACATGTAAGGGAAGGGGAATCAAGCCACCTCTTGAAAGGAGAAGTATCAAGTACTTCCATGTTTTAGAACCATCAGGTCATGGTAGTTATGAAAACGAAGGTGTCAGTGCTGTATGTACTGATATGAAGCAGTCTCCAAGATGTATCTTCAGTGAGAACAGCGTGATGCCGAATGCTAGGTCAGTCAGGATACTATTTGCGGGTGTAAAAAGGGAGGAGAGATAAATATGCCATTAGACACTGACTGCTGCCTCTCAGAGGATATACAATAAACTGGCCTCAAGGAGGAGGCTGGGGACAGGTAGGAGAGAGATTTGTTTTCTGTACCTTTTGAAATTTATTGAGCAAGTATTACTCTTCGATAATAAAAGTTAATTTAAAAATAGATTAAAGTAACATAGAAATAAATGACATTGTTGAAAGAACTCAGAATGACCAGTTTGGGGTAGAATTATTATTATTATTATTTTTTGAGATGGGGTTTCACTGTTGCCCAGTGGGGAGTACGGTGACATGATCATAGCTCACTGCAGCCTGGACCTCTGGGCCCAAGCAATCCTCCCACCTCAGCCTCCCAAGTAGCTGGGACTACAAGCACTTGCCACCACACCTGACTAATTAAAAAACATTTTTAGTAGAGGTGAGGTCTTGCTGTATTGCCCAGGCTGGTCTCAAACTCCTGAGCTAAGGCAGCCTTTCTGCCTTGGCCTCCCAAAGTGCTGGGATTACAGGTATAAGCCACTGTGTACCTGGCTGAAATTCTTTTTTTTTTTTTTGAGATGGAGTCTCGCTCTGTCCCCCAGGCTGGAGTGCAGTGGTGCAATCTTGGCTCACTGCAACCTCCGCCTCCCAGATTCAAACAATTCTCTTGCCTTAACCTCCTGAGTAACTGGGATTACAGGCACGTGCCACCATGCCCAGCTAATTTTTGTATTTTGAGTAGAGATGGGGTTTTGCCATGTTGGCCAGGCTGGTCTCGAACTCCTGACCTCAAGCAATCTGCTCACCTCGACCTCCCAAAGTGCTGGGATTACAAGGGGTGAGCCACCATGTCCTGCCTCAGGCTAATGTTTGCATTTTTTAGTAGAGATGGGGTTTCGTCATGTTGCCCAGGCTGAGCTGTGGGTTTTTTGTAGATGTCATTTATCAGATTAAACCAATTCTCTTCCTAGTTTGTTGAGTGTTTTGTTTTTTTATTGGTTTGTTTTTGGTTTTCTTTTGAGACCAAGTCTCACTCTGTCACCCAGGCTGGAGTGCAGTGGTGTGATCTTGGCTCACTGAAACCTCTGCCTCCTGGGTTCAAGCGATTCTCCTGCCTCAGCCTCCTGAGTAGCTGAGATTACAGGCGTATGCCACCACGCTAATTTGTGTATTTTTAGTAGAGACAGCGTTTCACCATGTTGGCCAGGCTGATCTCAAACTCGTGACCTCATGATCCGCCTGCCTTGGCCTCCCAAAATGCTGGGATTACAGGCGTGAGCCACCGTGCCCAGCCTGTTGAGTATTTTTATAATAAAGCAACGTTGGATTTTATCAAATGTTTTTTGTTGTTTACTGAAATGATTGTTTTTTGTCCTTTATTCCATTCATAGAGTGTGTATTACATTGATTTTTGTATGACAAGCCAACCTTGCATTTCTGGGGAAATCCCGTTTGGTTATGGTATATACTCCTTTTTATATATTGTTGGATTCAGTTTGCTAGCATTTTGTTGAGGACGTTTGCATCTATAGCATAAGGGGCATATCGTGTAGTTTGCTTGTGATGTCTCTGTCTAGTTTTGTTATCCAAGTAATACTTTTCATGGTAATACTGGCCTCATAGAATGAGTTGGGAAGTGTTCTCTCCTTTTCTATTTTTTTTTTTTTTTTTTTTTAGACGGGTTTTTTTTTTTTTTTTTTTTTTTTTTTTTTTTTTTTTTTTTTTTTTTTTTGAGACGGAGTTTCACTCTTGTTATCCAGGCTGGAGTGCAATGGCGCGATCTCGGCTCACCGCAACCTCCGCCTCCCGGGTTCAGGTAATTCTCCTGCCTCAACCTCCTGAGTAGCTGGGATTACAGGCATGCACCACCATGCCCAGCTAATTTTTCGTAGTTTTAGTAGAGATGGGGTTTCACCGTGTTGACCAGGATGGTCTCGATCTCTTGACCTTGTGATCCACCCGCTTCGGCCTCCCAAAGTGCTGGGATTACAGGCTTGAGCCACCGCGCCCGGCCTCCTTTTCTATTTTTTGAAAGAGTTTTTGAAGAGATGGAAGTTCTTATTCTGTCTTCAGCCATTGCAACCAGCTTTTTGCTTCCCCTACCATGCCAAAATTGCTCTTGTAAGGGTCTCCAATGTCCACCTTGCCAAATTCAACGGTCAGTTCTCAGCCACCGTGTTACCCTCGGCATCAGCATCTGAACTCAGCCATTGTCTTACCCTCAGCAACAGCATCTGACACATTTCCCTGCTTCTCGGAGCACTGTCTGCTCCTGGCCTCCACAATCTCCTGGTTTTCTTTCTGCCTCTCTAGCTACTATTTTCCGGGCTTCTTTGCCAGATTCTCTTCCTCTGTCAGATCTCTTGATGGTGAAGGGACACAGGGCTGAGTCCTTGACACCTTTTTTCTGTCTTTTCTCAGATTTTTGGTAATTTTACTTCTCTCCTGAATTTAAACAGCAACTATGTGCTGAAGCCTCCCAAATTTAGAGCCCAAAGATGGTCTCTCTCTTTATCTTTGGATTTATATGTCCTCTGCCTATCAGACATCTTACCTTGGATGCTGAATGTATATCTCAAACTTAATGTCCAAAATTAAACTTTTGATCTATTCCACCGAAATCTGCCATGCCCACCGTCTTCTCCATCATTATTAACCACAACTTGACCTTTTCAGTTGATCAGTCCAAAAATATCTGAGTCATCCTTATTGGATGCCGTTTTGCCCTCACTCCCTACAGCCGTTCTTTTACCGAATCCTGTTAGACCAATCTTCAAGATAATCAGAGAGTGAGCACCTCTCAATACCATCACGATTAGATTATCTCCCTCGTCTTCCTCTAGCTGGGATTGATGGAGTAGCTTCTAACTGGTCTCCCTCCTCCCGCCTTTGCCCACCTTCAGGTTGTTCCCAGGACAGCAGCCACCCAAGAGTTCCTACCATACATAGTTGTTAAATTTCATCAGATAATTTTCCATATCTAATAAGATTATCGTATGGCTTTTCTTCTTCAGTCTGTTAATACGGTAAATAACATTGTTTTGGATTTTGCTTTGTTTTAGGTGGGGTCTCACTCTGCCTCCCAGGCTGGAGTGCAGTGGTGCAATCATGGCTCACTGCAGCCTTGATCACCCAGGCTAAAGCAATCCTCCCACCTCAACCTCCCAAGTAGCTGAAACTACGAGTGTGTGCCACCACACCCGGCTGATATTTTAAGTTTTTAATGGAAACAAGGTCTCATTATGAGGTCTCACAATGTTACCAGGCTGGTCTCAAATTCCTGAGCTCAAGCAATCCTCCTGCCTCAGCCTCCCAAAGTGCTGGGATTACAGGCATTGAGCCACCATGCCCAGCCAACATTGATTTGCAAATGTTAAACCAACTTTGCTGTCCTGGGATTAACCCCATTTGGTCACGATGTATTATCCTATTCATATATGTTAGAGTTGACTTGCCAACATTTTAAGAATGTCTGAACCTATGTTCATGAGAAATATTGGTCTGTAGTTTTCTTAAAATGTCTCAAGTGTTTGTTGAGTGTATAAATGAGAGCCTGTTGCTCCAAGGGGGTGGATGGGAGAGTGCAGTAAGAAGGAAAAACTTAGCACATTTATAGAGCTGTTTCCAAAGCCCTTTTCACATATCATTTAATTCCATCACCAAGAGCTGTACGTATTAGCAACATGCCTGTTATAGTATAGGAGAACTAAGACAAAAGGAGTTTAAGGAACCTGCTACTTAGCCAGGACTGGGACTTGAACCCATGCCCTCTGTCTGTTGATGCCGTGTTCAAAGTCAGTACTGAGTTAGTGAAGACCTGTAGGGACAGGCAGAAGGGCTCCTTTCAGCTTTGATAATGCATGTGGTCATTTCCTCAGGGAAGGAGCAGAGCTTCCACCATGAACATGATACCAGTAATTCCATGTTTCTTACAGCATCTTAAGAAAACTCCAGCATGGCAAAATGAGCACTCCACCTGCAGATGCCCAGGAGAGCCTGAGACTTATTTTTAGCCAGAATAGGAAAATGCCGAATCTCTTCTGGGAGAGTTGGCAGCTGGCGGGCTGCTGATACAGCTGTGTTTATATAAGCCGGTACAGAGGGGAGGATGAGGGTCGCAAAGGAGGCAGTAGGTGCCTAATCCACCTATACACTTGCTGAGGTTTTCTTGAGAAGTTCTGCTCAGGAGAGAGGGTCGTGCACAGAGTTTGGAGATTGCAGAGAGCATGGGTGCGACTGGCTCCCTTAGGTCAGAGCATTTGTCAAAGCGGCCCTTAAACAACCTGTCCACTGGTTCTTGGCCTCTTCCCACCCTATTATCCAGGAGTAAGTAAAAGAACAGAAGCTCTTTCAAATGGTGCCGTTTTATTTATTTACTTATTTTTTTTGAGACAGAGTCTCTGTCGCCCAAGCTGTAGCCCAGTGGCACCATCATGGCTCACTGCAGCCTCCACCTCCTGGGCTCAAGCAATCTTCCTGCCTCAGCCTCCTGAGTAGCTGGGACCAGAGGCCCAGACACCCCTGCCCCACAACCTCCGCTACCCTAATTAAAAAAAAATTTTTTTTTTGTAGAGATGAGGTCTCCTTATATTGCTCAGGCTGATCTTGAACATCCTAAGCTCAGGCGATCCTCCCACCTCTGCCTGCCAAAGCCCTGGGATTACAGGCATGAGCCACAGCGCCTGACCCTTAAGTACTGCAGTGCCGTTTTTTGTTTGTTTGTTTGGTTGGTTTTTTTTTTGAAGCAGAGTCTTGCTTTGTCGCCAGGCTGGAGTGCAGTGGCGTGATCTTGGCTCACTGCAACCTCTGCCTCCTGGGATCAAGCGATTCTCCTACTTCAGTCCCCTGAGTAGCTGGGATTACAGGCACCCACGACCACACTCAGCTAATTTTTGTATTTTTAGGGGAGATGGGATTTCACAGTGTTGGCCAGGATGGCCTCAATCTCTTGACCTCATGATCTGCCTCCCTTGGCCTCCCAAAGTGCTGGGATTACAGGCGTGAGCCACCATGACTGGCCAAGTGGTGCAGTTTTAAAGCATAGCAGTTCATCTGATTCTGACCATACTTCTCAGGTGTGCTTGGGGAAAGCAATCCATAACACCCCATCCTATAGAAGTTGTCAAATAGTTTTCTCACAGAGGCAGCAGAATAAGTCTTTTAAAGAAGTCACCTGTGGGATCTCAAAGAGAATTAAAGTAAAACTTACCTTAGTAAGGATTTTATTTTTTACATTTAGTTATAAAAATGTTCAAATAAAAACATTAGTATGATGATCTCTCATGTACCTACCACCAAACTTTAACACTTACTGGCACGGCCAATCTGTTTCATTGTTCCCCCACCCATTTTGGAATTATGCTGAACAAATCCCAGATAGCCCATTATTTCATCTGAAAATACTTCAGTGTGTACCTCTAAAGTATAAGGAATCTTTAAAAGCAAAACAAAACAAAACCACAATACCATCTTCACACTTTTTTTTTTTTTTTTGAGACAAGAGTTTCATTTTTGTCGCCCCGGCTGGAGTGCAATGGCGCCATCTCAGTTCACCGCAACCTCTGCCTCCCAGGTTCAAGTGATTCTCCTGCCTCAGCCTCCCGAGTAGCTGGGATTGCAGGCATCTGCCACCACCCCTGGCTAATTTTTGTATTTTTAGTGGAGACGGGGTTTCTCCATGTTGGTCAGGCTGGTCTCAAACTCCCAAACTCGGGTGATCCACCTGCCTCAGCCTCCCAAAGTGCTGGGATTACAGGTGTGAGCCACTGCACTTGGCCCCATTTTCACAGTTTAAAAATGAACTATTGGCTGCCAGGCAAGGTGGCTCACAGTCTCTACTAAATATACAAAATTAGCCGGGCGTAGTGGCGCATGCCTGTAGTTCCAGCTACTTGGGAGGCTGAGACAGGAGAATCACTTGAACCCGGGAGGCAGAGGTTGCAGTGACCCGAGATTGTGCCACTGCACTCCAGCCTGGGCAACAAGAGCAAAACTCTATCTCAAAAAAAAAAAAAAAAACCTATTGGTTGGGCATGTTGTCTCATGCCTGTAATCCCAGCACTTTGGGAGGTCCAGGTGGACAGATCACTTAAGCTCAGGAGTTCAAGACCAGCCTGGGCAGCATGGCAAGACTCCATGTTAACAAAGAAGTACAAAACTAAGCCAGGCATGGTGGTGCAGGCCTGTAGTGCCAGATACTCAGAACCTGAGGTAGGAGGGCTGACTGAACCTGGGATGTCGAGGCCGCAGTTCAACATGACCACACCATTGCACTCCAACCTTGGCGACAGAACAAGACCCTGTCTCAGAAAAACCGCACTTCCTTAAGATCAAATATACAGTGTTTGGATCTCTCCAACTCTTTAAACAAGTTTTTTATTTTTATTTTTCTCTTGGTTTCTTAAACTCAGGATCCAAAAAAAAAAGTCCATCTTTTTCCCTCCTCCTCTGCAATATATTACTGAAGAAATCGGGTGATTTGTCCTGTCGTTTCCTATGATATGGATTTTCCTGATCATATCCCCATGGCATCATTCAGCATACTCCTCTCAATGTATTTATTCATTAATGACCAGTGTAGTTAGACATGTGAACAGATTCAAGTTCAATTCTGTAGCAAAAATACGTAGTGGGTGCTGTATACTTCCGGTTTCTTTTCGTGGTGTTAGCCTACAATGATCGCCTAGACCCGTAAATTGACTGACAATACATTTTAAGGAACAAATGTGGCTGCAATGGCTTTCTGAGTAATACGTGCAGAAAAACATGTCCTGTAAAGTGTATTATTTGTTTTGTTTTTTTATTTTCCAGGCATGAAAACATCCCTGGAAGTCTGCCCTGGTGGCTGCGCTATGAGACTAATCCAGGTCACTTTAGGGAAACTGCCCTGTTCTGGCACTGCACTGTCTCAGTCAGCTGTCTGTGTGTTGGGGGTGGGGGGGCGGGGGGGCGTGCTATGGCTTCATTTCCCCACTAGAGGACACTGTGGCTCCAGGACTTCATGTGGCTCCCAGCCAGTCTCACTACTTCAGCACCTCTAAAGAGGCAAAGCCTTTAGTGTGCATTTATTAGGCACCAACTGGGTGTTTCCTGTATCAAGAAGACAAAAGAGGTCAAATACAAGGTCCTATGGCATTGTTTCCTGACATAGTCTCTTTGCATTGTTTTACTTTCTGTATTTATTTGTTTTTTGAGATAAGGTCTCACTGTGTTACCTAGACTGAGTGCCATGGTGCAAACACAGCTCACTGCAGCCTGGAACTCCTGGGCTCAAACGATCCTCCCATCTCAGCCTCCCAAGTAGCTGGGACTACAGGTGCCTGCCACTGTGCCCAGATAATTTTCTTATTTGTCAGGATGGAATCTTGCTATGTTGCCTAGACTGGTCTCAAACTCCTGGGCTCAAATGATCCTCCCACCTCAGCCTCTCAAAGTGCTGGGATTATAGGTGTGTATTTTCCTTTAGAAAACAACAGAGGTGCTTCTCCACCTGCTGGAAACCATTTTAGCCTCTGCTAAAGGATGGCTGCCTCCTGCTATAAACTGCAAATTTGGTTACCTAGTTTTTTTTTTTTTTTTTTTTTAGACAGGGTCTCACTCTGTCGCCCAGACTGGAGTACAGTGGTGCAATCTTGGCTCACTGCAACCTCCACTTCCCAGGCTTAAGCAATTCTTCTGCCTCAGCCTCCCCAGGAGCTGGGATCACAGGTGTGCACCACAATGCCTGGCTAATTTTTGTATTTTTAGTAGAGATGGGGTTTCACCATGTTTGCCAGGCTGCTCTCAAACTCCTGACCTCAAATGATCTACCCACCTCAACCTCCCAAAGTGTTGGGATTACAGGCGTAAGCCACCACGCCCCTCCATGGGATTTTTTTTTAAACTGTAATATATGGGCTTTGGAGAGTGTGAATGTATCCAAGAAAGATCCCAAAGTGTATTCATCTCTGAAATAATTTATTCATTTATTCAACTCCATGTTTGAGTATCCTAGGGGGAAAGGAGTGGGGAACGGATGCTTACTGAGAGCTACTGTGTGCCAGCTACTGTCCCATCCTTGTCACCTACATCTCACAAGATGGGTAATATTAGTCTGGTTTAAATCCAAGGAAACAGAGGCTCATTGAGGTTAACCAGCCTGCTGAAGGTTATCCTGCCAGACACAAATGGAAGTCTAAATGGATGAATATGTGCATGTTCCACTAAGCCCCTCAATGCCACATTGGCAAGCATGGTACTAGGATGTGGAGAAAGTAAGATGATTACAGAGAAGTCCTGTTCTTAAGGAGGTCTTGCTGTAGCACAGAAGTTACAATAAATGGACAAACAATTATAGAACTTCTAATAGGCGGGCACCCTCTCAATACAGAGCTGACCACACACAGCCTCCCTCTGCTGCTGTAATACTGTCCTTATGCAGAGGCAGGAGCTGACCACCAAGCGTAGGACCTCTGCTTGTAGCAATGCCTTTGTGTTGACTGTCCACTCACCCTCACCCCATCACCCCCATAACCAAGGTTTGTGGGGGCATCAGCATGATTCAGGTTCTAATCACCAATCCACCTGGAGAATGTAGCAAAACCAAGACAGACGTCGTCCCTACTGCTCAAAATCTCTAGTTCAGGCCAGGTGCAGTGGCTCACACCTGTAATCCCAGCTTTGGGAGGCTGAGGCAGGTGGATCAATTGAGGCCAGGAGTTCGAGATCAGCCTGGCCAACATGGTGAATCCCTGTCTCTACTAAAAATACAAAAAAAAAATTAGCCAAGCATGGTAGCGTGCTCCTGTAGTCCCAGCTACTCAGGAGGTTGAGGCAGGAGAATCGCTTGAACCTGGGAGGTGGAGGTTTTAGGGAGCTGAGATCGTGCCACTGCACTCCACTGCATTCCTGCATGGGTGACAGAGTAAAACTCTGTCTCAAAAAAAAAAAAATCTCTAGTTTAGTGGAGGAAGACAAAGGCAGACATATGCAATACCAGGACCAAAGCAATGAGTTCTTAAAAATTCTGTGCTTATGCAGCAAGTAATTTTAAATGCCCTTCCAGTTGTCAGTTATTCATGTTTTCTTTCTTTTCTTTTTTTTGTTTGTTGTTGTTGTTGTTGTTTTGTTTTTTGAGATGGAGTCTCACTCCATCGCCCAGGCTGGAGTGCAGTGGCACAATCTCTGCTCACTGCAAACTCCAACTCCCAGGTTCAAGCGATTCTCCTGCCTTAGCCTCCTGGGTAGCTGGGATTACAGGCACACGCCTGTAATTTTTGTATTTTTATACAAAATTAGCCATGCCTGGCTAATTTTTGTATTTTTAGTAGAGATGGGGTTTCACCATATTGGCCAGGCTTGTCTCGAACTCCTGACCTTGTGATCTACCCTGCTTGCCCTCCCAATGTGCTGGGATTGCAGGCGTGAGCCACTGCACCCGCCCCAGTTATTAGTATTTTCAAGCCCACTTAGCCTGTCCCAGCCTTGTCCCTACTGCCTCATAGGTCAGCCCTGGTAGCACAACTGAACTCGTATTGCCGGAGCCCAAGCTGTGTTATTTACTAAAATCTGTCCAGTTGCACTAAGGACAAAATGACAGCTGGCAGTTGGGAGAATGAACTGGCTGGTGTAAGTTGGGAGAAAGCGACACAGGTGGCAGGTGTCTAAAGGAGCAGAGCTGGGGGTGTTTGGAGAAGCCCAATCCCGAATGCCACTTCAGCTTCAGGCAACCACAGCTTCAAGGTTCCGGGAAGGAAGGACAAGCGCGGGTGTGCGCCAACCACCAACTTCCTCCCAATGAGCCCTGAGATAATGAATGAGCGGTCAGCCGGCATCTTTGCTCTCTGACGAAAAGACCTCCCTGCAGACTGTCCCTCTGCAAATACAATTGTGCCCCAGGAACCATCTGGCAAATGTGCCAGTTCCTTCAGCATTTCTGGTATTTCCCTGACTTGTGGCCCCTTTTTCTCTGGGATATAAATTGTTGCAGCAAGCCAAGCTAGGAGAATGTTTACTGATGCTTCACAGGCTTTCCCTGAGCCTGGTTAACCCCACGGCTCACAGCCTCTGAGGCTGCTCACAGCTAACAATGTCTTGGATGCATGTGTCTCCCCTCTGCCGTTCTTGTATATTTTGGAGTATGCAGAGCCAGGCGTGTGAGCTGCAGCCCAGAGCTGCAGTGACCACATGGAGAAGCTGGGGTGGGGGGAAGTGCATTTCTGTTGCAGGATGTCCTTCACGGAGAAGGGACAGGTTAACTCCATTTCTCTGCAGAGGACTTGGACAGCTCCCCAAGGAGCCACAATAAGCCACCCCAGCTGTAGGACAGACCACGTGCTCTGGCTGCACAGGGAAGGATGCCCAACAAACCGAGACAGCACCCGTCAGCCGCTGGGTCCCATTTTGCACAGCGCCATGTTCCTCTCCTGACCAGGCCTGGTGGCGGGCAAGGTTGGAGAGTTTTGGGTCACCTTTGGACCCCTTGGGCCAGCCCCCCAATTTCATTCTGCTTCACTTATTTTCATTCAGAGAACAGAGACAGGCAGGTGGAAGGGGGGACTTGATCAAGTCACTCGTCTCCTTGGTGATGCACTTGATGGGCAAGGAGGCCATAAGAGCCATCAACCATAAGTCCCCTCACCCCTAACCCAGGGAGGACCTAATCGTTCTAAGGGGCGGGAGAGGAAGCAGCCAGTGCAAAGAATTTCAGAATGTCACTGTCACCCTAACGATGAACAAGTGAGCATTTCCTATGCAGATTCACACCTTCCTGCCTTAGTACATGCAGTTCCTTCTATCCTGAACACCTCAGGCCTCATCCACCTGGAGGACTCCTACTCAATCTTCTAAGATTCAGCCCCAGCATCTCCTACTTGGACCCCTTCATGCCGCCACATCCTTCGCATCCATGTCTACTTGGTACCTGTCACGTGGCGCCTGCAGTTGTTTTTAGCATGCCTTTTCCAGCCGACATGGAGCTCACTGGAGGCAGAGAACTGTGTCTCACTAATCTCCATGTCTAGAGGCTTGGGCTGGTTTCTCAGCCGCGTTTTGGAAGGAAAAATCAGGGCTTATGGAGTTTGGAGATGGATTCTCCTGCAGAAATCTCTTAGTCCCTCCCATTTGTTTCACAAAAGACAAAACAGAGATGAGGAAACTGCCTTTCCCAGGGGCACAAGGCAACAGAGCTTTGACAAGAGCCTAGGTCTGCTGGTCCCTGGACCTGCTGTTAGGTGCTAATAAATCAGATCTTGAACTGTATTTCCCCGGCTAGCTGGGGAAGGAGAGCTGACCATAATGAACAGGCTTCTGGGCCCACTCAGGACAGAGAAGGGTGAGAGGGACACCACTTGAATTGAGAGCTGCTGGAAGGGGTGTCATGGATCATGCAGTCTGACCCTGCATTTACAGATGAAAAAAAATGGAGGCCCATGGGGTGATGTGCCTACCCAAGGTCACATAGCAAGCTGGTGAGAGAACTAAGCTGAGAACGCAGGCCTCCTAATTCCTAGGGCTGCGCTGTTGCCCGACTGAATTAACCTCCCACCCCAGAAAGATGGATGACCAAGCCCTCCCAACCAGCTGCTATCCGAGGGACAGATCCCTGGAGTCCTTGACTCTTGCAGGCTTTTTCTTCTCTCTCCTGGTGGTGCAACACTTAAGTAGGGTGCATTCTGCATAAATAATAAAGAATGCTTCCTTTGCAGGGAGGAAGGCCGCGTCTGGGCAGGCAGTGTGACAGATGGTATTTACAATGTGCACTGAGAAGTTCTCACACAGCCTCACTTGGGCTGTGTGGCTGAGAGATGGAGGAAGTGGATCTGAGTGCCCACTGTCTCACTCCCCTGCCTGATGTTCCCAGGCAGTGGCTGCTGCTGTTCCCGCGGCGCCCGCGTTTATGTTCAGGACTGCTTCCCCAGCGCCCGCCGCCTCCTGCCACACTGAACATGGAGCTCCAGGATGCCTTACTGCTGCTGCTGCTGCTGCCTCATCATCGGAAAGCCTACCTCACGGACCTCACGTCATTCCTCACAGCAGCCCCTCACTGGAGCAGATGCTGGGCTGAATTGACCTTCTTCCCCAAAGGAGGCCAACGAAGTCCTATGAGACCAGACACTGGGCAGACTTCCCAGGGATTCTGGCCTCTGGGAGGCCTTCTCTAGGCCTGGGGAAGTACAAATAGGACAGGTTCATTCATGGAGCAAATACTTTTTGTGAACCTTCTATGTGCCAAGAATCATTCTAGGAGTCAAAGATCCCACTGCAGGCCGGGCGCGGTGGCTCACGCCTGTAATCCCAGCACTTTGGGAGTCTGAGGCAGGCGGATCACTTGAGGTCAGGAGTTCGAGACCAGCGTGACCAACATGGTGACAACCTGTCTCTACTAAAAATACAAAAATTAGCTGGGAGTGGTGGCGGGCACCTGTAATCCCAGCTACTTGGGAGGCTGAGGCAGGAGAATCACTTGAACCAGGGAGGCAGAGGTTGCAGTGAGCTGAGATCACGCCACTGTACTCCAGCCTGGGTGACAGAGCGAGACTCTGTCTCAAAAATATAATAATAATAATAATACTGCAAACTAACAAATCCTTGCCCTCCTAGATGGTGAGTTCTAATGTCAAGGTTTACCACAGGCCTTGCAGCTGATTGCCCTTGGCTCTGCCAGACTCACACCATTTCTTCCCCTCCACAGAGTCTGTTGGACATTCTGGTGCCTGGTTCTGTGCAGTGGGGAAGAATATCAGATCATTTCCTCTTTTTCTGGGAAGACGGATTGCACACATAGGTTGAGAGAAACAAAGCAGATAAATAGACGAATGGAAGCTTTAGCTACAAAGCCAGACACAACCCCCGAAGTTTCTGACTCATCCAAGCCTGCAGCTGGACAAGCCCTATTTGTGCGCTGGGATTTAGCCTTGTCCGATTGCCCTGGGAAAGCAGTCTCTGTAGGCAGTGGTCATCGGCTGGGGCCAAGGGCACTCACTACCCTCAGGGGCTTTTGTATTTCACTCTTTAAACAAAAACTTTGCTGAGAGGCATAGAGAATCAAACCTTCCCTGGGCCCAGGAATTTTAGTGTTCCCGTTTGTAAAATGGAGGCAATTGTATCTGTTCTGCTCACCTCTGAAAGGCTGGCTTTTTGAGGATGGAATGCAATGGCAAATGCGGAAGTGTTCTGAACTAAAGGCAGCAGGCATACAGGCGTATTATCATTATTCAGAAGAATTCTTTCTCCATACATAAAAGTTGTCTCTTGTTGCAGGCTGAGAGTAATAACTATATAATTAGACTTTGGGTCACATCAAGAGAGGCATCCTCTGTTTTTCATTAAACAGGCATTTGTCTGTTTCTATGGTGTGCAATGTTGTGCATTGCAATGGATGTGAAATTGAGTAAGCCATAACCCTCCCCTTCAAGGAATATACGTTCTGGTATCAGGAAGAGAAAACTTAGAAGATGTAATTCAAGGTCAAAAGGAAAAAGGGATTACCTGAATTGAACCTTAGAAAGACTGGGGGAAAAAAAAAAAAAAGGAAAAAGCGATTCCGAGGAAGGAGTGGTTCGTTTGGGTTGGAGAGCTGAGGAAAGACTTGTGGAGAAGAGAGCATTCATCAGAGAGATGGGCGAGATTTTCCTCATTTATATTTATTTATTTGTTTATTTTGGTCTTCTAGCTATGACATTCCAGCTCATTGCAGCCTAAAATTCCTGGGCTCAAGGGATCCTCCCACCTCAGCCTCCCAAGCAGCTGGGACTATAGGTCCCATGCCACCACACCTGGCTAGGTTTTTTATTTTTTTGTAGAGGCGGGGTCTTGCTATGTTGCCCGGGCTGGTTTTGAACTCCCGGGCTCAAGAGATCCTCCTGCCTCGGCCTCCCAAAGTGCTGAGATTATAGGTGTGAGCCACTGTGACCGGCCTGATGGGTAAGATAGAACAGATGGTCTACTGAGGAGACGGGATCTGCCTGTAGCACAGTGAAGGTCATACTGAAGTCTTGGGGCCCAAAGAGAATTCAGAAATGGGATCCTGGGCCAGCCAGGCCCCAAGGAGGTGTCAGGGAAGGAAGGTTAGACCTCGAAAAGTAGTGGATTGTTTCCCTGAATGTGTGATTGGCTAAATCTTGGGACTGGGAAAGTTTTTTTCTGTGCTCTTCTGAGCTCAACTTTTGGGAGCCCACACCTTGCTTTGAAAGGGTTTGGTCTGTGAACCTAGACATCTTTCAGTAATGATTTAAGTTACTCAGAAAACTGGGGGCCCTGGAGTGAAAGGAAGAGACGAAAGGGAAAGAAATCCATGTAGCAGTCTTGTTCTGTTTGATGTGGCAGACAGCGGGCAATAATGGAAGAGCGCTGGAGATGGAGATGGAGGGTGGTTGGATTCCGCCATCCTCAGCCACGTCTGCTGTTTGGACTTGCAGACTTCAAACACAGCTGGGGGATTCCTGGAAGACAAAAGAATTCAGGGCCAGGGCTTGGATCTCAGTCAAAAATAACTTAACGTCTTCATCTCAGGCAGGCAAACAGCGGCAGCTCAGGGCTGGTTTCTCAGATGATTGGAGCTACAGGTGGGGACAGGGTGCCACAAAGGTCAGTTTAGGCTGAAGTGGGCTGCAGAGGGAGAAGGGCCTCGGAGGGTGTGGGCCTGGCCTAGGGAGATGCTAGAATGAACCCCAAGTGAAAGAACGTCTGGAGAAAAAGCCCCATTTGCCCCCCTTCTGGGCACTGCCATTGCTTTGAGCAATAATTACAGCCCTTCACGTTTCTTCCCCGGCTTCTCATTAGCTCAAGGTGTCCACAAACAAACTGCTCAGCCCTTCGCCCTCCTCTCCCCACTTCCAGCAACTACTCCTGGCTTTTCCACAGCAGCCAACTGTCCCAGCTCCCAGGACCAGAACATCAGGTCCTTAAAAAAGCTCTGGGCGCAGTGGCTCACGCCTGTAATCCCAGCACTTTGGGAGGCCGAGATGGGCAGATCATGAGGTCAGGAGATCGTGACCATCCTGGCCAACATGGTGAAAACCTGCCTCTACTAAAAATACAAAAATTAGCTGGGCCTGGTGGCGTGCGCCTGTAGTCCCAGCTACTCAGAATGCTGAGGCAGGAGAATTGCTTGAACCCAG
>NW_016107455.1:3438309-3478192 GCF_001604975.1 Cebus imitator
AAAAAAAAAAAAAAAAAAAAAAAAATCAGAACTCCTTCCTCTCTTGGAGGGCACATTCGAGAGACTCAACCCCCAAAAGGCTCTTCCTTCTCCCCTCCCCCTTAT
The DNA here is from genome assembly GCF_001604975.1 of Cebus imitator. Classification (NCBI taxonomy): domain Eukaryota; kingdom Metazoa; phylum Chordata; class Mammalia; order Primates; family Cebidae; genus Cebus; species Cebus imitator. The sequence continues at coordinate 3,438,415 of NW_016107455.1, forward strand.
CCCACTGGACTGCCATTAGCAGATGACCTCATTTTCTCCCAGGAGGCCAGGGCCTGGGTCTCATTCCCTTTGTATTCTCAGCACCTCGGTCAGGGTCTGGCACATAATGGACACTCACCACGTGTGAGCTGAATGGCACTGCTGCGCTATCGCCAACTTAATCTTCCTAAAATGCTGCTCCAGTTAGAAGCCGTCAGTGCTTCTCTATCTCCCTTTGGGCGAGGTCCAACCTCCTGAGACCGGCACTCGGGGACTCTGGCAACACAGTGCTCGTTGCCTGCCGCCCGCCCGGCGTCCTCTCTTCGTGCTCAGCCACTTCATGGTTCCCAGCACAGTCGACAGCTTTCCCATCTCTGTGTCTTTGCCACAGCGGTTCCCTCCACCTAGAAACCCTTCCACGCTCTCTAGTGCAAGCTTGCCCCGTCTTGCAAAGCTCATCTCAATATCATGCTCCTGCCCTTCTAAACTGAGTTTGATCCACCCTTTCACAGCCCTTTATCCTGCTCTGAGTTGACTTTGAGTGTCTTGTTAGGAACCTTAAAAGAGGCCCTTACAAAATGAAGAGCAGGGTAGAGGTGCCAACAGGCCCAGTTGACTGTCACTTCTCATTAGACGCCAAAGGTTCTCCCAGGGTAGGGCCTGTGCACAGCCCACCTCCAGGCATTCATGAGTGCTTGCGCACTGCAGCTGGTCCGTGAAAGTGACACCATGCCCATTCCCTCCTCTGCCCCCAAAATGCTGCAGAATATGCCAGCGTTAGGCTGTCTCAGGTGGGAGCAGAACAAAACGTTGTCAGGATGCCCGGCCACTCCTATCCCCTGGAGCTTTCTAGGCCTGGGCCTCAGGCCCTGTGTCCTACTGCCTGCTGGGGAGTGGGTTGCAGATTCACCTGGGGCTGAGGAGCACAGTGTTCTGACCAGCTAGGCTTAGGCGACATTGAGGACAACAGGTGAAGGGCGGCCTCAGGCTCATGGAGGATGTTGGATGTAACAACCTGTCCTAACATTCTCCAAGTCCAGACACCCATCACCTCCCAGCAAGGGCCAAGGCAAGGGAAGCCACCTTCTGAAGCAAGAATCCTGGTGAGAGATCAGGAATTCCTTCTTAGGAGACTTTTGGGAACACAGTGTGCCAAGGCAGGTACTAGCGGTAGAAGGAGGAACAAGACAGCCTTCTGGATATGCTTCTGATCTTCCCTCTCCCTTTTATTCTAACCTCTGCTGGCCTCGTGACCCCCTCCTTGGACAGCACCTCTCATGTTCCTCTGCTCAGACCAAACTCCCTCCTGTCTAGACACTATACTACAGCCAGAGGGATCTTTTCAGTATGACTCTGCTGCTCTCAATTCTTCAGTGGCTCCCCATTGCCCTTAGGTAAAGTCCAAGCTTTTTTCCCATGAAACTCACAGCCCCTCACAACCTTCCCATCCAGGCTGGAGGCCTCTTTAGACTGGGCATCATGCTCCAGTTTCCAGCCATGCCAAACTGCTTGTCATTTGCCTCCCATATGATGCTGCTCCCCATGCCTGGCTGTGCTGTTTCCTCTACCTGGAACACCTCCTTCACCTTTTCCATGTTGCCTGGTTTTGTTATCCTTTCGGAAGCCTTGCTGGCCCCACAGGGACCCCCTCCTTTGGAGTTCTACACCCTTTGGGCTTCCCTTGAATCCAGGACTTATCCTTGTGTTCAGTGTAACTGTTACCCCAATTATATTTCTGGAGGGCAGAGTTTGGGTCTTCCCAAAGCTGTATCACTGGTACATGGTAGCAGCTTAATACATGTTCAGGAACAGAACTGAGCCTGCCAAGCTCCCTTCCCCATGAAGGGATGCTAGAGTTGGATATGTCGGTAAGAGCTGTCCTTGGGCTGAAGAAGAGACTCCCATGGGCAGCTGGTGTCAGAGCACTGTCTGGGGCAGCTGGGCCCCCCAGCAGAGTGGCCAACCCTTTTCTGTGCCCTTCTCCTTCCAGTTCCCCGGGAACCAGGCTTCCTGGCCCACTTCTCTAGTCCCAGAGATCTAAGTAAAACAGAGCCAACACCCATGCAGGTCGTGCAAATGACAGCAAGGGGTACAGGAGGCAGCAACACGACACCCACCCCAGGGCCCCAGGAGTCACTTGTCCTTCTGGGTTTCTCTCCACAAAGAAATTAGCCTCTCTTCTGTCCCCTGAAGCCTGTTTTCAAAATCACACCCCATGCAGACAGTTTTATTTACAAGGAAATCTTGGCAGGATCTTGACTTGTTAGTAGAGTAGGGATGGGGAGGAGGGTGGTGAGAAACAAAAATAGTTGAAATGATCACACTTTCTGAAACAGAGATGAAAATTTGTGTCTGTAGCAAACTCACCTAATTAGAACCAAGTTAATTCCCTTCTCAGTGTTTCAGGAGAGCAGTCATTGCTGGTGAGATGGTCGCAGGTCGGATTCTGGGCACGGGGTTATGTGTTTGCTTTATGAAGATGACTGCATTAATTGCAGCTCTCACTAATGGAAAGGAGCCTGCTTCGGAGAGGAAGGAAGAAGGGCAAAGACTAGTGAGTGAGTGGGTGGTGGGAAGAGGAAAGGAAGAGGTGTGGAAGGGCACAGCCTTGGTGTAGGCTGCAGACTGACTGTGAGATGGCTCCTGGAGGAGCCCCTGAGCCTCTAGGAAGAGCTGGCCCCTGCCAGGCCGGCCACTGGCACCGTTTACAGCCAGAGCCTCTGCTTCTGGAGATGGTCTCTTTTGGGGGCACTTTCCTGCGGGGAAACAGCATCGATTTTTTTCTTTAAAAGATCCCCTACTCCTTTTTGGCTTCCTTTCTGATTGTTTTAGTTTCTTTACCGTCCCTCGCCCCAGATGGGGCACTTCCCTGAGCTTACCTTTGTCCATGCAGTCAAATGAAGTCTGGGCATGGTCACTTAGCTCTAGGGTAGGGAGGGCAAGATTTAGGCTTTGGGGCCCAGGACCCCCCAATCTGACATCTCCCATTTCTAGGCCTCCCGGGACCTCCCAGAATCTGAGACCTCAGCGAATAGGACCTAAGGATGGTCGGAGGGAGAGGGGATCCCGTCCTTACGGAACGGCGCCCCAATTCACTCCTAGTTAACCCTGACGTCGCCAACTTAGTGAGAACCTCTCTTCTGTCTCCATCACACATCTCCCACCTCCAAAAGATGGTTAAGCCGATGGGAGAGACGAGCCCGGGCCCGGAGTGCAGGCCCGTGGTGACGGGGTCAGGGACCGCGCAGTCCCCCTCCCCGCCCCGGGCAGCGCCGCCACTTCCTCGCCAGCTGCGCCGCAGCCCTCCCCTCCGGGGCCGCGCGGCTCTGACCGACTGGGCCCTGGTGGCGGCGCCCGGGGTGGGGTGCGGGGCGGGGGCCGGCATTCCCCGCGAGCAGCCCCGCCCCCGCCCGCGCACCGCCCCCGAGGACTCCGCGGGGAGGAGGAGACTCGGGCGCAGAGCGGGGGCCGCGAGAAGCGGGAAGGGAACGCGTGGAGCGGCGGGGCCGCGGCCGGCCCAAGGGCGCCCTCGCCTCGGAGCCCAGCGCGGGGGCCGGGGCGGAGGCGGAGGCCAGCGGGGCTGCGAGCGCGGAGAAGTTTGGCGGCGGAGGGGCCGGGCGTCCCGGGGTCGCGAGGAAGCGGCTGCGGCGCGGGGACCCGGGCCATGGGGGCGGGGGCGGGGGCGGGCGGGGGCGGGCGCGGGCGGCGGGGCGGGCGCGGAGGCGGCGCGGCGCGCACGGAACCCCCGGAGCCGAGCGGCAGCCGCGGCGCAAAGTTAGCCTAGCGCCCCGGGACGAGCCTCGCAGCCGCCGCCGGCCCCAGACCCCATCTCGGCCATGGGCGAACACCCCAGCCCGGGCCCCGCGGTGGCCGCTTGCGCCGAGGCGGAGCGCATCGAGGAGCTGGAACCTGAGGCCGAGGAGCAGCTGCCCGCGGCGCCGGAGGACGTGAGTGTCCCCTCCCCACCCGGCAAACTTTCTAGGGGAACCCGGGGGGAAAGCCACCCCCGTCTTGCCCCCCGCCAGGCAACTTGGAGGTTTCAAGGTGACGCGGGAGCGCCCCGGATTGGCCGGGTCCCGGCGGGCAGGAGGGGGCGGAGGGACTGGTCCCCCGAAACGCGCGCTCACTGCCTCCCCCGCTCGGGCTCCCGCGGCTTCCCTGCGGGACGCAGCCCCGCCGCTGCGCCGCGGACCTGTCGCCGCCGGAGCCCCCTCCCCGCCGCTGGTGCAGTGCCCGGGACACGGCGTTTTCCCGCAGAGGCGGCCGCGTCACAGCAGTGACTCCCCCTCCCCTCACGCCCGCGACCTGCGGGCTCGGGAGCTGGGGAAGGAGCGGACGCCGCAGAGTCCAGATCCCTGGCGGTGCAGGCCGGTTTGGCGACCCGCTCCTCCGCTCCAGGATTAGCTTCCGCCCCGCACCTGCCTTGTCACTGATTGAAATTCAAGCCGGCCCGCGTCTCTGACCCCGGCTGGAGCTGGGAGGGAGAGTGCTGGGAGCGGCTTTGCTCCCAGAACCGGGTCCGGGAGTCCCAGACCGCGGTTGTTCCAGGGGACGGTCCCCTGCGCGCGCGCGAGAGGGGCTTCCCTGAGGGCTTCCCCGCGGTCCTGCGGGCCGGCCCTGGGAACTGGAGTTTATTGGGTTAACCTCCCGGGGCCAATCTACAAATAGGGGTGAAAACCCAGGCAGACACCCTGCCCTGCCCACCCCTCCCTAAGAGGGGGGGATGGTAGTGAAACCAGGCCCCCAGCCCACACAACCAAAGCGGGAAAGTCTGAATGGGGCTGGGGGGAGTTTACGATCTTCTCTCTTTGGCGTCTGCGGTTGAATCTATCACTTCCCTCTCGCCCTAAACAGCCCTGGTAGAATCTGATGTAGTCACCACTTAGACTCAGCCCTGGAAGAGAATGGGTGGGCTTCAGTGCACTCGGCACCCGCCCCCAACAAAAAGCAAAAAACCCCGAAAACCTGCAGGCAAAATGTTAGTGTTTATGCAGAGGTGAGTTCTCCTGTAGGGGTCTCTGGCCCCCAGCAGGTGAGACCCACTGCGGCAGGGTCTGATGGAATTGCAGTGGGCCATGCTCTTCCAGGCCCGGGAGTAGCTGTGGACATAAGCTTTAGGCAGCAGAAATTATTAGAGGCGCTTGGACATAGTTGGACGGCTTTATTTAGTAATTGTTGAGAATCACTTGTTCTGCCAGTTCCAGAACCAGCAACACCCACCTTGCTGCCTCCGCCCCCACCCCCACCCCATCCCTTACTGTGAGTTTCCTCCCTCTGTTCGGTGTGGACTCATTGGGGAGCTCCTCCCAGGGTTCCCCTGCTCTCCTGTGGCCAGTCCCTGATTTTGGTCATGACTCCTGGGCAGCCGCTGGGAGGCTATGTCAGAAACATTCGAAGACTACAGAGACCTTGGTGATAAGTGTGTCTTTCTTTCTCTCCTCTTCCTCCTCTCCTGCATGGCCTCCCTCTCTGCCAGCACTGGAAAGTCCTGTTTGATCAGGTATGTGAGTAGTTAACCCCTCCACTCCTTCCAGCCCTCCCTGAGATTGGTCTCAGTCTCCCTGCTTGCGTGGGCTTCCCTAGCTCTGTGCTCCTGAGATGGTGACGTGGGGTGGGGGTGTGGCTTCGTGCATCTCTGGGGCTGAACGACACTGCTCTCCAGGTATCAGGAGGAGGAGATGGGCTCCCCTGAGAGGATCTCCCTCCCGCCTCCTCCCTATTCTGCTGCACCAGAGCCGGGTTCACACCATATAAAATTGGACGTTATACATTGAATACCTGGGAAATCCTCCGTGTGCCTGAGGATTGCAGTAGGTGGCTGGAGAGGTGGGGGAAGGGCATGGGCTGACAACCCCTCTCCCTTTCTACCTCCACTGTCGAGAGTCCATGACCACCACTGAAGTCAAATCCCTGCCATCCTTGGGAGCTGACACAATATGGACCCTTTTGAAGCCTGATTTGATTTCTTTAATTCTGTCATAGGGATGGGGGAGTGCTGGGAGGTTCCAGAGGGGAGATTGTATGTGATTCTTTGCAATGCCTGGAGTCTAGGTGTAGGGAGTGGAGTGGGGGTGCCAAGTATTGGCTTTTGGATCTGGAGATGGATGTTTGACCTTCAGCAAGGAACTGGCTCTCTCCTCTTTGCTTAGCATTCAAAGTGGGTGCTGTTGTGTGCTTTCTTCTCCCTGTTTGCCCGGTGTTGGGGGATAGTGAGTGTTGTGGCCTTTGGGTGAGATTGATTGCACCATGAAGTTTGTGCAACTTTAAGAAATTGGTGTGAGTGGGCCAGAGGGAATGTGTTGGATTGGAGAAGGAGATAAAGCTGAAAGTTAGCTCCAACCAGGTCTTCATTGTAGGCAGGGGAAGCCTTAGAAAGTTTTTTAGCAGAGTTTTTACGTGATCCAAGCCAGGCTTTGGAAAGCTCCATTGTCTTAGGGGTGAGGGGTGAGTGGGTGGCAGGGATGGGGGGGAGGAGCTGCAGCGCTGAACAGAGGCAAGAAGGTGACAGTGAGGATGGACAGGAAGAGGGACGTGGTGATGGAAGAATTGGAACATTTTAATAGGCCTACATAGATGAGGGTTCCCACATATGTAACTTCGAGTTTCTGAACCTAGGAGGAAAAGAAAAAGTCGGAGTGGGGCCAGGTTCGGTGACTCACTGAACCCCGCATATTTTGGGAGGCTGAGGTGGGAGGATCACTTCGATCACTTCAGCCCAGTAGTTCAAGACCAGCCTGGGCAACAAAGTGAGACCTCATCTCTACAAAAAATAAAAAAACTAGCCAGGCGTGGTAGTACACTCCTGTGGTTCCAGCCACATGGAAGACTGAGGCAGGAGGATTGCTTGAGCCCAGGAAGTAGAGGCTGCAGTGAGCCACGACTGTGCTACTGCACTCCAACTCTGGTGACAGAGTGGGACCCTGTCTCAAAACAAACAAAACCAAGTTGAAGTGGGAGAGAGGTTGGCAAGAATGACAACTTTGGTTTGAGACAAGTTCACTTAGAGGAGCCAGCCGGTTTCAGATGCCCCAGTGGGAGTGGAGACTGGGAATTGCAGTGTGAAAGGCCTGGGGCGTGGATTTGGGGTTAGGATCCATATCAACCACGAGGCCTGGCTGTGGTTTGAAGTTCAAAGCATGCACCAGCTCCTGTCCTGACGGGTAGAGCATCTCTCCCTCTAGCTCCTAAGAGTACAGCAGCTGCTGGCCTGACGCCCCGAGGCAGGAGGGAGCCCGCTGCGCCACTGCCACCACGATCACCAAGCTGCCAGCCCTTCACACCTCCTGCCAGATTTAGAATCAGAACCTAGAACAAAGTGTATCATTCTTTTTTTTCTCTGTCTGTGTCTATCTTTCTCATTTGATTAATTTCCTTTGCCAGTCCCTGTGTGTATGTGTACATTTTGAAACAAACCATTTGGGTGAAAGAAAGAGAGCTTTTAGTAGGAAGAATTTGGAACTCAAGGGAGCAGAAAGAATGTGTAGAACCTAATATTAGCTACTGGTCTATGAAATCCAATTTTTTCAACTGAAGGTAGATCCTGGGTGTCACAGAGAGCATATCCCTGCTTCTGGGAGGCCAGCCTAGAAATCATTCCGGACAAGGAAAATTCATTCTAGGAAAGAAATTAGGCCAGGCACAGTGGCTAATGCCTGTAATCCCAGCATTTTGGGAGGCTGAGACAGGAGGATGGCCTCCCAAAAAGTGAGACCCTGTCTCAGGAAAAAAAAAAAAAAAAAAAGTAAGCAACCCTGATAGGTCAAACTGCAGTCATGAATGGGACATGACACCCATCAGAGTCCCTGTGAGCACATGTGGCTCTGGAGTTCACCTTCCAGAAATCAATGGCATGGGAGGCTGGAACCAGTCAGGCATCTCCTCCCTTCCTTCTTGGGTCAGTCAGACACCAGTGGTCACCCAGTTTCAAACTGGCATCTGCTAGGATCTGTTTTCCAGCAGTTAGGGATAGATTGGACCAGTCCCTCCATACTCTCTGGTTCTTCAGCATGTGGAGTAGACTTGATCTAGCATGACGCCAACTGGACCCCAAGGGCTAGAAGCCATGACGTTGGTCTTGCTGGTTCTATGTGGTCACCCTTAAACTAAATGGCCAGGATGCCTTTTGTGGGAATTGGAGGTGAAGAAAGCAGGTGACCCCAGTCCCATGGAAGCTTCCACATCCCTCTCCCTGGCATTCTGGCATTTGGCTTGCTCAAGCAGGGGTGTAGTGGGGCCAGTCTATGCCACGCCTCCTCACTCCCCCCACTTCTTCCCCATGGATCCCAGAAGTTAAAACAGGCGAGAGACCTGAAGGTCATCAGTTCAACCCACTATGTTCCATGTGTTCATTTCCTATTCGAACTTCTTGAGGGAATTGTCTTTTCATATTTTGGGGATCTTGATGGTTTTCCTAAATATTTCAATAGATTTAAAATTTACCGCCGGGTGCGATGGCTCACTCCTGTAATCCCAGCACTTTGGGAGACCAAGGCAGGTGGATCACTTGAGGTTGGGAGTTCGAGACCAGCCTGACCAACATGGGGAAACCCCATCTCTACTAAAAATACAAAGTTAGCTAGGCGTGGTGGCGCATACCTGTAATCCCGGCTATTTGGGAGGCTGAGGCAGGAGAATCACATGAACCTGGGAGGCGGACGTTGCGGTGAGCCTAGATTAGACCATTGCACTCCAGCCTGGGCGACAAGAGTGAAAAAACTGTCTCAAAAAAAGAAAAATCATAAATATTCGTCTGTTGTTATAGTATAATATCACAGTAAAGATGTCTTATTTTTCTGACCAGGTGCTCACACCTGTAATCCCAACACTTTGGGAAGCCAAGGTGGGCAGATCACTTGAGCTCAGGAGTTCAAGACCAGCCTAGGCAACATAGTGAGACCCCATATCTATTTCTTAAAAGTTAAAAAAGAAATTTTTTAAAGAAAAAAAGTCTTATTTTCTGTGGAATCTGTAGAGCTTCTCCTTCATTATTCCTTCTGTTGCCTTAGATCTGAGATAGTTTTCATCCCTCCCCAGATCTCATAAGCATGCCCTTCTATTTCCTACTACTTTTTCTGATTAAAAAAATCATATAACCGTGCACTCCATCTGCATCTGATTCCTATCCAGCTATGCTAGCATCGTTTATTAAGTAAGCCTCTGTATACATTGTTTGAGAAATGTTATCATTTGGTAAATTTTTATGTGTGGTTGGGTTTATTTTTTTATTTCTGATCTATGCCACTGAGATGTATAATTTTGCCCAGGTAATGTCCCCTTTGGTTATCGCTTTCTATCTGTTCCATGGGTTTCTGACAAGCTTCCCTTTTTCAGGTTATGCTTTGATAATCTTATTCTCAGTCCCTTCCTGAATCCCAGGTAGCTTTGATCCGAGGTCAAATATTTAGTCAAAGGCCAAGTAGTGGGGCAGTGGCAGATGTGGGACCGGAGCCCAGTTAACCCACAAAGGGTTTCTTGGGTTGGAAAAGTCATTTCCAGGTTTACCCTTAAAAATGCCTCCAAGATCTCTAAATGTTTATTGAACAAAAGGGTTTGGAGCAGAGTTCTGTTAAGTCAACAAAGCACAATTGCTTTCAAGCTCAAAAGAACAAGAGGGAAAGGCAGAATTGAAAGTAACTTGACTGTCTTCCTTTTTCCCGTCTCACTGGAGAGCCTGTATTTCCTAGACCCCTGAAAGAGACCCCAACCTTGCTAATCTCCCAGAAGGAAAGCAGACAAGTATTAACTAGCCCACCAAAATTACAAATATGTGCTGTCATGAACAGAAGGTATGGGGCCACTTTGGTGGGCTGCTTGGGGCAGAACCTTGGATTTGGAGTCAGATAGACCTGGGTTCAGGTCTTACTCACTTTGTGATTGGAGGTAATTACATTAGCTCTCTGAGCCTCAGTTTCCTCCTCTGTGAAATGGGAACAGTAATCTTTAACTCCACGGTAACTTTGAGAATTAAATAGAAGTGGAAACTCCTTTAGCAATATCTGATTCCCAGTGGACATCATTGAGAATCAGAATTTGCTTGGAGAAGACAAGGACCACTTCTGAGATCCAGGCCCCTTTGGGGAAGGCAGCTCATCAAGAGACACTTCTGAGCCCAGAGGATTTTTCTGCTTTCTGTCTTCAAGGGCCTCCCCTTCCCAGCCCCTGCCCTCCAGCCTGGGGGTCTTCCCTTGGCCTGACTTCATTTGTAGTCCCCCCTGCAAGCTGGCTTAAGGGGTGTTCTGGCAGCCGAAAAGAGGTTCAGATAAGACCCCTGAAGGGATTAACAAGGAGCCGCAGAGAAAACTCCTGCCCTAGAGACAGGGTGTTGGCCACCCCTGGAACTCACAATTAGCCCGAAGAGCAGAGTTCCCAGAGAGGAACAAAGCCAGGGGCTTAACTGGAGCCCTTGGGCTCTGCACCCCCAACTCCTTACCAAGTAGCTTGCAGGACCCTTGAGGCTGTGGACTCTTCACCACCACAGCCTGCTTCCTTACCTTGCTCCTGCCCCAGTGACCCCCTCAGCTATACTGACATTAACCCTTTTATTCCTGACCACTCACAGAAATGCATTTGATTGCTTTGGGCAACAGGGCCGAGGGATCCAAGATTGTACAACTCCTGGCTGCCTGCCTGACACATAATAGATACACACATTTGAGCGAATGACAGGTTGAACTGCAGCCCTGCACGCGTTGTTTCAGGTTAAGATATCCTCTCCAGTAGCAGGCCCTGACTGTGCGGCGAGCACGCTCATGGCAGCCCCTCTGCTACCGCATGGCTGCTGCCACCTCAAGGATTGTAGATTATTAGAAGGTTGATGGAGGCATCTTGTCCAGTCTGCTCATTTTGTTTTTGTTTGTTGTTTGTTTTAAGATGTAGCTTCACTCTTTACCCAAGCGGGAGTACAGTGGTGTGGCCTTGGCTCACTGCAACCTCTGTCTCCCGGGTTCAAGTGATTCTCCTGTCTCAACTTCCCGAGTATCTGGGATTACAGGTGCCTGTTATCACATCTGGGTAATTTTTTTGTAGTTTTAATAGAGACAGGGTTTCACTGTGTTGACCAGGCTGGTCTCAAACTCCTGATCTCAGGTGATTCACCCGCCTTGGCCTCCCAAAGTGCTGGGATTACAAGCATGAGCCATGGCATCCAGCCCAGTCTGCTCATTTTGCAATGAGGAAACAGAAGTTAGTGGCCTACTGAGGTCACTTGGTGCAATAGAGTCAGAGCTGAGACTAGATCCCAGCCCTGCTTTCTATCTGACTGTGTTCCTGCCACCAGGCCATTCACTTACTTGGTGCCTTGAGTAACCAAGGCAGGTGGAGAAGACACATATCCGGGTCAAGTCCCAGTTCTGCTCCTACTAGGTGTGGGCGAATGGGCAAGCCAGGTGACCTCTTCAGGCCTCAGTTTTCTTGTCTGTAAAGTGCCCAGACTAATAACCTTCCCCTCCGCATTGCTGTGAAGATGAGATGCTGTGTATATGTGTATATAGTGCTTGGCACGGTGTGTAGTGAGCACCTCATAAATACCGTTGTGTGTTACAGGAATTTAAAGAAACAGAAAGACACTCACCCATAATAGAGTAAGATAGAGTAGGTCTTTTTGTTTTTTTGAGACAGTCTCACTCTGTGGTCCAGGCTGGAGTGTAGTGGGGCAATCTTGGCTCACTGCAACCTCTGCCTCTCGAGTTCAAGTGATTCTTCTGCCTCAGGCTCCCAAGTAGCTGGGATTACAGGTGCGTGCCACCATACCTGGCTAATTTTTGTATTTTTAGTAGAGATGGGGTTTCACCATATTGGCCAGGCTGGTCTCAAACTCCTGGCCTCAAGTGATCTGCCTGCCTCAGCCTCCCAAAGTGCTGGGATTACAGGCATAAGCCAACATGCCTGGCCAGACCTAGGTCTTGAATCACAGTGTTCAGAGCACAGGTGGAGTTCCTTCCACCATATCAGGCTGCCTGCTTTAGGGAAGAAGCTGAAAAAATCATATTCCCCTGAACTTTCCAGAGAGAAAGGAGAAGATTTTGGACAAAGGCTGCCTGGGGAGTGTTGTGCATGGCAGAGGGTGAAGGATGAGATGAGGTGTCTGGCCACCAAGTAGACAGGGCTAGCGCTTCTCTGGTGTTCTGATTTGGCACTTCCTGCCGGAGCTTTACTTAGAGGTCTATCGTGAGACACCGGGGCCACTGTCTTTGCTGGGGAAATGAGTCCATGTGTGTCTCAAGCTGCAGACAACTAGAGGTAGCCCCCGTCTCCATTTCCCAGGCTTTTGTGAAGCAAGGTACAGGTTGAAGTCAGTATATTTGAGTCAGTAAATATTCTTTGAGGGAGCAAACATTGAATGTCTAACTGCGTGCATATAAATTTGTTGTCTCATTTTGATCTCTCAGCAGCCCTGTGAGGTGCGTGCTGCTGCACCTCAAAAGAGGAAGCTGGCTGGGTGCGGTAGCTCACACCTGCAATCCCAGCACTTTGGGAGGTTGAGATGGGAGGATGGATTGCTTGAGGCCAGGAGTTTGAGGCCAGCCTGGTCAACATAACAAAACCCCTTCTCTATTTAAAATAAAAGAGAAAGTGAGGCTTGAGGGGGCGGGGCTTGCCCAAAGCCAGCAGTGAGAACCCTCTGCAGCAGTCACGTGTGTATATGTGTGCGCGTGTGTGAGTGCCTGTTCGTGCGTGAATGTGCATGTGTGTGTGCATGTAAGAATGTGTGTGTGTGTGTGTGTGTGTGTGCCCCCACAAGGCTTCTGGGTGGCTTCTGAAATGGGGCAGAAGACGCAGGAGCAGTTAAGCACCTGTATTCTTCCAGCCCTTATCCTGCCTGCCATGTACCCGCTCTGTACTTGCTCCCCTCCTTCTCCCTGGATCTGTCAGCTCTCTCTCCTCTGGGTGACCAGAGGGACCCTTTGGTGCGTGCCAGGAGAAGCAGCAGCAGCCAGTGGTTTAGGCTGAAGTGGAGGATGGAGTGGATGCCTGACCCCTCCCTGCTCACATCCACTCTCGGCTCCCTGCCTGCGGCTCCCTGGAGACTCCTGGGCTTCATGGCCATGACTCGGCTTCAGTCCCCAGGCGGCTTCAGTCCCCAGGCGGCCGTCAGGCTGGGCCAGATGAGTCAGCATGGATGTTAGAGCTGCTCCTCCCAGGTACCCAAGGGCCTCTGAGTCACAGCTCCCCCCCCACAAGCCCCTTCAGTGGCCTGGGAAAGGCAGGGACCGTTCTGGAATGGGGAGAGAGCCGTCTGTGTGCCTGGGAGGCCTTGTGAAGAGGTCGGAAGGAGGAGAAGGGGCCTGCAGGAGTCCCCCAGGGGCAGCTGTCATGGTGGGAAGTAATAGGCCCAGTGGAGAAGGAAGGGTGAGGTCGCTTCTTCCCCTCACTGTCCAGCTGTTGGGGAAGCTGGGTGGCTTCCTGGAAGTGTGCCAATTGTTGAGGGCTTGGCCTGAGTTCAGGCCAGGATGCTTGTCTCTCCCTAATCATCCTGCCCAAACCCCTAGGATTCACCTGTTTGACTTGGGGCAAGGGGGATGCTCAGGAGCCTACCTGGGGCTTTTGGGAGAAGCCCCATGAGAGGGCTGAGCTGCTTTCCCCACCTCTCTGTGGTGGCAGCTGAGGGAGCAGAAATAATACAACTGGGAATCCCAGAATCTAGAAGCTTCTCCAGCTGTCAGGGGCCTAGCCTGGCCAGATCCTAGGGGAGTGGGGGTTGCAAGGGCCACTCATGCCTCCATCTGGGGAGGCTGGAGGACAGGAGGGGTCAGAACCTGGTTTTAGGAGCTGGTCTCTCTCCTTCCCACAGAGGCTTGAGGTCTCTGAAAACCCACTCCCAGCCCCAGCTTGAAGCAGGCCAGACTGCCCGGGTCCACCCCTTCCGGAGTGCCCTGGACAGGGGGCATGTCTCTGAGTACCTCAATTTCTGTATCTGTTAAATGGGATGAACCAGACTTACTCCAGGGTTGGCATGAGAACAACAACAGCAACAAAAATTGTGAAAGTCAGTATTTTAAAGAGTCAGGGGAAAGGTCAGGGGAAGGGTGTGAGGTGGTTTTCTCTACGGGTAAATTAGCATCCTCATTTGCAAGAAAGCAGAAGTTGGAAGAGAAAGCTGCTACTTCCCTAACCTCCCCCCGACCTCAGCAGCTGCAGCCTGGACCTAATTTACGGGCTGTAAATATCCATGAATGGGCCAGAGTTCCCTGGGGCTCTGGCGGTTGGGTGGGGAGAGCTCTGCTGAACCATAAACCCCTGGGCAGCCTCGTTAATTCTGCTCTGCTCAGCAGCCGGGTAATGAGGCAGGGGGCCTGCAGATGAGCCATGGTAACCCCTACCACCATCCAGAGGGGAGGGAGAGCCAACTGCACCGCACTGCAGCCCTAGCACACGCGCCTGTGCTCATTTCCCAGGGCTTGTTCTGCCTTGGTAGACTAGGAGAAGACAGTGGGGACCCGGGCGGGAACCCGCTCTATATCCCAGATCTCCACCTTCCTTACCCAAGAGGTCTTCACTCTGGTGGCAGCTGGTTTGTTGGTCCCAGGTGGTGCCTTTGAGGTCCTTGAAAGTACTCACACCCCTCCCTGAGGTTCTGGTCCTGTCTAGATCATGGACAGGGAGGGGGTCCTCCTGGGAGACAGAATTCAAGCCTTGGAGGCAGGGACCAGACATGTATTTGTCCTGGAAATGCAGCTGGTGAAAATTAGACATACGTTATAGACACAAGAAGATAGAGGTATTCCCTTCTTTCTCTCGTGCTTCCCTGCTGCTGGGCAAATTCTGAAGCCTGGGCCTGGCTCGCGGGCCGGCAGCGGGGAGGGGAAGACAGAGTGCTGCTGTCCTGGGTGCTGAGCAGGCCAATCCCAGCTCCAGCGGAGTTTGCTCCCTGAGAGCTCAGCTCAGCGGCCCCATTAGGCCAGTCACGGACTCCTCAGCCTCTCCTGGGGCCTCGTGTCCCCAGTCGACTCTCAGGCTGGGCCTGTTGCCCACAGACTTCTAGCATTGCTGCAAGAATCCAGCACAGTGTCAGCTGCTTGGAGAGCCCGTGCTACTCATGGGACGAAAGCGAAAGGCTGGTTCTGAACCAGCAGCAAAGGGAAACGTGACTCTGCTATGGACTCATGCCTTGTTCCCAAAGAGTGTTCCATGGAGCATTACTGTGAAAATATGCTACGACCAGAGGTCAAATAAGTTTGAAAAATGCTGGGCTGAACAAAATCAGACATGTTTCTCCAATGTAAGACTTTGCATAATGACCCCCCAAGAGCGTTTCCCAGTTGTAGGACCACAGAACCCTATTTCAGGTACCATCTTGAGCCTGGTATTCCACAGAACACACATGGGGAAACCCTTAACAATCAGTCAGGCATGGTGGCTCACATCTGTAATCCCAGCACTTTGAGAGGCTGAGGCAGATGGATCACTTGAGGTCAGGAGTTTGAGCCCTGCCCGGTCAACATGGTGAGACCACATCTCTACCAAAAATACAAACATTAGCCGGGCGTGGTCGTGGGTGCTATAGTCCCAGCTACTCGTGAGGCTGAGGCAGGAAAATCGCTTGAACCTGGGAGGTGGAGATTGTGAGCCAAGATTGCACCGCTGCACTGTAGCCTGGGCGACGGCTTGAGACTCCATCTGAAAAAAAATAAAAATAAACTAAGGGGCTATGTTTCATTCAACTGAACAAGACAGAGAAAAGCAAGGGAGGGCAAGGTGGGACCAACGAGCACAGTGGAAGAATCCTATTTCTGTCTTGACTGCAAACTGTCTCTCTGACCTGGGCCAGTTTATTTTGCTCCTTTTGCCCTCTGCACCTGTTTCCTCATCAAACGAGTGTGATGCCTGGGCCACAGTTGATCCTTAGTGAATATGTGTTAGGTGGGCACCTAAGAGGATTGGATGAGGGTCTCTCACACTCTCTTTAGCTGCACTACTCTAGTGATGGGAGAGAGTACAGGCTCTCACACCTCTGCCTGGGTGTGAATACAGCTGCACCAATGACCGGCTGTTCACACTTGGGCAACCCAGTTCTTGGTGCCTCAGTTTTCTCTCCTGTAAAATGGAGCTCACAGTGGTATCTACCTGTTAGGGTTGCTGTGTGGTTTAAATTGGAAGGACCACTCAAAGTGACCAGGTTACGACACTTTGAGAGAGAAGGAGCCGCTGTAAATCACACTCAAGGCCAGGCATGGTGGCTCATACCTATAATCCCAGCACTTGAGGAGGCCAAAGTGGGAGGATTGCTTGAGGCCAGGAGTTCAAGACCAGCCCGGGCAATGTAGCAAGACCCTATCTCTACCAAAAAAAAAAAAAAATTTTTTTTTTTTTGGACACAGAGTTTCACTCTTGTTGCCCAGGCTGTAGTGAAATGGCGTGATCTCGGCTCACTGCAACCTCTGCCTCCTGGGTTCAAGCAATTCTCCTGCCTCAGTCTCCTGAGTAGCTGGGACTACAGGTGTGAGCCACCACGCCTGGCTAATTTTTGTATTTTTAGTAGAGAAGGGGTTTCACCATGTTAACCAGGATGGTCTCAATCTTGACCTCGTGATCTGCCTGCCTCAGCCTCCCAAAGTGCTGGGATTACAGGCGTGAGCCACCGTGCCGGCCCCCCCAAAATTTTTTAAAATTAATCAGGTATGCTAGCACATACCTGTGGTCCCAGCTACTCAGGAAGCCAAAGCAGAAAGATTGCTTGAGCCCAGGAATTCAAGGCTATGGTGAGCTACAGTCACACCACTGCACCCCAGCCTGGGCAACAGAGCAAGATCCTGTTGTTTTTTAAACAACAACAATAATAATTATGCTTGGACAGCAGGTATATGCCAGGACTTTCACAGAAAAACCAGGATGGGTGGTGGACTGAGGTTTCAGTATCGGGGGTGCCCGATACACAGCAAACGTTCCACACATATCAGCCCTTACCATGTTGCTGTTCACTGGGATTGTATGCAGAAAGCCAGCACATGAACTAGCTCTGAGTGGAGCTGCCTGTCTGAGGCAGGCTGGGGACCGCTCTAGTCCCTCCTCAGCACCTCTCGGCCTGAGAGGCCCCGCAGTCCCTAGAACTCTGCAGCGAGTTTGAAAACTACTGAGTTTCCTCCCGGCTCTCCTGCACTGCCATTTCTGATTCCCTGACCTGCTGCCCCTCTCCCCAGTGTGGCCAGGCCCCTTGGACAGCACAGATGTGAATGGCCCCAGCCCTTCCTCACTCCCATGTGGAATTGCCTGCTCTTATCCCAGATGTCCCGTAGCCCCTTAACCGTGCAAAGATTCTGATAGAAGATCGGCTGCCCCTATGGGTTGTGGATTTCTCATTTCCTACCCCCCGTTTCCATATGGCACACTTATGTGCACAGGGCGGGTGGCCTCTTTACATCTCCCTGAGAAGAGTTTCTGCTTGATTGATGGAGAAACTGAGGCAGGGTGGTTGAAAGAACTACCCAAGATGGCACAACAGCTGCGAGTGGAGCCTCCTCCTGGAAGTCTCTTCCTCCCCTTGCCCCAGATGACAATACAGAGAGAATCCAGTGGGTCAGCTCCCCCACCTAGGTGGGCTGAGCACCCCAGGAAGGGGTCCAGCATGGAAAGCAGGAGATGGCAGAGTGTGTGTGAGGCCTCAGGCTGGGGCAAGCTGTGACCTAGAGGATTAGGGTCGGATGCTGGGTGCTGGTGTGATTAGAGGCGAGGCAGGTGGGCGGGCCGGCTCCTCCGTGCGCCTGTGTCCTCCTGCTCAAGCTGAATGTGGATGTGGCCGCCCCTCCCTCCAGGACGCTGAGCCCTATTCAGGAGGCCGCGCAGGCTCCTGGCTCCCCACTGGGCCCTTGCAGCCCATTCACAGCCCACATTCTAACAGCTGCCATGACCAGCCCCAGAGCAGCCCGGGTCAGGCCGCCCAGACCCCATCCCGAGCACCTCACTACCAATGTGGGTGAATCCGGGTCACAGAGTGCCTGGGGGAGGGAAGCTTCATGACCAGTGGCACGGTATTAACAAGGAAATTGCGTTGATAGGGCTTGTTTTCCCGAAAGCTCCAAACCACACTTTAATCTCCCTAAAGATCCCAATCCCATCCACCTTAAGCAGGCTGTGAAGAAGGTGGAAGGGGAGAATATGTGCCCAGAGAGGGTCGGCCACACCTCCATCACAGTGGGGTGCTCCCAGGTTTGCAGCAAGTGAACCTGGTCTGGTCTGCTAGCCCGGACCCTGGGGAGCTGCTGCCCTGCAACAGGAAGGTACCCACTTTATAGATGAGGCAACTGTGGCTCAGGAATTTACTATAAATTACACAAACCCTGGTTAGTGGCGGACATAAGCATGAGGTTTGCCTTGTCCCTTGCTGCCCCTGAGTGAGGGGTACAGCCTCTGTTAGAAGCTCCCAGCTTCCTTCTGGGGCAATGGGACTCACTTCTCTCCTGCTTTCTGGGCACTCACGCTCTCTCTGGCTCTCTCCCTGGTTCTTTCTCCCTTTGCCCCTTTCTCTCTCCCCCACGCCCCACGCCCACTGTCAGCGCCTGCCCTTGCTCTCATCTTCCCAGGGGTGGGGGTCGAAAGGTGCCCTGTGCATTCACGGAGCCCAGGCAGCCGGCCCATTGCTGCCTCTCCCTCCCCCAGACATCCTCTGGGCATCCCTGAGGCCTCATTATTAGGGTAGCGGTGACCCCCCATTGTCTGGCCTGTCTGGCCCTGCCATGAAAGGTAGAGTTTTGGCAGAGAACCGAGGCTCGGCCTGATTCCAGCTTGTTCTCTACTGTCTGGAGCCTGTTACTATGCTCAGGGCAGGGCAGGCAGGCCCTGGTGGGGGGTGGGGGCTTGAGGAGCCACAGGGCAGCCCCTGTCACTAGGACAACAGCAGGGAGCCCTGGAGGGGAAGATGAGGGGGAGAGCAGGTGGTTCTTTGTCTGGAGCTTGATCCCAGTCCCCCCACCACCACACCCCCACCCCACGGCCCTCCCCAGCCAGGAAGGCAGCCCCTAGGAGGGGATTGGTGCCTGCTCCTGGGGCAGGCAAAGCCACTGGGCTCCCTCCCCCAGGCCGAGGCAGAAGAGACTGCACAAGATGAGCCACTGACCTTGGCCCCCCTGCAGCGCCCACTGTGGGGCTTCCCAGGACTCCACCTGCTCCTTCTCGGCCTGTACCCCCCTCATCTGACCACTGAGCACAGGAGGGCCAGGCTATTGAGACCCTGTGATGGAGTAGGGGTTGGCCCAGGTGGCTTGCAGAGATGGGAGGGGTCCCAGGCACCAAGGAAACGGCCCCTCCCTGGCTGCCATTGCCACACCACCCCTCCAGGCTCCATTCCCTTAGCTGAGCAGTGAAGGAGGTCAGAGCTGTTGCTGTCCAGGGCTCTTTCCTGCTTTTGAGGATCTCTGCCTACGCTAGGGCTGTGAGACTCCTAAAGCCCCTTCTCCTCTTGGGCCCACACTCACCTCTTTGGTCCTTAAATTTTGTGTCTGGGCAGCAGAGCCGGCCCTGGAGCTGGAGGTCAGTGGCACCTGTCCATGGTTTAGAGGAGTGCTCGGCCGCCTGGACGTGGAATCCTGGCCCTGCCGCTTGCCAGGCAAATCACTTCACCTCTCTGGGCAACTTTTCTGTGCCTCTATTTCCTCATCTGTAAACAGGGACATCGATAGGATCTGCTACATAAGGTCGTTGTAGGGGGTCAAAGACATGATATCCATAAAGTGCTTAAAACGGTATTTGGCTCCGGGAAAACACTCAGCAAATATTAAGTGTTTTTATTCTTCAAGATGGTTACTGAGCAATGAGTAGGGAAGTTTCCTGAAATACCTGATGTTGTGAACCAGAGAGATGTCATCCCTGAATCCTGGTATTTTGGCTTGAAGGTGGAAGATGTACAGGTTTTAAAATATGCCTCGGGGTCAGGTACGGGGGCTCACGCCTGTAATCCCAGTACCTTGGCAGGCTGAGGCAGGAGGATTGCTTGAGTGATTGAGATCAGCCTGGGAAACACAGAACCCATTGCTACAAAAAGTCTTTAAAAATTTAAAAACTAGCTGGTTGTGGTGGCACACAACTGTGATCCCAGCTACTTGAGAGGCTGAGGTGGGAGGATTGCTTGAGCCCAGGAGGTCGAGGCTGCAGTGAGCTATCATGGCACCACTTCACTCCAGCCTGGGTGGTGGAGTGAGATCCTGTCTAAAACAAAACAAAACAAAACAACAGACCTCATTGGAGACGTCTGTCCTTGTTGAATTCTGGGGAGAATTGAAATGGCCCATGACTGGGACTCCTGACTGTGGCTCTTGGAGTGTCTCCGAAATGCTGCACACAGAATCCACTTTCCTAAAATAGCCTTCATTGACCATCTAGAAAGGGGGAAACATGGGTTTGGTATTCCAGACTCCCTTATCTCACACATGCACACTCCCATGTCTGTTTGCCTTTTAAACAACTCACAGCCACATCTCTAGGATGCAGGGGAGTCTTATGTAGGGAGGCATCTGGTGAACAGGAAAGCTCCTGGCACCCAGGAGATGCCTGGTGTTAAAAGTGTTGCCATGGGCCTTGGGTGGGTTCCATGAGGAAAGAGGGACAGAAATGATAAGGTCTCTGGGAGAGGTGACTAAGATCCTGCCTTTTCTAAGTGAACTGATGAGGCTTTTCGTGGAAAATCAGTGCCTGTCTGTTCATCTGAACACCCACTGTTTATTCATCCAACAAATCTTGATTGAGTGCTGGTAATGCCAGGCTCTGTGCTAAGCGCCGGGTAAGTTTTGATACCGACCTGCGAGGCGCCGCGATCCAAGGAGGAGGCAAAAGCAGTGAGAACCAGTGTGGGCTGGAGGCCCAGAGGTCTGGACAGAGCAGGGGGTGCAGTGAGAACAGGCCACGCCTGGGGGAGCTTCGAAGAGAAGGGGACATCTTAGTAGTCAGGAAGGGTGAGTCGGAGTCTCCCAGGGAGATAAAGGCAGAAAGGAAATCCCAGGCAGAGGGACCCACGTGTGCAAAACTGCAAACCATAAAAGCACGGTGTAAAACACACAGATGCGCAACTCATACTCAGGCATGTGTGCAGACACCCTCCAAAACAATATGAAAACCAGAGCAGAGTGTCTCGGGGAGCCCGGCCAGTCCTGCCTGCCTGGGTGTGTGGGAGGGGCCGTGAGAGGGCGGCCAGGGGCAGAAGGACTTGCAAGGCGGTGCTTCTTGCTCCCCAGGGCCCTCTGGCATCTCCCCTGGACTCCCTTTGGCCCTGTCCCCTTTCCCTTTGCCAGTCACAGCTGAAACGTCCTCCTCCTGCTGTCCTCTCCCCTGCCCAGGCCCCAGAAGTTTCTCATCTTCCTGGCTCTTCGTTAGCACTTCCCTCTCCATGGTGAGAGGAGGCAGTTTGACTCAGCCTCCGTTTTCTTATCCACATGAGATGGTTGCATTGGGTGATCCTGAAGGTCTGCAGGTCCTCTAGGATTCTAAGTGATTGTCGTGCCTATCTAGATGTTTCCGGGGTGTGTGTTGGGGGGGGTCCTTGGAAACCTCCCAGACACTGCCTGGGCTTCTGTTGGCCAGGGAATGGGGACTGAGGCCAGTGTGAATGGTGGTGGAGATCGGGGCACCCACATCAGTGTGAAGAGGAGGTGGTACCCTGCTGACCCTGCTGCTGTCTGCTTTTCCTTCAGTGTGACCCTGGGAACACGGGCTACATCAGCACGGGCAAGTTCCGGAGCCTTCTGGAGAGCCACAGCTCCAAGCTGGACCCGCACAAAAGGGAGGTGCTCCTGGCCCTCGCCGACAGCCATGCGGACGGGCAGATCTGCTACCAGGATTTTGTGAACTTGGTGAGTACTCTGGGGCCCTCGCTACTGGAAGGGACCTATTTGAAGGTTGTGGCTTCCACATATTTAAAGGATTTAGGCAATTAAAAGGATCTGTTGGCCTGCAGCATTGAAAATGTGCAGGCTTCTGCAGGTGAAAGGACACCACCCAGGACTCGTTTTCTCTTTGTCTCTAGGCTCTGCCCTCTGCAGTGCCAGCCCATCCTCAAAGCAGCGCCTGGCAATTTCAGATCCTAGCACTGTGGCAGCAAAGTGTCTGCAGCTGTTGCAGCTCTCATACCCTCAGGCTGCACCTTGCAGAGGAGAGGGGACACACACACACACACACACACACACACACACGTACACACACACAGAGACACACACACACACGTACACACACACAGAGACACACACGTACACACACACACAGACATACACACACACGTACACACACACACACAGAAAGAGGGAGAGAGACTGATTGAAATGGATTCTTCTTGTGGTAGCTCTTGCACAAGGCCTGGGATTTTCTCCCTCCCATTGGCCTAGATTGGGCAGCAGGATGGGTAGATTGACTTAAACCAATCATTGCCCCACCCCTGGAGCTGAGAGTAGGGTCAATTCCACCAAAATGAAGGGCTGGGACTAGATAAGGTCTTGGTGGCAGGAGAAGGGGCTGGGGAGTGGGGGCCGGGGGGTCAGTGCAGCACGTGGTAGAGCCAGAGCTCCGCAGATCTGCTCAGCAGATGCCCTGGGCTGCCAAAGGGGCTGGAGAAGGGAGGCCCATGAGTCCTGCCCAGTGGCCTGATTATCTCAGAGCAGACCCCCCCTCACTGAGAGTTAATGCTGTGCTCTTTCAGTGACTACTGTGGACTGGGGTTTAGTGGGGTTAAGCAGACAGTATTTTACCCACCACGGGGTGCAGATGACATCTGTAGAAGCTGTGTGAATAAGCAGGATGAATACAAAACCCAGAGTTTTTCGCTGGGTTTCCCTATTGGTGAGATGGAGCTGGTTACGTCTCTTCATGTCACTAGTGGAGGGAGCAAGAGTGAAATGACTTGTGTGAAGCGCCCCAGGTTCCTGGAATTCAAAGGCACCAGTGATGGGGGAGCCGCCACCACTCGAGCCTGTCATTGGGCCTCACGAATGCTCTGATGTGGATGCCCAGGCAGGAGATATGTTTCAACAGCCTCTTAGCTGAGGGCCAGCCTTGGCCCGGGGATTGGCATGTAATTATAGGGAGCTGCTGTGGGGCTTTTGGGAGTGGAGGAATCTGCCGCTGTTCGGAGTGGTGCCAGAGAGTAGACCTCATGGAGGGCAAGGGACAGAACTGAGCTGAGCAGGGAGGGGCACAGTCAGGATTCATAGGTTGGGCGGTGGGGGTGAGTCCTGTGACTTGGAGCCCAGTACGGCCACCAAAGGCCAGACCAAGGGTTTGAGCCTGCCCAGGCCCATCCATAGCCCCAGCGCCTGTGTGTTCGCTTGGTCATAGGGCAGAGTAGGGCATGCGGCGCCCATGAGTGCCTTCTCTCCAGCCAGGGGTCAGTGGAGCCTCTGTCTGAGCTCAGGACAGCAAGTTACTTGTTACTGCTGGGATTTCTGTGTTCAAATTCTGCACTGGATCCGTATGAGCAGGGCTGCCGTGGAGAGCAGACAAAGAAGGAACTCAGCAGGGGGAAGCTCTCAGTAGGGCAGAGAACTGAGGACCTGGAGTCTAGCAAACCCAGGTCCTGGTCTGGCTCTGCCTTTACCACTCCCTGGGAAAGAGCTTCTGAACCTGGCTTTTCCCATTTGTAAAATGAAGCCAAAGGATCCCCTCTTCAGGGCTGTTGCAAGGATCAAATAAAGTATTTGAATGTTTTTGATGTCTCTTAATGGTCTTCCACCAGGTAAACTCCTCTGCATCCTTTGTGAGCCTTTACCTGCCAGTCCAGGCAGAGCGAGACAACCTTTTTCAGAGGCCCCGCAGTGCCTTGCCCGGGCTTCTCTCGCAGTACAGACCACCACACTGCGTTACAGCTGAGCAGCCCAGGTAGTCCTGTATGGGTGTGCAGGTTGTATACTGAACAAGGGTGCCTGGCTAAGGGATGATGGAGACTGAAATCTGGCCTGGACTTTGCCCACCAAGGCCTGGCATGGGTGCACCCATCCAGAAGAGACTCCTTTATCTAATTGGCACAACAGCTCCGCGTGGGCTAGCATGGACTCTGGAGTCAGGCAGTCTGGATTTGAGTCCTGACTTTGTGGTTTACTAAGTAGGAGTCCTCGGGGAAATTACCCTCTCCAAGCTTCAGTTCCCATATTTGTAATGTCAGAATAGTATGGGGCGCCAAATAACCACGATGGCACCCTCTCTTGCTGTTTTTACACTTCTGTCTCCCCTCGTAAGCTCCATGAGGCCGAGAGCGTGGTCACGACTGTGCCCAGCACAGCGCTGGGCATGTGAAGGATGTCGGTGGATGGTGAGTGTGTACTCCTGCTGAGCCAGCTCCCACCACAGGTCTTCAGGGCCTCTGGGCCCTGTGTGTGTATGAGTGTGAGTTGTGTGCTCTGCACGCCCCTGTGCATGTACATCCTCAGGGACTGGGAGAGGGACAGGTAAGAGTGGCCACAAAATAATCTGACAACATGATTCTGTCTTGGGCTCGCAATGTGCACAAGGACCCTAACCCTGGCTTACATTTACGGAGCTCCTGGGCCATTGAGAAGAACCAGATCCAAGCTTTGTAAGCATGGAGAGGATGGGGATAGGGAATGGTTGGAAAGGGTTCATCTGGGAAGGCCTGCTGGAGGGGGCGAGATTTAAGCTAGATTTTGACAGTGAGAGACAGCAGAGCTCAGGGATGCAAGGGCGGGGGACCATGCCGATGGACTTTCGTACCACCTGGCCTGGTCTGAACCTAGATCCTCCTCACCCACCTGCCCTCTGACAGGGCCTCCAACCCCCGTGCCATGATCTGGCCTGGTTCACCTCACCAGCCCATTGGGCTCCTGCCTTCGGGGTTAGCCTGATGTCCACTGCTGGGCCCAGAGTCCCAGAAATACATTGATAATCCCCACACCAGCAACTGTGGGACAGCTGAGATGTGGGGTGGGGAGAGCCATGTCTCTAGGATTTCTCTTTATAAGAAAGGTCTAGAGTTGGCTGTGGAGGGCAGGTGGGAGGTCACAGAGGCCTTGGGAGGCCAGGAGTCAGCAGGGCCACCTCCAGTCTCGGAGTCAGGCTGACTGCTGAGCAAGGCTGCCACAGCTCTACCCAGGATGTGTCAGGGGAGCCTCAGGCCACTGAGGGTAGAGCCGGTCCCCAGGTGGAGCTTTGCAACCAGTCCTCAGGCTTGCTGGGCACTACAGGTCTTGTGAAGGCCATCAGGAGTGGTGACCTTCCCCAGGCACAGCTTGGGTTTTGGCTCTGGGGGCCTTTCTGCAAACCCATCCAACCAAGGGCTGCCTGCCTCTTCCCAAGATTATGTCTGAGGGTGCTACCTCCTGCTCATCCGTTGATTCTCACTCGGACTTCACCTCCTCCAGGAAGCCTTCCTTGACCCCCCTTGGGACTGGATTGGGCTCCCTCTTGTGTACTCCCACAGCAGCCATCACTCTGAACTGTGGTTGCTGGTTACTTATCTGTCTTGAGCACCACCGTATCCCTCCCTGTGCCTGGTAATGAGCCTGACACTTAGTAGTTGCTCAAGAAATTGTGATGGACGGATGATGAATGAGTGGATGAAGGAAAGAATTATTACTGGGTGTGAACTTGATGGATTCTAAAGCTCTCTGTGCCTCGGTTTCCTAATCCAATAGAATGGGGATGTTTATAGTCCTTATCTAGTGGGAAGACTGGTGATCATCAAATGAGCCAAAAGACATGAAGGGCTAAGACTAACGCCTGACACCTAACAAGAGCTTGGTGAATGTTGCTTCTTATTAACTATTATGGGAGAAAGGGAAATGCGGGGTCAGGCCTGGTGTGAGGAACACGCTGGCTGGGAAGGGGGTGGGGGCTCCGCCGGGTCCCAGCTCTTACCCTCTCCCCACTCCTTTCCTGCACAGATGAGCAACAAACGTTCCAACAGCTTCCGCCAAGCCATCCTGCAGGGCAACCGCAGGCTAAGCAGCAAGGCCCTGCTGGAGGAGAAGGGGCTGAGCCTCTCGCAGCGACTCATCCGCCATGTGGCCTATGAGACCCTGCCCCGGGAGATTGACCGCAAGTGGTACTACGACAGCTACACCTGCTGCCCCCCACCCTGGTTCATGATCACAGTCACACTGCTGGAGGCAAGGACGAGGGTGGGGGTGGGGGTTGCTCTGCCTTGGGGAGTGTTGGGTATGGGGAGAGGACCCGAGAGGCTGACACAGATCATGGGGAAGAGGGACATTCTCCTCCATTGAAGAATGGATGAAGGATCAAATAACAGTTGTAGGCCGGGCATGGTAGGTGGCTCATGCCTGTAATCCCAGCACTTTGGGAGGCTGAGGCAGGCGGAACACATGAGGTTGGGAGTTCGAGACCAGGCTGATCAACATGAAGAAACCCCGTCTCTACTAAAAATACAAAATTAGCCGGGTGTGGTGGCTCATGCCTGTAATCCCAGCTACTGGGGAGGCTGAGGCAGGAGAATTGCTTGATCCCAGGAGGCAGAGGTTGCAGTGAGCCAAGATCACACCATTGCACTGCAGCCGGGGCCATGAGCGAAACTCTGTCTCAAAATAAATAAATAAATAAATAAAAATAAGGGTTGTATTGCAAGACAGACTCGGTTGCAGTAGATGCCAGTGTTATAACCCTGGACTGCAAAGAGATATTCCAAAGTTTATTACCTCAGACAATACTGATTGTAGCCAAATCCCCATAGGACCACTGCCCCCCACCCGCCCCAGAACAACAGCAACAAAAACAATGTCATAATTCCATTGACTTGGGGGATTTAGCCAGGCTGACTCATTAAAGCCAGTTTATTTAGTTCCTCCTCAGGTGGGTAATGTGGACCAGGCATTTGCTCCATTTTCCCACCTGAAAGTCGGAAATAACCAGATCTGCCCTCCCTCTCCCGGGACACCTCTATTTAAAATGAGAGAATGGCTGTTGGTGCTTTCTGAACACAACAACATCAGAAAAACACATCTGGGAGGGAGTATGAAGAGGTAAATATGGGCTTAACATTTTTTTTTTTTTTTTTTTGAAATGGAGTTTCGCTCTTTTTTCCCAGGCTGGAGTGCAATGGCACGATCTCGGCTCACCGCAACCTCCATCTCCTGGGTTCAGGCAATTCTCCTGCCTCAGCCTCCTGAGTCACTGGGATTACAGGCACGTGCCACCATGCCCAGCTAATTTTTTTCTGTATTTTTAGTAGAGACGGGGTTTCGCCATGTTGACCAGGATGGTCTCGATCTCTTGACCTCGTGATCCACCCACCTCGGCCTCCCAAAGTGCTGGGATTACAGGCTTGAGCCACCGCGCCCGCCCAAGATGTACAGCCATGTTTTACAGTTGAACACAAACTGAAATAAGGTAGAGATTTTTTTTTTTTTTTTTTTTTTTTTTTTTTTTTTTTTTTTTGAGATGGAGTTTCGCTCTTATTACCCAGGCTGGAGTGCAATGGCGCGATCTCGGCTCACCGCAACCTCCATCTCCTGGGTTCAGGCAATTCTCCTGCCTCAGCCTCCTGAGTAGCTGGGATTACAGGCACGCACCACCATGCCCAGCTAATGTTTTTTGTATTTTTAGTAGAGACGGGGTTTCACCATGTTGACCAGGATGGTCTCGATCTCTTGACCTCGTGATCCACCCGCCTCGGCCTCCCAAAGTGCTGGGATTACAGGCTTGAGCCACCGCGCCCGCCCGGCGGGCTTAACATTTTAAAGAACATTCTCCCCTTAGGGAATCCTCTGTGCCTATTGTTATGCTAAATTCCACTGCTTATGCAACATCATCCAAAGGTACCACTTGCTGTGTTAGTGCCCATGTGTGATGAAACTCAATTCTTTTGGCTCCTCCACTCAGGAACCTGTGCAGCCCACCCTAGCTCCAGCTCCTGAACGATGCTTGGCTTCGCTTTGGGATTTTATGATCTCCGCTGTTTCCCTTCCAAAGCCACGGGCCTAATTACCACCTCTGCATATGTTCTTGTAAAGTTCCTGCCTAATCAAACAGCAGGATCGTTAAGCTTGGCGGCATCTTTCTTTTTTTCTAAATCAGAATATCTGGTCTGCAGGCCAGCGTTCCCTATTTGTTGTTATGGCTTCATCCAAGTACATGTTGAAGTTGCGATTTTTCTGAGATATTCTTGGACTCGTTCTTCAAGTGCTTACTGTGTTGGTCTATTTATTAACTTCTATTTGAGGCCCCATAATAACGAGATGCCTTGGAAGCAGGATTTGCTGCCAGGCCACCTGCATGGTGCTAGGTGGACAGAACGGCTCCTCAGAGAGCCCAGGAGAATACAGTTGCCAGGGGCCTAAGCCATTCCCAGGCTGAGTCCACTAATTATAGCTTCCTTCTCTAAGTGTGTGCCGGGCAGGGGACTGGCTTTTTGTGTAGTTTATCACTTTTAAACCTCATGCCACTCTGAAAGTCTAGGCATTGGTACCCTTTCCAGATAAAGAAACTGAGGGCCAGAGACTTCAGTTTTCCCAAGCTGATCAAAAGGAGTGGATTTTGTGTCCAGGCTGGTTCAGATGAACCTCAGCTATGTAAACTCAAACCACCAATCTGGAAGAAACTGGGAAGTGCTCAAATAGCTGAAGTAACTACCTCAAAACCCTTGTGCTATAAAACCCAAGGCTTTTGTCTTCTCTACAGTCCTGGTAACCTGGCTTTCGGATTCCATAATGAATGGAAAATAGGAGGGACACGGTAGGAAGCCATGAAGGGGTCCACTACCAGCAAGCAATAAGAAGTAGTAGCCGGCAGCCTGGCAGGGAAGGAAGAGACAAAAGTTTAAAACAGACCCGAATCTTAAATGCAAGAATTAGCTGAGTGTGGTGGCTCACACCTGTAATGCCAGCACTTTCAGAGGTCAAGGCGGGAGGATTTCTTGAGCCCAAGAGTCTGGACAACAAAGTGAGACTCTGTCTCTACAAAAAAAATAAAAAAATTAGCCAGTTATGGTGGTGCATGCCTGTGGTCCCAACTGCATGGGAGGTTGAGGCCGGAGGATCGCTTCAGCCCAGGAGGTTGAGGCTGCAGTGAGCTGTGTCCATGCCATAGCACTCCAGCCTGAGTGACAGAGCAAGACCCTGTCAAAAACAGAAAAAAAAAAAAAGAAGAGAAAAGAAAAAGGAATACAAGAATTTGGGGCCTTGGCCAGATGCGGTAGCTCACACCTGTAAGCCCAGCACTTTGGGAGGCCAAGGTGGACGCATCACTTGAGGTCAGGAATTCAAGACCAGCCTGGCCAAGATGGTGAAGCCCCATCTCTACTAAAAATACAAAAAGTAGCTGGGTGTGGTGGTGGACGCCTGTAATTCCAGCTACTTGGGAGGCTGAGGCAGGAGAATTGCTTGAACGTGGGAGGTGGAGGTTGCAGTGAACCAAGATCGTGCCACTGTACTCCATCCTGGGCCACAGAGCAAGACTCTGTCTCAAAAAAGAAAAAAAAAGAGTTTGGGGCCTTGAGTGTACAAGCAAAAACACTATCCTGGCTGGGCGTGGCGGCTCACGCCTGTAATTCCAGCACTTTGGGAGGCTGAGGCAGGCGAATCACTGAGGTTAAGAGTTCAAGACCAGCCTGGCCAATATAGGTTTAGTAGAAACTTCGACTCTACTAAAAATACAAAAATTAGCCATGCATGGTGGCAGGTGCCTGTAATCCAAGCCACTCGGAAGGCTGAGGTATGAGACTTCCTTGAACCCGGGAGGCAGAGGTTGTGGTGAGCCGAGATCATGCCACTGCACTCCACCCTGGGTAACAGAGCAAGACTCTGTCTCAAAACAAAACAGAAACAAACAAAAAATGCTGTCTTCCTGGGGTTATTGGAGAAAATATCACTCTTATAGCCCAGATCAATACCTGAGATATTCTTAAACAGTTATGCGTATGCCCTGATTAAGAACACAGGGACTTAAATGATACATTTTAGAAGGAGTTCCAGGAAAAAAAGAGTGAAGATAAATACCCTTTTAGAGATTAAACAAGTACACTTCTGTCACCTGTGCAAAGTCAACTGTGGAATGTCGCTGAGATGCAGAGAAATTGGAACCCTTGTACACTGTTGGTGGGAAAGTAAAATGGTGCAGCTGCTATGGAAAATAGTCTGCCGTTGCCTCAAAAGATTAAACATAGAACTACTGTATGATCAAGCAATTCCACTTCTGAATATATCCCAAAAGAATTGAAAGGGACTGGAAGAGATATTGATACACTCATATTCATAATACTGTTCACAATAGTCAAAAGGTAGAAGAACCCAAGTGTCCATCAGTAAATGAATGGATAAACATGATGTGGTCTATGTTTATAGTGGAGGCCGGGCGCGGTGGCTCACGCCTGTAATCCGAGCACTTTGGGAGGCCAAGGCGGGTAGATCACCTGAGGTTGGGAATTTGAGGCCAGCCTAACCAACATAGTGAAACCCCGTATCTACTAAAAATACAAAAATTAGCTGAGTATAGTGATGTGCATCTGTAATCCCAGCTACTCGAGAGGCTGAGGCAAGAGAATCACTTGAACCAGGGAGGTAGAGGTTGCAGTGAGGTGAGATTACGCCACTGCACTCCAGCCTGAGTGACAGAGCGAGACTCCATCTCAAAGAAAAAAAAAAGGAAGGGAAGGCTGGGTGCAATGGCTCACACCTATAATTTCAGCACTTGGGGAGGTAGGAGGATCACTTGAGCCCAGGAGTTCAAGACCAGCCTGGGTAATATAGGGAGACTCCGTCTCCACAAAAAGTGCAAAAATTAGCCAAGCATGGTGGCATGTGCCTGTAGTCCTGGCTACTCAGGAGACTGAGGTGGGATCATTTGAGCCTGGGAGGTAGAAGTTGCAAGCTGAGATTGCGCCACTGCACTCCAGCCTGGGCAACAGAGTGAGACCCTGTCTCGAAAAAAAGGGAGGGGGAGCATTCTGACACATGCTACAACATGGATAAATCTTGACCGTATTATACCAAGTGAAATAAGCCAGACACAAAAAGACAAATTCTGTATGGTTCCACTTATATGGCGTACCTAGAGTAGTCAAATTCATGGAGACGGAAAGTAGAATGGTGGTTGCCAGGGTCTGCAGGGAGCAGGGAATGGGGAGTCATTGTTCAGTGGGTATACAGCTTCAGTTTTACAAATTAAGAGCTCTATGGATAGATAGTGATGGTAGCACAGCAACATGAATGTCATTTAGTGCCACTGAACTGATTAAGGCCAGGCACAGTGGCTCATGCCTACAATCCCAGCACTTTGGGAGGTTGAGGTGGGCAGGTCACTTGAGGTCAGGAGTTCTAGACCAGCCTGGCCAACATGGTGAAACCCTACCTCTACTAAAGACACAAAAATCAGAAGGCCGTGGTTGTTCACTCCTGTAATCCCAGATGTTTGGAAGGCTGAGGCAGGAGAATCACTTGAACCCAGGCGGCAGAGGTTGCAGTGAGCCAAGATGCATCATTGCACTTCAGCCTGGGTGACAGAGTGAGACCCTACCTCAAAAATAAAAACCCAAAAAACTGATTAAGATGGTAAATTTTGGCTGGACATGGTGGCTCATGTCTGTAATCCCAGTACTTTGGGAGTCCAAGGTGGGTGGATCATGAGGTCGAGTGTTCAAGACCAGCCTGGCTAAGATGGTGAAACCCCATCTCTACTAAAAATACAAAAATTAGCTGGGTGTGGTGTCAGGCACCTGTAATCCCAGCTACTTGGGAGGCTGAGGCAGGAGAATTGCTTGAACCTGGGCGGCAGAGATTGCAGTGAGCCAAGATTATGCCACTGCACTCCAGCCTGGGCAACAGAGTGAGACTCTGTCTCAAAAAAACAGTAAATAAAAAATAAATAAAAAGATGGTAAATTTTATGTGTATTTCACTACAGTTTTTTAAAAAATCAACCTGTGTGGAATTTGTTATCTCCCAAGTGGGTGAATGAGTTATTACTGGAATTAAAGTTCAATATCCTCCAAATCCTTTCTGCTTAGCACTGAGGAAGTATGGACAAAGAGACCCCGGGACCATGTTGTGGCCATTTAACACAAAATAAGCAAACACGTGGGTGAGGGATGGCTAAACGCTCTGTTGGGCGCTGGCTATGGGGCATCCCTCTTTCTCTGAGAAAGAAAGATGATAACTTCCTGTAGGGACTCCCCGTGCTAGTCAGAGCAACAGGAAGTTTCCTGGGCGGTGGGCACCTAGTAACAGGCTCTCTCCATTCTGTGCTGTCATCCAGGTTGCCTTTTTCCTCTACAATGGGGTGTCGCTAGGTCAGTTTGTACTGCAGGTAACTCATCCACGTTACTTGAAGAACTCGCTGGTTTACCACCCACAGCTGCGAGCACAGGCTTGGCGATACCTGACATACATCCTCATGCATGCAGGGTGAGTACTTGTCTTCTTTTGCTCTGTCAAAAGACCCTACAGAAAAATAAGTGGTCAAGATAGCCTGGATTGAAAATATAGTTTTTGGATTATTTTTATCTGCTTGGACACAGGATTTGAGATGGCTGCTTGAGACTCATTTAATACCAAAATATACAGGTACATTATTGAGAGTGAATGAGAAAGGGAAAACTATAAAAGAAGGAAAATGCTAAAAGCCAGCAGTGAGAGAGCACACGCGTACACAGCATGTGATTCTATGTATTTGCTAGAGGTGTCTTGAAAATTTGTTCTCAGCTTCCTAGCGGCCAAAGCAAAAAGAGACATCAAGCCACCAGATTCATTGTCCATAATTCATTGTCAGTTCCTCCCAGTGTGGCCTCCATATATATACAGAGGATCTTCTTGAGGAACTCTGGAGATTATTAGAGTTTCCATTTATAGAGCCCTGTAGCCTCTTTGGGGGCTGGAGCACAGTCAGTTCTCATTGGTACCTCCCACTTCATGATAAGGAACTACCAGCTGGCCAGGTGACCACCCAGGTCCACATCCTTTGAAAAACAGCAGTCTGGAGGCTTTTATGTGGTGGAAGCACTGCGATGGGAGAGGAGAGACCCCAGACACCAGGCCTCTGTGGTGTCTTCTGCAGCCTCTCCAGAGAAGTGAAGGAGCTCACCGTTAGCCTGGGAAAAACCCTGGGGGTGCCTGGCCCTGGGATGGGAACTGGGAAGGGGGTCACTCTGGCCCCAGTGACACCATCAGAAAGACCCACAATGGCCAAGAGTGAGTTGTCCCATGAGCTTCCCTTCCCTTGAGCCTCTAAAGCAGGTGCAAGAGCTAATCCTGAATTGGCTGCACCTGTGAGGGAGGGTGCTTTCGGGTGAAGAGATGTGAATGAACGCCTCTGCTCAGGCTGAAGAGGATCGTTGGTACAGGCTGCTTCCCTTGTCTGGTTTGCCCCAGGCTTCAATCTCACAGGGCTAACGAGCAGCGGGAGGGCTGTCATGCTTCACTCACATCCACTCATGAGCCAGGGATGACAACAGACACGGGGCTGCCCTGCCCAGGCAGCACAAGCCAGTGGCTGCACATGGGTTTGGACTGTCTGCCTTCTTTCCAGGACTGCCCCCTGACCTCTCTTGGTGCCTCAGGGTGAGGAAGGAGAATAACCAAAGCCTCCTTGCTCCATCCTCTGCCTCCTAGAGCCGAAAGCAGTGTGCTCACAGTGGACAGGGCTCAGATGCCCTCAGTTGAGGCCTAGAGGGCTGGCCTGGGCCTTTTTCCAGTAGTTGCTTTGAGGGGGCAACGCCTGCCAGGAAGAGTCCTTGAAGAAGTCTCTAGGTCTGTGGATTTTGAGCAAGGGGCTCTTGCCTGGTGCAACAGAGATAGACACAGCAGTAGACAGGAGACAGGGACAGCTGGCCAGTGTCTAGGGAGGTCGCAGCAAAGTGACCTGTTAACCGGGCGTATTGGCTCACACCTGTAATCCCAGCATTTTGGGAGGCCAAGGTAGGAGGATCACTTGAGGCCAGGAGTTTGAGATCTGCATGGGCAACATAGTGAGATCCTCTCTCGACAAAAAATAAAAAAAGCCAAGTCAGGTGGTGTTTGGCTATAGTCTCAGCTACTCCGGGGGCTGAGGTGGGGGGATCACTTGAGCCCAGGAGGTCAAGCCTACAGTGAGCCAAGATTGCGCTTCTGCACTCCAGCCTGGGAAACAGAGTGAAACCCTGTCTCAAAAAAAAAAAAAAGGGACCCGAAAAAAAAGTGACTTGTTACTCAGAGACATACTGTAGGCCTGGGAATCCAGAAGCCAGTGTGGTAAAGAAGAGCTCAGAAGGAGGCAGGAGCCTTGAGTTCCTCCCCTGGCTTCTTCTAGTTTCAGGTTCTGAGACTGTAAAACAGGGCATGGTGCTGGAAAAACCTGAAAGGCCCCTCCGCCTGTGAATCTGATGTCACCAGCACCCTTTCCAGTGACTTTTCCTGATACGTCTAATCTCCCTAAAATCCTTTAGCTAGCAATCAGTGGTGGGTAGAAGATTGTAACATAGTAGAGTCCAGGACACAGCCTAACATGTCTACACTACCTTGCAGGTACACTCCTGAGTAAGCAGGTGCCCACGTGTTGCCCATCGTTTCTCTGTGCAGCACAGCTGGGCCTCCAGGCAGGGCCCAGCCTCTCTGTTACAGGCTGTGTTACTTCCTGACAGACAGCATCCCCCGGGAGCTGCCCAGGGGCTGTCAGCTCAATGTAAATGAGACAGTGGGTGTTAAAGTGCTTTGTAAAGTTGAAAGCACCAGATTGACTTACTAATAGTCATGTTACAATCTTTTCTGGTAACATGCACACAGCTAGACACCCCACAATTTTAGCAGCAATATCTAGTCACAGGTAGTATGGGGAAAAAGGCATTCACAATGTCAGAAAGACTGGGGTCCCATCTCCCAGTCCTGAGGGTTTTGGAGCAGAATAGGTCTTTCTCTTCTTTTTTCTTTTCTTTGAGATAGAATCTCACTCTGTCACCCAGGCTGGAGTGCAGTTGTACAATCTCGGCTCACTGCAGCCTCTGCCTCCCAGGTTCAAGCGTTTCTCCTGCGTCAGCCTCCCAAGTGGCTGGGACTACAGGGGCACACCACGATGCCTGGCTAATTTTTGTATTTTTAGTAGATGACTGGCTAATTTTTGTATTTTGTAATTAGCCACGATGCCCGGCTAATTTTTGTATTTTATATTTTTAGTAGTTCAAGGCCAGGCTGGCGTTGAACTCCTGACCTTGTGATCTACCCACCTTGGCCTCCCAAAGTGCTGGGATTACAGGCGTGAGCCACCATGTCCAGCCAAGGTCTCTTTTACAGCAGGAAAGAGAAACCTCCCTTATGAGACTTTAAGGGAAAACATTGAATTATTAAGTTACAAGATGTATCTTCAATGCCTACACTTGTTTTAAGAACATATTTTTCTTTAAACATCTGTAGCTCTTACCAATAGAGCCAGAACATGGCCGGGCGCAATGGCTCACACCTGTAATCCCAACTGTAATCCTGTAATCTGAGGCAGGTGTTATCACTTAAGGTCGGGAGTTCAAGACCAGCCTGGCCAACATGGCGAAACCCCATCTCTACTAAATATACAAAAATTAGCTGGACGTGGTGGCCCATGCCTGTAATCCCAACTACTTGGGTGGCTGAGACAGGAGAATTGCTTGAACCCGGGAGGCAGAGGTTGCAGTGAACAGATATCACTCCCCACTGCATTTCAGCCTGATTGACAGAGGAAGACTCCGTCTCAAAAACAAAAAGACAATAAAATAAACAGAGCTAGAATGACTACATGGCCCAGTGAATGAAGCAGATCAGGCAGATTAGAGACCTGGGCTGTGGTCCCAGCGTAGCCACTAACTGGCTGGTCACTGGCTATCTGTGAGCCTTAGTTTTCCATGTGTTAACTGATGGAGTTGCTGGATTTTTTTTTTTTAAGAGATGGGGTCTCACTATGTTGCCCAGGCTGATCTTGAACTCCTGAGTTCAAGCGATCCTCCTACCTCTCAAAGTGCTGGGCTTACAGGCATGGGCCACTGTGCCCAGCCTAGTTGCTGGATCTTGACTGTGGTTAGTCTCACAGTGCCAAGTGAAATGCTGCCAGTCACCGCCCAGGCCCTGCACATGTGTTTCTGTCTTAGCTGGAAGGAATGCTCTTTCCAAGATGATCTGTCTAAATTGTCATTCCTTCCCCCAGACCATGAGCTCCTCAGAGGCAGAGATGGTCTTGCTCACTGCTGGATCCCTGGCATCTTGGGAGATGCAGGTGTTTGTTGAATGAATGGATGGATGGATAGGTGAATGAGTGTGGTCTTTCTGTCACAGGATAGAGCACCTGGGACTCAACGTGGTGCTGCAGCTGCTCGTGGGGGTGCCCCTGGAGATGGTGCATGGAGCCACCCGAATTGGGCTTGTCTATGTGGCTGGCGTTGTGGCAGGTAGGCCCCATGTCCACAGAGGCACACTGCCCCAGGGTGGGCTGGGAGACCCTGTGGGGCAGAGCAAGCCCCAGGCTTCCAGGACACACAGAAGATCCTCATCTCCAAGGCTCCTGACTTACCAGGCTGTCCTCCAGGCACACCCACCTCCCCAGGAGGCTGGAGAGGGGACTGTTGCCCAGAGAGGGAGATGTGTAGCAGGACGAGGGAGGAGACCACTGGATTTGGGGCAGGCTGGCCAACCGACTGTCAGTCTCACACCACCATGCAGCAGCTCTGTGAGCTTGGGGAAATTTCCTAACCTCTTTTGGCCATGTTAAGCTTTAAGAGGGAACTAATGAGATCTGCCTGTAGGGTTGCTAGGAGGGTGGAGTGAGTGAGGCAACAAATGGAACAACAGTGCTCCAAAAACTGGAAGGACACAGTGAGATCC
The DNA here is from genome assembly GCF_001604975.1 of Cebus imitator. Lineage (NCBI taxonomy): Eukaryota > Metazoa > Chordata > Mammalia > Primates > Cebidae > Cebus > Cebus imitator. The sequence continues at coordinate 3,475,076 of NW_016107455.1, forward strand.
CCACAGGGGAACCAAAGGGGTGAGTGGAGCCAGGCGCTGCCCTGGCCACGTAGCACCTGTCCCCAAAAGGAGAGCTGGCCGCTACCCAGACCAACCGCAGTCCCCTTGCCTGACTCACTGCTCACTGGGGGTCTGGCCTAAGAGACAGTGAGCCCTCGCTCCATCTGAAGGCGTCTGGGCTTCCAGCTGACTCGGCACACATGTGGATGTGGCGGGTGATCATCCCTCATGGATAGTGGCCAGAGTGAGCTTCCCACCTTCTGCCCTCTCCCTAGTGGGAGGAGAGGCGGGTGAAGTGAGCTGGGGAGAGCGTGGATTTCTGCAGGAAGAGTCTGCCAGCCAGGCCTCTGAACATGAGGATCTCCCTCGTGATGTCTCCAACTTTATTGCCGGCAGTTTTTTTTTTGTTTTTTTTTTTAACAAGGTTTGCCGCCTCAGCTCTTCAGCTTGACAGCTGTGCCCAAGGGAGCTTTGTGTGTATGTTTAAGTAAGATCTTAATCCTTTCTGAGTGGCATTAAAGTTGTCATCAGGAGAGCTGGGCAGCGTCAGCCTTGTAAACAACAAGCAGGCGGGGACCCTGGGAGTAACTGAAGTGGTTTCAGAAATCAAAGAGGAAGGGTCCCACCCCACCCACATGAGGCTGGTCTGCTAGTTCATGAACCGTTGACCTGGTAGACTCACCCAGCACCATCTCCTTCCCTCCTGTATGCGCTGAGGTTAAAAACATTGGCCACCTTGGACAGCGCCCATGCAAGCCCCTCCTGGAATCCAGTGCTCACCATGTCCTTGAACAAAGGGCTAATGAGCATCTCTAAGTGCCAGACTTGTTCAGCCACCCACACACCCCCTAATCCTGACATCTGGGGATTTATAGCCCCATTTTCCATACCTCAATACCCAGAGACCCAGATGTTAAATGGCGAGGAGCAGGGAATACACTCATAACATTTGCAGTTAGTATTCAATTAGATGGGAGTACCAAAAACCTAGAAGACAAAAATTAGATTCAAAAGGACTGGGACCTCACCCAAACCAGGTGACGTACAGTGGGGAGACAGTGTAGGTGTCACCTGCCCAGTGACACCAGTGCAGAGTGGGAAGATTCAGACAGAAGCAGAGCTCATCTGCTGAATGTGAGCCTGTAGAGCCGTATCATTGAGCACATGGCGTGCACTGTTCTCTCTGAGTCATTGATTAAGACCAGAGGGCACTCTGGTCACCACATATGTCATTGATCTCCATGATTAGTTGATTGATCTACCTCTGCTGTTTGCCCTTTCCTCCTCTCCCAAGCTGTCCTCTGAGAAAGGTGCCGGTTTACAGCCAGCCCACCCTGGACTGGACCGGTGGCAGTTATCAGTGCCTGCCATATGCAGGCCATATTTTATCCACACAGCACCGCCACGAGGTGGGCACTGTTGCTCTCCCCCAGCACAAATATGGAAACCAAGGCTTAGAGGGCTAAGTGACTCGCCCAGGAAGACACAGCTAGAAAGTGGTAGAGCTGGGCACACACCCATGCTGTTTGACCCCCAAGGCTGTACTCTGAGCCACTACAATAGTGTGACGAGAACCAAACGGTGGGCCTTGTCCTTTTTGCAGATAATTTATTGTCAGAGACTAAGGCAGACCAGGTGCAATGGCTCATACCTGTAATTCCAACACTGTGGGAGGTCAAGGCAGGAGGATCGCTTGAGCCCAGGAGTTCGAGACCAGCCTGGGCAACATAGGGAGATTCTGTCACTACAAAAAAAATTTTTTTAAATTAGCCAGGCATGTTGGCATGGGCTTGTAGTCCCAGCTACGTGGGAGGCTGATGCAGGAGGATCGCTTGAGCCCAGAAATTCAAGGCTGCAGTGAGCTGTGATAACACCACTGCACTCCAGCCCGGGTGACAGAGCAAGACCCTGTCTCAAAAAAAAAAAAAGGAAAGAAAAAGCCAAAGGAGACCTTAATAGATGTCTGGCAGCCTTACTCTCTCATTCCTGCCCAATGAAAGCGTTCCAAACCCATACTTTGTAACCAGGATAGCTAACTTTTATGGAGCATATACATGCTCTAGGCGTATGATAAAGGGTTTGTGGATGTTTGTGGATGCTATACTGATCACGGCTGTCCTATGTGGTGGGTACTGTCATCCCCATTTTACAGGCAGCTCAAAGAGGTGAAATGACTTGCAGATTTGCTTGCCTGAGAGGTACTAGGACTGGGGTGGAGCCCTTCCCAAGACCTGGGCTTCTAACCAATGCTTAAGGCCAATGTGCAAATCACTTATGGCTAGCAATTGTATGGCATGCAATGTAGGTATTTTAAAAACCAGTGTCTTGGGCTGGGCAAAGTGTCTCATGCCTGTAATCCCACCACTTTGGTAAGCCAATGTGGGAGGATCACGAAGTCAAGAGATCAAGACTATCATGGCCAACATGGTGAAACCCCGTCTCTACAAAAAATAAATCCAAAAAATTAGCCAGGTGTGGTGGCATGTGCCCGTGGTCCCAGCTGCTCAGGAGGCTGAGACAGAAGAATCACTTGAACTGGGAGGTGGAGGTTGCAGTGAGCAGACTGTGCCACTGCACTCCAGCCTGGTGTCAGAGAGAGACTCTGTCTCAAAAAAAGTTAAATAAAGATTATATAGATTATTAACCATGTGTGCATCCCCCAGAGCCTAGCTCAGGGCTTAGTACATGTTAGGCAATAAATATTCATAGAAAAAAGGAAAGTGGTCGGACGCGGTGGCTCACACCTGTAATCCCAGCACTTTGGGAGGCCAAGGTGGGCAGATCATGTGAGGTCAGGAGTTTGAGACCAGCCTGGCCAACATGGTGAAACCCTGTCTCTACTAAAAATACAAAAATTAGCCAGACATGGTGGCAGATGCTTGTAATCCCAGCTACTCGGGAAGCTGAGCCAGGAGAATTGCCTGAACCCAGGAGGCGACGTTGCAGTGAGCTGAGATTGCGCTATTGCACTCCCAGCCTGGGCAGCAAGAGCAAAACCCCAGCTCAAAAAAATAAAGTTGCTTATAGCCATTACTGGATAGTGAATTAAAAGAAAGAAAGAAAGAAAGAAAGAAAGAATAAAGGAAAGAATATGTAAATAAAGTCACATTACTTAAA
>NW_016107455.1:3478541-3483869 GCF_001604975.1 Cebus imitator
GAAGAATACCTGCTTTAAAATTTTCTGGGCTATAGCTGGGCACGGTGGCTCATGCCTATAATCCCAGCACTTTGGGAGGCCAAGGGGGGTGGATCACCTGAGGTCAGGAGTTTGAGACCAGCCTGGCCAACGTGGTGAAACCTCATCTCTACTAAAAAGAAAAATGGCCAGGCGCGGTAGCTCACGCCTTTAATCTCAGCACTTTGGGAGGCTGAGGAGGGTGATCACAAGGTCAGGAGCTCGAGACCAGCCTGGCCAATATGGTGAAAAACCTTGTATCTACCAAAATACAAAAATTAGCAGGGTGTGGTGGCGCGCGCCTGTAGTTCCAGCTGCTCAGGAGGCTGAGGCGGGAGAATCGCTTGAACCTGGGAGGTGGAGGTTGCAGTGAGCTAAGATCACATCACTGTACTCTAGCCTGAGTGATAGAGCAAGACTTTGTTTAAAAAAAAAAAATTCTGGGCTAAAATTATCATAGCTATACATTATGGCAAAGTTGCCAATTTATCTGTGTGCTGGCGTGGACTTGGAATTTTGTGGTGGTGGATACAGAATTCATAATCCTGATGAGAACTAAATTCCATGGTTTGCCTCTGTGCAGAGGTATGATGTGTCACTCCAGTCTGCCATTCTCTCCTGGTCCTTTGCCCCCAGTGACTTATGTGGAATTCATACTGGCCTTATCTGCCCATATCTGTTAGGATAGTTAAGAGCTTGTGAGAGGATTTCCCCTGACCCACACTTCCTGCCCAGGGAGGGCCTTTGTTACTGTGCTTGTGTGTACACAGCCCCATGTTTGTCTATGGTCTCTCCCAGTTGCTCTAGTCCATTGATCACCTGCAGTCACTTGAAGAAAGACTTTGCTCTTTTTTGGGTTTTACGGTTTTTTCGAGACAAAGTCTCACTCTGTCACCCAGGTTGGAGTGCAGTGGCCTGATCTTGGCTCACTGCAACCTCCACCTCCCAGGTTCAAGGGTGAAGCGATTCTTGTGCTTCATCCTTTCCAGTAGCTGGGGCTACATGCGTGCACCACCATATCCAACGAATTTTTGTTTTTTTTTTTAGTAGAATTGGGGATTCACCACATTGGCCAGGTTGGTCTCGAACTCCTGACCTCAGGTGATCCCCCTCCCTCAGCCTCCCAAAGTGCTGGGATTACAGGGATGAGCCACCGCACCTGGCCTGTAAGTCTTTATATCACCAATGGAGGGCAGGTGGGTTCAGGCCGTTACCTTCAAGGTTCCAGAATCAGGATCCAAGCTTTGGACCTGGGTCTCAAGCCAAGACTCAGGTCACTGAATTTCTGATCTGGAAGGAACCAGGGAGGATCCCCTCCAGCGGTGGCAAACCATTCCCAGGCACCGTCCCTGCTTAGTCAGAGCTGCTGCTTGTGTTCTGCTCCATGGGTTAGGGCGTCCTGGAAAAGTTTCCTTTGAAAAGAAAGTTTTGGGCCAGGCACGGCGGCTCACGCCTGTAATGCCAGCACTTTGGGAGGCCGAGATGGGCAGATCACCTGAGGTCAGTAGTTCGAGACCAGCCTGACTAATATGGTGAAACCCTGCCTCTACTAAAAATACAAAAATTAGCTGGGTGTAGTGGCACATGCCTGTAATCTCAGCTACTCAAGAGGATGAGGCAGGAGAATTGCTTAAACCTGGGAGGCGGAGGTTGCAGCGAGCCGAGGTCATGCCATTGCACTTCAGCCTGGGCGACAGAGGGAGACTCCATTTTGGGGAAAAAAAAAAAAAAAAAAAAGAAAAGAGTTTTGCTGCTGAAAAGTTGGAAAGCCTTAGAGCTCATTTTACAGACATGAAAGAAAACTGAAGCCCAAAGAATTCAGGGACTGTGCCCAGGGTCACACAGCTAGCTGGCCAGGCCCCTTCCATACTCCTGCCACAGTCCCAAGCTGACCCCTCACCCTAGGGTCAGGACTCTGAGCTGTGGATAGGGTGAGGGAAAGGTCAGTGTATGCTGGCTTGACCCTGGCAGGGGCCCTTCCCTGCCTAGGGCTGCCCTGAGGCTGCTCTGCCTTGGTGGACTGTGCTGGGGCAAGGGTGAGGGAGTGGACTCTGGGCCGGTTTGTACAGACCTGCTCTGAGATGAGAGGCCAGCCTAGGGAGGCTAGGGCTTCCTCTGTCCAAAGGGTAATTAATGAGGAGCAGCTTGGGCAGCCAGCCCTCCTCGCAGCCCCGCAATGCAGCCTCCGCAGACTGCCCTGCCAGGAGAGCGTGGGAAACCTTTGTCATGCAGATCCTGCTGCCTGTGTGTTTGCCACCCTGGGATTTTTCTTTCCTGTTATATATGGCTGACCCTGTGGCTAGGCAGTAAAAAAAAGCAAAAGCAAAAGAAAGTTATCTGACAATAGATCAATACCTAATTAAAGCCAGAGGGAAGGCATGAAAGATTTATAGTTGCCCTGGGAGGGGAGGAGGACTTGGGAGTCCTCAGTTCATGACTGGTTGTTTGTTTTTTTTTTCTTTTTTTCCTGAGAGATTATATCCCACGTGAGACCAAGAATTGGTTGTGGGGAATCTCTTTCTTGAAGGATCTCAGTGCATGAAGAGGCCTTGATAGAGGTGGGGGCGGGGGAGGTGGAGGAGTTTATCAGGGGCTCTCTGCTGCCAGGTGCTTGGTGCTCTGGTTGTGGGGCTGGGCCCAGCCTCCTCCTAAGTCATGGATCTTGCACCCCATAGAGCCTGCAGAATTTGGCTTTCTGCCTGTCCCTCCTCTCTCCAGCAGCTAATTGGCTCTTGAGCCCTCGGGCATTTTCCAGTGGTAATTTCTGCACACTCACCCAGGCCAGCCACCTCTCATCCTCTGAGCCCTGGGCTCTACCTCCTAGTTATTTTTAGTCTCCCATGTCCTTCCCTGGAAGCCAAAGCATTGATCACACTTAAATGAGACCAGAACAATAAATTTCCCATCTTCTCTTTGCCCAGCTTCCCTCGCAGGACAAAAGTTTGTCATCCACCAGACCAAGCCTCGCGTACCCTTCCTTTCCCCCAGAGGGTATGACGTCATCTCTTCTCGTCCCTGTGACTCTTCAAGGACGTGTTTCCTCCAAAGGAGCCCCACTCAAGAGATGCTGTTGGCCTCTTGTGATTTAGCCAGGCCGGAGGAAGGGTGGAAGTAACCCTAAGCAGTTTTCTAGATGCTGTTGATTAGAGGGAGCAATGGTAGAGGGTGGAGGTTAACAACCTCTGGGCCAGTTTAGGGCGTGGCTGCTAGAGAAGCCAAGAGCACAGTTTTGGTCAAGAACACAGGTTTTGCATCAGGCAGACCCAGAAGCAAATCCTGGTTCCAGCACTTCCTACCAGGAGACTCTGGGCTCAGTCTCCTCCTCTCTGCAATGAGGCTACTGGTGCCTGCCTCAGAGGGCTGTCTTGAGGGCTGCAGGGAAGAAAGTCTATAAAATATTTGCCTGGTATCCATGCCACCTAAGTGGCAGCTGTTTCTGTGATAACTACTGCTACTATTTTTGTTATAGTTCCAGAACCCTGACGTAGCCCTTTGTCAGGCAGAGGTTGGGCTGAGAGGCAGATAATCCAAGTAGAAGTCTGAGTTTTACTTTGGGCAAGACACTTCCCTCTTTGAGTCAAAGGATCAGATGGTTCTTTTAGCCAGAAATTAATCCTCTAAGAAATGCATAGGAGGCAGGGCCCTGTGGCTCACACATGTAATATCAGAACTTTGGGAGGCTGAGGCAAGAGGATTGCTTGAGTCCAGGAATTTGAGACCAGCCTGGGCAACATAGGAAGACTCTGTCTCCACAAAGAAAAATACAAAAATTAGCTGGGCATGGTGGCGCACGCCTGTAGTTCCAGGTATTTGGGAAGCTGAGGCAGGAGGATCACTTGAGCCCGGAGGTGAAGGCTGTAGTCAGCCGATCATATCACTGCATTCCAGCCTGGGTGACAGTTAGACCCCGTCTCAAAAAAAAAAAAAGAAAAAAAAATCAACAACAAACAGAAATGCATAGGAAGCTCCTTGGCAACATGGACTCAAAGGAGGAAGAGATGGAGCCTCTTGCTCTGGAGTCTTAGCGCCGAGCCTGCAGAATCCAAGGCCTGGGGCTGGGGTGGGCAAGCCGAGTCCCGCATTCCTGAGAATTCTCACTGTCTTTCTGTACCAGGGTCCTTGGCAGTGTCTGTGGCTGACATGACCGCCCCAGTCGTGGGCTCTTCTGGAGGGGTGTATGCTCTCGTCTCTGCCCATCTGGCCAACATCGTCATGGTGAGCACCTCCCGTTCTCAGCGTGTCTTTCTGGCCCTGTTCTCTGCCATCACTGGGACTGAGTATTAATCCACTGGGACTGGGAGCTGGCTCAGCGCAGGCCCAACAAACGCCAGGCAGACCTGACCTGGAGCAGAGTTCTCACGCACTCCTCACCCTCTGCAGGCCCATTTCAAATGGGTGCCTTCCGGATGCAATTCCTATTTTCTCCAGTTGTGGCTTGGCCTGGGACCGTGCCCATCTCCCTCTTCTGCTTTTTTCCCATTCACTGACGTTAAAGAGTTAACATTTGGCTGCTAGCATACATAGCCATTGAAATTGCTTATTTATCATAGATTGTTAAAAGTAAAAGGGCTTAGAGATTATCTCATCAAAATTCTCAGATAGGAAAGGAGGCTGTGAGAGGTTAAGTGACTTATCCAAAGTCACAGTCAAGTTTGTGGCAAAATGAAGTCTTGAACCCATATCTCTTGACAACCATTCAAGAGTTGTTCCCCGTCCCAGCCTGTCATCGGAGCGGGACCCACCCCATTTCTCACCCTCTGCCTTTTCCTGAAAAGCAATACAGTGTGATGGTGAAGAGCATGGGCTATGGAGCCAGTCAGCCTAGGTCTAAATCCCTGCTACAACCTGGGCAAATTGCTTACCTGCTTTGCACCTCACTTTCTACATCTGTGAAATGGAATGGGAGCCGGTCATGGTGGCCCAGGCCTATAATCCCAGCGCTTTGAGAGCCTCAGGTAGACAGATCGCCTTGAGCTCAGGAGTTCAAGACCAGCCTAGGCAACATCTCTATAAAAAATACAAAAATTGGCCAGGCTCGATGGCTCATGCTTATAATCACAGCACTTTGGGAGGCTAAGGCAGGCAGATCATGAGTTCAGGAGTTCAAGACCAGACTGGCCAACACAGTGAAACCTTGTCTCTACTAAAAATACAAATATTAGCCGAGCGTGCTGGCAGGTGCCTGTAATCCCAGCTACTAGGAAGGCTAAGGCAGGAGAATCACTTGAACCGTGGAGGTAGAGGCTGTGGTGAGCCGAGATCTCACCATTGCACTCTAGCCTGGGTGACAGCGAGACTCTGTCTCAAAAA
>NW_016107455.1:3484427-3489549 GCF_001604975.1 Cebus imitator
AAGAAAAGAAATGGAATGACATGTAGTAAATGAGCTAAAGCGCAAATAACCACCTATATAAACTTAATTCCCTTCTCCTGACGGAAGAGGCCAGGATGGGCTCAGACTAGACAAAGCCTTGGAGGCCAGAAATTGGGATGCATCTGATGGTCTTAGAGGTTGTCAAAGTCCTTTTTTTTGGAGGCAGTCTGAAGTCTGAAGGTGATGGGGGAGTCAGTGGCTAACCCTGCCCGATCCTTCTCTGGCCAGCAAGCCTCTAGGTCTTACTTGTCTCTTTCCCCAGTACCTGGCGTACAGCTGGGTGCGTGGTAGATGGTGCGGGCTAGATTTTAGTGAATGAAGAAAGAAACGAACAACGTCCAGAAAAAGGCATAGCTTCTCTTTGGGGTCCTCCTGTTCTCACCCACTCCCCCATCAGTGTCTTCGCCCACGTGGCAGATGTTTGAATGCTCAGTGATTGCAGTGCGCAGGGCTTGGAGTTCCCGAATTCTCCCATGTTTTTCTTCCTTATCAATCTCACTGTCACCCACCCTGCTCCCAACCTCATCCCTTTTGTTCTCATCAAAATGCCCTTTGTACATTGAGGCATCGAGAGAGCACAAGAGGGAGGGGGGGAAGGAAAGGAAAAGAGGGGGAGAGACAGACATACTGAGCGCCTGCCTACACTTGCTACTGGCCTGAATTTTGACACCTTCAGGTGAGTGCTCTGGGAGAGGCTGCGGGTGCTGGGAAACGTGGAGCGGTGAGCATCTCAGTGTGTGTGTGTGCAGGTGTGTTTGCTCACGTATACAGCTCAGTTTGTTGAAAACCCGAGCTCATGGGCTGCCTCCCATGGCCCTTTTAAATGGGTTATTCTGTATCAGTGCCACATCTTTCCCCAGACACAGCTTTTCCTCTGAATTCTGCCTCCTCCACTCCCCCCTCCCCCTGCCCCAATTCCTTTCAGTAGGGGAAGGAAATGCTAACCTCCTCCCTCCCATTCCGCCCAAGACTTGTGTGTGTAGGGGTAATGAACAAGCTCCACGAAAGAGAACATGGGGAGGAAGAAACAGGCTGGAGTTCATAACAACGCCGTGTTCCCACCCTCTTCCCCACCTCATGGGAAACAGCCCTGATGACCCAGAAGTTCCCACGGTGAAGGCAGACCACCCAAGGACCGTGGGGTAGGGCATGGGGGTTGACAGAGGTGTGAGAGCAGTTTTGTTCCAGTTGACGCTTCTCTCTGGCGAGTAGCTCATGGCCTGCAGCTGTGGGGATGAGCAGCCCCATCTGAGAGACCAGTGCCTTCCAGAAGCAAATGGCTTTCTCTGGCCAAATGGGAGCTGTGTAGTCTCCAGAGCATGACACATGGGGAGCCCTTCTCTAGAAAGTTGTGTGGGCCGGGCGCAGTGGGTCACACCTGTAATCCCAGCACTTTGGGAGGCCCACACAGGCAGATGGCTTGAGCCTAGGAGTTCAAGACCAGCCTGGGCAACATCTCTACACATCTCTACCAAATACACAGAAAATTATCCTGGTGTGTGGTGTCATGCACCTGTGGTTCCAGCTACTCTGAAGGCTGAAGTGAGAGGATCATCTTAGCCAGAAAGGCGCGAATGAGTGAGCTGAGATTGCGTCACTGCACCCCACCCAGGGCAACAGAGTGAAACCCTGTCTCAAAAGAAAGAAAAAGAAAGTTATGTGGTGTCTATTGATGGTGAAAGAAAACTCATTGTCTCATTAAAAAGGTTGGTTTCTAGGCTGGGCGCAGTGGTTCACGCCGGTAATCCCAGCACTTTGGGAGGCCATGGCGGGTGGATAATGAGGTTAGGAGTTCAAGACCAGCCTGGTCAAGATGGTGAAACCCCATCTCTACTAAAAAAAAAAATTAGCCAGGCATGGTGGCATGCGTCTGTAATTCCAGCTACTCCAGAGGCTGAGACAGAAAATTGCCTAATCCTGGGAGGTGGAGGTTGCAGTGAGCGGAGATCATGCCACTGCACTCCAGCCTGGGCAACAGAGCAAGACTCCATCTCAGGAGAAAAAAAAAAAAAAAAGAAATTGATTTCTGTTTGTCAAGAGGCTACATTTATCCAAATTAGTTCAGTGCCAAGCAATTCAGAGATGCGTTGGGTCAACCGTATGAAATTGCCCTTTCCATGGGCCATCAGCATTTGAATATTGGCAATTTCATATGGTTCCACCTAATAGATATACTATTGTTTTCAGCTTCAAAATGAGGATTTGGAGTGTGTGTGTTATACACAGTAAACTACCTCATCAGAACAAAATGTAGAAAATGCATGGACTTGACAGAAAATCTGCATTTGAGTACCACTGTTAACATCTTAATAGCTATGAGTCTATTACTCAGCTTATTGGAGACTCAGTTGTCTCATCTGTAATCCTATCTTCACAGAGGAGTTGTTTAGGAGATGAAAAAATGGACAAAATATTTCAGCAAAAGATCTGGAATGCAAAAAGCCCTATAATTAATAATTTTTTTTTTTAAAGATGGGGTTTCACCATGATGGCCAGGCTGGTCTTGAACTCCTGACCTCAGGTGATCCACCCACCTTGGTCTCCCAAAGTGCTAGGATTACAGGCGTGAGCCACCGCGCCCGGCCTAATAATTTTTTTTTTGAGACGGGGTTTTGCTCTGTTACCCAGGCTAGAGTGCAGTGGCACTATCTTGGCTCTCTGCAACCACCACCTCCTGGGCTCAAGCGATCCTCGTGCCTCAGCCCCCTGAGTAGCTGGGACCACGGGCTCATGCCACCATGCTTGGCTAATTTTTTGTATTATTATTATTTTTTTTTGTAGAGACGGGGTTTCACCATGTTGCCCAAGCTGGTCTCAAACTCCTGAATTCAAGTGATCCACCCGCCTCAGCCTCCCAAAGTGCTGGGATTACAGGCGTGAGCCACTGCACCCTGCCATGACTTCTTATTTTAAGATGGAGTCTTGCTGTGTCCCTGGAGTGCAGTGGCACAATCTCGGCTCACTGCAAAATCCACCTCCTGGGTTCAAGTGATTCTCGTGCCTCAGCCTCCTGAGTAGCTGGGACTACAGGTGCATGTCTCCACACCCAGCTAATGTTTGTATTTTTAGTAGAGACGGGTTTCACCACATTGGCCAGGATCTCCTGACCTCTAGATCTGCCCACCTCGGCCTCCCAAAGTGCTGGGATTATAGGCGTGAGTCTCCGCAGCTGGCCAACTTTTTATTTTAAACAGGAGAGATATACAGATACACCTAATTGAATAATTTATTAATTGCCTCCTGCTGGCCAGAGTTCCATTTTTTAATCTACAAGATATTTACTTACACTTTGCTCTGTAAGATCGATGTTTTCCCAAAATGTTTGAGATCTGAATTTTCACAAACTGAACCATATTGTCAAAGCACAAGGAAAAGATACTAAAGATTTCTGTTACAAGGTTTACTTTGTTGTTAAGGAAAAATCCTTTTGTAGGACAAAGAATCACTCCCTAATTTATCTGTGTCATCCTTTCACATTCCCTGTGTTGGGTTTTCTTGAAGTCATTTCACAAGAAACCGTTTCAACCAGGGACAGATGCAGAAAGCTGTATTGGAGTGGAAGCTCCCTGCCTGGCTTTCAGCCTCTGCACTGTTACCCGGTTGGGTGAGCAAGATGCTGAGAGACTGGTTACCAACTTGTTCACTGTGGGTGAGTTACTATCTCACTCTTAGAGGCTCTGGGAGAGAATGAAATTAAAGGGCCTGTAAAAGGTTTATATTCCCCAAGGATCCGCGGGGTTTTCAACATTTATAGCAGCAGCAGTGCTGGCTGCTTGAGATTTTTTTTCTTCTCTGCTGTTGTTTCGGTGCACTAATTTTATTGGCGGGAATATTGGATTGGGAAAGTAAGGCAGCTGGTTGGAAGGGGACTCTCTAGTTTAACCCCTCGGCTGCTGGGAGGGAAGCAGGTCAAATTTACTGGTGTTCCTTCGCTCCGTTTGTGGGCAGCTGGGACAGACGGCACAGGCACATGGAATGTGGCCTCAGAAGTGTGGGTGGACAGAGCCCTGGACTGGGAGCCCAGTCAGCTCGCCATTCACTCACTGTGACCTTGAACCAGCCTTCCTTAATCCTCAGATTCTTCTTCCCTAAAGTGTGGGCAGAGGGATGGACAGGATCAGCCTGGCAAGCTCCAGGGCTTTCAGGGCCAAGGCAGATGTTGTAAACCCATGAAGGGGGCCTGGGAGGTGCTGTGGCAGAACTGGAGTCATTCGGATTCAGAACTTTTCTTTTCTTTTTTTCAAGAGAGAGCTTCACTCTTGTTGCCCAGGCTGGAGTGCAATGGTATGATCTTGGCTCACTGCAACCTCCACCTCCCAGGTTCAAGCCATTCTCCTGCCTCAGCCTCCCAAGTAGCTGGGATTATAGGTGTGTACGACCACACCTGGCTAATTTTGTATTTTTTTAGTAGAGACAGGGTTTCACCATGTTAGTCAGGCTGGTCTTGAACTCCTGACCTCAAGTAATCCACCCGCCCTGGCCTCCCAAAGTGCTGGCATTACAGGCGTGAGACACCGTGCCCAGCCCAGATTCAGAATTTTTCAAGCCCCTCTGCAGGGCAAACTCAGCATTTTTGTCTCAGGTCAAGATACTACCACACACTTAAATGATGCCTACTGTGTGCCAGGCAGTGGTCTTAGTGCTTTACATGTATTAATTCATGTCATTCTCACAACCACCTGATGAGGTGGGTAACTGAGAGAAGGTGGTGGTGGTATCTCAAATTCACAAATGAGAACAATAGAGAAAAAGGAATTCTGAGCCACCCCACGGATGGCCAACCAGGCCAAGGATAAGGATGGTGCATTTAATATTTATCCTAGATAGGGCTCAGGAGGGCGTGGAGGCAAGAGACCTTAGCTAAAGGAGAGAGCTGTCCACACATTCTAACTTACTTTGCCTGCTATAATCACTAGGACACAGTGAAAGCGACGCTGTTCTCAGATAAGGTGTTCACTCAGGCCAGCCTCAGTGATTCATGCTTGCAATCCCAGCACTTTGGGAGGCCGAGGCAGGTGAATTCCTTGAGCCCAAGAGTTCTGGACCAGGCTGGGCAACACACGGAGACCCCATCTCTACAAAAAAAATTTTTTTTTTTTTT
>NW_016107455.1:3489779-3499130 GCF_001604975.1 Cebus imitator
TCTCGATCTCTTGACCTCGTGATCCACCCGCCTCGGCCTCCCAAAGTGCTGGGATTACAGGCTTGAGCCACCGCGCCCGGCCAAAAAAATTTTAAATTAGCTGGGTGTGATAGAGTGTGCCTATAGTCCCAGCTAGTTGGGAGGATCACTTGAGCCCAGAAGGTGAAGGCTGCAGTGAGCCGTGATCATGCCACTTCACTTCAGGGTGGGCAATAGAGTGAGACCCTGTCTCAAAAAAAAAAAAGGATATTCACCCAGAGGGGGCCGAACACAATGGCTCATGCCTGTAATCCCAGCACTTTGTGTTTTGTTGTTGTTTTTGTTTTTTTGAGGTGAAGTCTCACTCTGTCGCCCAGGCTGGAAGGCAGTGGTGTGATCTTGGCTCACTGCAACCTTCACCTCCTGAATTCAAGCTATTTTCTTGCCTCAGCCTCACGAGTAGCCAGGACTATAGATGCGCACCCCCACGCCCAGCCAGTTTTTGTATTTTTAGTAGAGACATAGTTTCACTATGTTGGCCAGGATTGTCTTAATGTTGACCTCGTGATCCACCCGCCTCGGCCTCCAAAAGTGCTGGGATTATAGGCCTGAGCCACCACTCCTGGCCTATTACTATTTTTGATAAAGGGTCTCACTCTCTTGCCCAGGCTGGAGTGCACTGATGCAATCTCAGCTCACTGCAACCTCTACCTCCTGGGCTCAAACGATCATCCCACCTCAGCCTCTCAAGTAGCTGAGACTGCAGGTGCACACGACCGGCCTGGCCTTTTTATAGATGCAGGGTTTCACCATGTTGCCCAGGCTGATTTCAAACTCCCAGGCTCAAGCAATCCTCCTGCCTCAGCCTCTCAAAGTGCTGGGATTACAGGGCATGAGCACCTGGCTTGTATTTCCAGCACTTTGGGAGGCCAAGGCTGGAGGACCGCTTGAAGCCAGGAGTTCGAGAGCAGCCTGGGCAACATAGTGAAGTTCCATATCTAAAAAATAAAAAATTTAGCCAGATGTGGTGGCACATGCCCATAATTCTAGCTCCTTGGGAAGCTGGGGCAGGAGGATAACTTGAGCCCAGGAGTTTGAGGCTGCAGTGAGCTATGATTGCATTGTTGCATTCTGAAGCCCTGTCTCTTAAAAAGAAAAAAAAAAGTCTTCCGTACTTTGCTTTTAATTGTGATAAATGTACATAACATAAAATGTAGCATCTTAAAGTATACGGTTACATTTTAAATGTGCAGTTCAATGGCATTAAGCACATTCGTACAGTCACATTGTTGTACGACCATAGCCATCTGTCTCCAGAACTCTTTTCATCTTGCAAAACTGAAACTCTGTACCCACTAAATAATGACTCCCTACCCCCTCCTCCCTCCAGCCCCTAGCAACCACGATTCTACTGTCTGTCTCCATGAATTTAATTACTCTAGGTACCTCATATAAGTGGGATCATACAATATTTAGCTTTTTGTGATTGCCTTATTTCACTTAGCATAAGGTCCTCCAGGTTTATTCATGCTGCAACATGGGTCAGAATCCCCTCCCTTTTTAAGGCTGAATTGTATTCCATTGTATGTATGTATCAGCAGGTGACATTATCCTGCCATCTGCTTCTTAGCTTGGAATATGTCAGCAAGGTGAAGATTAGACTTTCCACCTGCAAAGGGAAGGCAGTGGCTCACCTCACCTTCTGTGAAGAAGGGGTTGCTGGTCAATGAGGAAGAGTTGGGGGAAGGGAGGAGGTGGACAAGAAACCAAATATACAAACGTATATATGTATATTTCATTTATCCATCCATCCATCCATCCATCCATCCATGGACACTGGGGTGGCTTCCACCTCTTGCCTATGATGAATAATGCTGCTGTGAACATAGGTATCACTTTTTTTTTTTTTTTTTTGAGACTGAGTCTGGCTCAAGTGATCCACCCACGTCGGCCTCCCAAAGTGGTGGGGTTACAGATGTGAGCCACCATGCCCAGCCGTGTATCACTTTTAAGGGAGAATTGAAACCCATGGAGGGGACATTATAGGGAAGGAAAACCTGGCAAACAACAGCAGGAAGAACTGTTCCAGGGTGAGAGCCCTTCTCGGGGCTCCTCAGGAGGCAGGAAGTACCCTGTCTTGGGGGCTGGAGGGCCATCTTGTTGGCTCCTTGGCAGTGGGTGTCCGCCTTTGGGAAGAGATGTCCCATTGGGTGATTCCCAAGTTTCTTCCCATCCTAGGGTTTCAACTTGGAGAGGGGCTGTGGCACCCACCATCAGCTAACTGAGCCAGCTTGGACTGGGTCACTAGGTCCAGGGGAGGGCACCAACTCCTGTTTTGTTCCTTGTCTCCTGGCAAGCCTCCTCTATGGGCAGACACCAGCAGATGTCAAAAACATCCTGCCATCTGCTTCTTAGCACGGAACATGTCAGCAAGAGAAGATAGACTTTCCACCTAAAGCAGGGCCGCGGGTGGCCCACACCTCACTTTCTGTGACGAAGGGGTTGCTGGTCAGTGAGGAAGGATGGGGAAAAGTGGGGAGGTGGGCAAGAACTGAAGGCTGTGGGATTTCCCCCTCTTTGGCATCTGCTCTGTGTCCTGCTTGCCTGACTGAAGCTTTCATAGATGTTATTATCTGTGCCAGTGTTCAGGGCCTCTGTAAAGTTTCACAGACGTTCCTGCAACCTCAAAGAAGTGCCAGACGTGCCCCCTGAGCTGGGCCTGAGCCAGGCAGCAAAGGCGGATTGGGTGGGTGGGAGGGAACGAAAGTCCCCTGACTGTGCCCTCCTTCCCTGGGGCTGATGTGTTCCAGGAAGATTCTGGGCTCATTTCTGTGCATGGACACCTTTGTATAAATGGTATAGTGCTTTGAATGCACTGCAGGAGTGCCTCTCAAAGGAACCCTGTGGGGAAGTCTTTTGTAAAGTGAAAAGTCCTTTTGTAAGGTGAATAACTGTACTGTTTATCTGCTTTGGAGGTTCCGAGTTCTCTGAGATTCTTGGGGGAGAGAGGGAGTTGTTTGAAGGCCACCTGGCCCACCCCCTCTCTAGCACCCAGTTCTCCTCTGGAGCATCCTTTCCAGTGATGTGAAACCCCCGATGGTGGGAAACTCACAACCCCTGCAAGATGGATCATTCTATCTCTGGAGAGCTCTGCTTATTAGAAATGGAAACTTACTCTGAGCTAAAAAGTCTCTCTCTGAAGTTTTTATCCATTGCAAGTCTTCTGCTTGCAGGTTACCCTGAATCGAATGTGCCCTTTCCTTGTGTTGACTCATTTGATATTTGACAACAATGAACTTGACCCCTGAGTCTTCTCTTCTTTGAGCTAAAAGATCCTGGCTTCCCCATTCATTCCTCATTTGTGGGATTTGGGGCTCTTTTATCATCCTGGTGGTTCTGCTTTGACTTTGCTTGGTTGGCTGCCCTGCTTCCTTTGCAACCATGGAGCCCAGCAATGAATGCAGCTCTCAGATGTTCTCTGTCCATTTAGATTAGACGGCCTCTCCTTTTCCTAGATCTGGAGTCTCTTCCTATGTTAGTCCAGCTCAGGAGCTTTCATGACTGAAGTAAACTTGCTGGTGCCTAAAATCTCAGCCATGTGGTGTATTCTGCTACTAAGCCACAACCCTCTCATTCAGGACCTCATAGACACCATTATTTTAATGTCAGATTTTCTTTCTTTTTTTTTTTTTTTTTTTGAGACGGAGTTTCACTCATGTTACCCAAGCTGGAGTGCAATGGCACGATCTCGGCTCACCACAACCTCCGCCTCCTGGGTTCAGGCAATTCTCCTGCCTCAGCCTCCTGAGTAGCTGGGATTACAGGCACGCGCCACCATGCCCAGCTAATTTTTGTATTTTTAGTAGAGACGGGGTTTCACCATGTTGACCAGGATGGTCTCGATCTCTTGACCTCGTGATTCACCCGCCTCGGCCTCCCAAAGTGCTGGGATTACAGGCGTGAGCCACCGCGCCTGGCCCCTGTAATGTCAGATTTTCTTAAGCAAGACATACCGGCAGAGGAGTGGTCTAATCTGGAACTGACTGAACTCTCTCCTTTTTCCCTAGAACTGGTCAGGCATGAAGTGTCAGTTCAAGCTGCTACGGATGGCTGTGGCCCTGATCTGTAGTAAGTATTGATGGGGCAGCTAGGGAATGAAAGACTGGCGCTAGGCTGTGGGGTTCAAAGATGGCACAGTACCTGCCCTTCATGGGCTTGTGGTCAAGAAAAAAAAAGTGGGACATGTCAATAATGTGCAAAAAATATAAGGCTGTTGTGAGAGCTGTCTGTACTGCTGTGCTGCTTCGTAACATTCATCTTTTATTTATTTATCTCTTTTTTTTTTTGAGACTGAGTCTCGCTCTATCGCCAGGCTGGAGTACAGTGGCGTGCTCTTGGCTGACTGCAACCTCCGCCTCCTGGGTTCAAGCGATTCTCCTGCCTCAGCCTCCCGAGTAGCTGGGACTACAGGTGCTCACCACCATGCCCAGCTAATTTTTTTGTGTTTTTTTTAGTAGAGATGGGGTTTCACCACGTTGGCCAGGATGGTCTCGATCTCTTGACTTTGTGATCTGCCCACCTCGGCCTCCCAAAGTGCTGGGATTACAGGCATGAGCTGCCTTGCCCGGCCTCATTTATCTATTTTTTAAAAGTTTAAGGCCGGGCGCGGTGGCTCAAGCCTGTAATCCCAGCACTTTGGGAGGCCGAGGCG
This sequence comes from Cebus imitator, assembly GCF_001604975.1. Taxonomy (NCBI): domain Eukaryota; kingdom Metazoa; phylum Chordata; class Mammalia; order Primates; family Cebidae; genus Cebus; species Cebus imitator. Next base: position 3,494,470 of record NW_016107455.1, read on the forward strand.
GGTGGATCACGAGGTCAAGAGATGGAGACCATCCCGGTCAACATGGTGAAACCCCGTCTCTACTAAAAATACAAAAAACATTAGCTGGGCATGGTGGCGCGTACCTGTAATCCCAGCTACTCAGGAGGTTGAGGCAGGAGAATTGCCTGAACCCAGGAGGCGGAGGTTGCGGTGAGCCGAGATCGCACCATTGCACTCCAGCCTGGGTAACATGAGTGAAACTCCGTCTCAAAAAAAAAAAAAAAATAGTTTATATATACATGACTGGGCATGGTGGCTCACGCCTGTAATCCTAGCACTTTGGGAGGCCGAGGTGGGTGGATCACCTGAGGTTAGGAGTTCAAGACCAGCCTGGCCATCATGGTGAAACTCCATCTTAGAAAAAAATATATGTATATATATTTTTTTCTTTTTCTTTTTTTTTTGAGACAGGGTGTCTCCCTCTATCATCCAGGCTGTAATGCAGTGGCACAATCATAGCTGCCTGCAGCATCAAACTCCTGTCTGGGCTCAAGTGATCCTCCCTCCTCAGCCTCCCAAGTAGCCAGGACTATACATGTGTGGCACCATGCCTGGCTATTTAAAATTTCTTGCAGAGATAGGGGTCTTGCCATGTTGCCCAGGCTGGTGGTGTACTCCTGGGCTCAAGCAATCCTCCTACCTTGGCCTTTCAAGTTGCTGAGATTACAGATGGGAGTCACCATGCCCAGCCTATTTTTTTGGGACAGAGTCTCACTCTGTTGCCCCGGCTGGAGTGCAGTGGCATGATTTCGTCTCACCACAACCTCTGCCTCCCAGGTTCAAGCGATTCTCCTGTCTCAACCCCCCAAGCAGCTGGGATTACAGGCGCATGCCACCATGCCCATCTACCTTTTTGTATTTTTTATAGAGATGGGGTTCACCATGTTGGCCAGGCTGGTCTCGAACTCCTGACCTCAGGTGATCTGCCTGCTTCAGCCTCCCAAAGTACTGGGATTACAGGCGTGAGCCCACTGTGCCTGGGTCCAGCCTATTTTTTCCTCTTTTTATTGACATATAATATGCAAACAGAAAAGTGGTTAAGGACGAGCATTCAGATCAAGACAAATAACTTCCTAACCTTTTTGGTCATGGAACTGATCCTTTGAGATCCCTTATTGAAAGTCCAAGACCCCATCATCAGAAAAGTACATATATGTGTATTCTTGTGCACACACACACGTCAAAATCTGCAGTTTTAGCAGGTTCACAAACTGTAACTAGTCCAAGAACCCCTAGGAACGGGATGTCTTCAGGGCCCTGGTTGGGAGAGCTGAGTTCTACCTTCAGAGGTCATTCTGAGTGTTAGGCAGACAGGTGTTCACCAAGTAAACACGGTGCAAGAGGTCATTTCAGGCAAAGCTGCAGCCTGAACTAACACATAGATGGGTGAAGGGTCATGGCCAGCGAGTGGGCTAGTGAAACCAAGGAATTAGTTTTGGGACTGTGTATGATTTTGATCAGAGATGAAGTTAATGAAATAGTAGGAGTCTGATTATTAAGGGCTTTGAATGCTGAGAAAAGAAAAAGTACTTCACCCTGCATTCCCTGGGTGGCCACTGGAGGGCTTTCGACAAGAGAGTTATTGATGGAAAACCAGAATTTTAGAAAAACCAGACAGGCTGCAGTGTGGAAAATAGATTGTGGGAACAAGGGGGATAAGACCAGAGGCCAAAGGGCTCTTTCTGAGATGAAAAGAGATGAGTCTCAACAGAAGCAATAAAGGTAGGGGCCATGCACTGTGGCTCATGCCTGTAATCCCAGCACTTTGGGAGGCTGAAGTGGGATGATCTCTTGAGCCCAGGAGTTCAAGACCAGTCTTGGCAACATAGCAAGACCCTGTCTCTACAAAAAAACAAAAAAGAAAGAAATTAAAAACCAGCCAGGCATGGTGGCTTGTGCCTGTAGGCCTAGCCCAGGAGCTCGAGGCAGCAGTGAGCTATGATCATGCAACTGCATTTCAGCCTGAGTGACAGAGCGAGACCCTGCCTTAAAAAAAAAAAAAAAAAAAAAGACCGGGCATGGTGGCTCACACCTGTAATCCCAGCACTTTGGGAGGCTGAGGCAGGCAGATCACGAGATCAGGAGTTCAAGACCCCCTGGCCAATATGGTGAAACCCCATCTCTACGAAAAGTACAAAAATTTAGCTAGGCGTGGTTGCGCACATCTGCGGTCCCAGCTACTCGGGAAGCCGGGGCAGGAGAATTGCTTGAACCTGGGAGGTGGAGGTTGCAGTGAGCCAACATTGTGCCACTGCACTCCAACCTGGGTGACAGAGTAAGACTCTGTTTCAAAAAAAAAAAAAAGGCAATGAAGGAAGAAGAGGGAGTGAGCACATTTTCATCCAGTCCTCCAGACCCACCTAAAAAGGGTATTATTATTAGCTTAATTTATACATAGAAACTCAAGGCTCTGAGAATTAGGTTCCTTGTCCATGGTCACCCAGCTAAGAAGTGATAAAGCCACAATTCAGAGCCAGCCTGTGCTGTTTGAAATGCCCCACGTGTTAGCCAAGCTGGGCAGTGAGCACCTGGGCTTTCTCCACCTGGGTCAGCCACCTGCTGTGTAGGTAAGAGGAAGACTGAGTCCGAACAAACCTGGGGCAGAGGGCCAGGCGTGTGAGGGTTCCACTTCAATTCACATCCACCTTTCTTGCCTCTTACCCCAGGGCTTTCAGGAAATCGGGTCTACCCCTGATCCTCTGTGAGGCTCTCTGGATCTCAGTTTCCTGGATGGAACTGGAGGATCTCTCATTCCAGCAAGAACCTTCCAGCCTTAAAACCCGAGGACTCCTTGAGTCGGGGCAGTAGGGTGCAGTGGGGTGGCAATGAGTGGCATAGCTTCCGCATCTGCTTGGGCTCTGAGTTCGTTTTTTGTTGTTTTTTTTTTTTTTTTTTGAGATGGAGTCTCGCTCTGTCACCCAGGCTGGAGTGCAATGGCAGGATCTTGGCTCATTGCAACCTCCGCCTCCTGGGTTCAAGCAATTCTCTGCCTCAGCCTCCCAAGTAGCTGGGATTATAGACGTGTGCCACCACACCCGGCTAATTTTTGTATTTTTAGTAGAGATGGGGTTTCACCATCTTGGCCAGGTTGGTCTTGAACTCCTGACCTTGTGATCCACCCACCTCGGCCTCCCAAAGTGCTGGGATTACAGGCGTGAGCCAGTGTACCCAGCCTGAGTTTGTTCATTTTTGAGGAAGAAAAGAGAAGCATGAGTCTTGTTTGTTTTTGGTTTTTTTAAAATCCACTGTAAGCGTCATAAAAACTAAAATGCTGTTTCAGAGTTGGAGACTATCATCTTTCAAACCTCCTTTATCAAACCCTGGACCTGGGGAGCCAAGGCTTGAAGGCTGTCCCAGGACAGGGTTGGGAGAGGGGAGGGTGGAGGGTCCATCCCTGGATGCACCTTTTCTGCCATCTATTGGCCATCCTTGGAGTTGCAGAGCTCAGCCCAAAAGGGTGGGCAACCCCAAGGGGAATGAAGCTCCCTCGAGGTTCTGGCACCCCTACAGTGGTTAGGGTGGAGAGAGGTGGCCTGGCTGATTAACTGGTAGCTAAATAGGTACAAAATTTCCCTCAAAGGGCTTTTTTTCAATGTCAGATTTGCTTTGGTTTTCCGATCTGTAAAATGGGAATAAGAATACCTACCCTCAGTGTTCTTTTGGTAGTTGATAATGGGATGGCAGTTTCCTAGCGCCCTTCCTTTCAAGAGTCTCACCCCCACTTGACTGGCTGACCCAAGAAGTTCACGCAAGAAGCATGGTTTGGAGATCAGGATGAAGGCATCTTAGAATCTGTTAAGGGTCTGGGTGTGGTGGCCCATGCCTGTAATACCAGCAATTTGAGAGGTTGAGGCAGGAGACTCACTTGAGTCCAGGAGTTCAGGCCTGGGCAACATAGTAAGACTTCATCTTTACGGAGAAGTTTTTTCCAAATTACCCAAATGTGGTGGTGGGTGCCTCTAGTCCCAGTTTCTTGGGAGGATCACCTGAGCCCAGGAGGTTGATCACCTGAGGTGGGAGGATCACCTGAGCCCAGGAGGTTGAGGCTGCAGTGAGCTGTGATGGTGCCACTATACTCCAGCCTAGAGTGAGACCTGTGTCAACAAGAACAACAAAAAGAATCTGTTAAGGGATGAATTCAGCAATTTGTTTGGGTCTGGGTTTTCTTTTCTTTTTTTTTTGAGACAGAGTCTTGCTCTGTTGCCCTGGTTGGAGTGCAGTGGCACAATCTCAGCTCACTGCAAACTCCACCTCCTGGGTTCAAGCGATTCTCCTACCTTAGCCTCCCAAGTAGCTGGGATTACAGGAGCCCGCCACAATGCTCAGCTAATTTTCGTATTTTTAGTAGAGACAGGGTTTCTCCATGTTGGCCAGGCTGGTCTCAAACACCTGACCTCAGGGTGATCCACCCACCTCGGCCTCCCAAAGTGCTGGGATTACAGGCATGAGCCACCGTGCCTGGCCAAATGTCACCTCTTTAGAGAGGTCTTGTATAACTCCCCAAGCTAAAGAATTCCCCTCCTTGCCAGGTGCGGTGGCTCAAGCCTGTAATCCCAGCACTTTGGGAGGCCGAGGCGGGTGGATCATGAGGTCAAGAGATCAAGACCATCCTGGTCAACATGGTGAAACCCCGTCTCTAC
>NW_016107455.1:3499341-3503391 GCF_001604975.1 Cebus imitator
AAACTCCGTCTCAAAAAAAAAAAAAAAAAAGAATTCCCCTCCTTAAGCCAGGCATTGCTTTTACATCACCTGTTTCCCCTGATAGATGTGTCTCTTCCGGAAATTATCTTATGTACGTCATTGCTTACTGGTTTATTGCCAGACCCTGTAAGCTCTGGGAGAACAGAGGTTTGCCTGTCTCTGTCTCTACTGTGTCCCCAGTGCAGAGAATGGTGCTTGGCCTAATAGGGAATGAATTCATGGGCAGGTGATGATGTGAAGGCCCCTCCCTCAGCCCTGGCTCATGGCTCTCCAGTGACCTCTCTTTGCCTCCTCCCCTTTCAGTGAGCATGGAGTTTGGGCGGGCCGTGTGGCTCCGCTTCCACCCATCGGCCTATCCCCCCTGCCCTCACCCAAGCTTCGTGGCACACTTGGGTGGCGTGGCTGTGGGCATCACCCTGGGCGTGGTAGTCCTGAGGAACTACGAGCAGAGGCTGCAGGACCAGTCACTGTGGTGGATTTTTGTGGCCATGTACACTGTCTTCGTGCTGTTCGCCATCTTCTGGAACATCTTTGCCTACACCCTGCTGGACCTGAAGCTGCCGCCTCCCCCCTGAGGGCTGGAGGCCCAAGGTAGGGGAGGGGAGGGAAAAGCAGCACCCACAGGGAGCGCCTGCAAGTTTTTTTCTCATCACCAGCTCAGCAAGGCCGGGCAGGCGAGGACAGAAGACTCTGGGCCACTGTATTGTTTGTTTAGATTTGGACAGTGGAGACCTTTTTCTGAAAGGCACCTGGTGGAGGAGGTGATGTGGCTACTGTCGTTTTTCTAGGCTGCTCTGATGACGTGGGGCCAGAGTGAAAGTCTGGAGTGGGGGGAGACTGGCCCTCCCTCCCCTGGGCTGGGCTTGTTCCGCAGGGCCAGGGGTGCCCCTCAGTGCAGCAGCGTCTTCCTCGTCCTCTACCCTCAGAGACCCTGAGAGACTCGGGAAGACCCAAGGGTTGTTGCGGCTAGGCATGGCCAATCTCTAGCTCAGAGATAATTGCAGGCCATGTGGTGTCCCCTCCACAGCTGCTGGGTCTGGAGCTCTGATAAAAAGAGGACCTACTGGACATGTCAGCTGTGACCTAGTTGAAACCAGGGTGCCCTCCTGGGCTGGTCAGTGGGCACTGGGGCATGGTCTGTTGTGCCAGGGCTGGGCAGAGCAGGGAGGCTGTAGGCTCCAGGCCCCCTCTTGCCCTGGGGGTACCCAGTGAGAGGGAAAGAAGCAGGGGGAATAAACGTCATCCCAAGTTCCACCCTGGAGAAGACAGACCCAGGACCAGCTTTAGACTTCTCCCTCCCTTTCTTCCAGAATGTTGGCATCTCACACTGGTGCCCCAGCCTCTGTGCCCAGCCTTGCTTTAGGGTCTTTTTCTTTCCTTTTGCTGCCCTGACCCTGCTTTGTGCCTCTCTTTGGTTATGGAGACAGTTTTGATATGTGTGTGCATGTGTGCATGCGTGTGTGATGGGAAAGGCAATTGAGGCAAGTCAGCGCCTGCAGAGAAGGCACAGCAGATGCAGGGGGTCATATGGGCGTCGGTGCAAGGTGGGAGACCATGGTGTGCTGTGGTTGCTGACTGTCCTTGCCTGACAAAGCCTGTCCCCTTCTTTCCCATCTCCTGTCCCTTCCACACCTGCCCCTGAGCATCACTGACGGGAGGCAGAATGGCCCTGCTGGAGGAAGAGCTTAGCCCCTCTGGGATCCCCAGATGCTGAGGTTTGCCAGGTTCAGCTCTTGTTTCCCTGTGGGATGTCCTTCGTGTCCAAAAGGTTTCCGTCCTGTCTCCCTTAGGAGAGAAGGAGCTTTGGGGGCTCAAGAGAGGCTGGGGTAGGTCTGTTGAGGCCATGTGTCCATTTGAGTTGGGACAGGAGGCTATAGGAAGAGGAATTCCAATCTAGGTGGAAAAAACTTTGCCTCAGGAGAATTGCTGGGTGCGTGGTTGGGCCTGAGTGGGAGGGCAGCCAGTAAGCTCAGAGACTTGGCTGCAGGAGAGAACATGGCGGTTATCACCTCCACCCACCCCATCTCACAGGTGAGAAAACGAGATTGCAAGAATGACCCTCCTAACAGGAGCTGGTGCAGGCCCCAAATGGAGGGCATGAGGATGATCTTTGACCAAAAAAATGATACTCCCTTTATTGGGCTCTTGGAATTCTCAACCACTGACAGCCCAAAAGAACAAAGAACACCAGGCCTGGGAGGAGGCAGAGGGGCTGGGCTCATCCAGAAACAGAGGCAGGAGCATGGGGACTGTCGTCCTCCAGCCTCATGCCCATCCCAGCCCATGAGCGCCACGAAGTCCAGGGTTACTCGGGCCAGGCATTTGGGGTCTTGGGGAATGGTGGCTTCCCATGCCAGTGAGTACATGTAATAGGGCTCACTCACGCACTGGCAGGCTAGGCCCAGCTTTTCCCCATCTTAGCCCAACGCTAACTAGCTTCCCCGGCCAGTGTGGTGCTGCGGGTGGCAGTCTGAGGCACTATGGGGTCATGTCTTGGGCGGAGTTGCGTCAGCCTGGGCTGTCTCGTGTGTGCCCTGCCTGCTGTTCTTTGCCCTAGTGATAGAAAGGTGTAGATGGAAGAGTCAGCACCTCAGAGGAGGAGGGTCTGAGGCTGTGGAGCTGGGCTCGATCAGGGGAGGATGCAGAAGAGGCCAGGACTTTGCTGCCTCTGCCCTGGGCTGCAGCTGTAGTAAGCCTAGGAGCCATGTGGTCCCTTCCTGGAGGGTGGAGAATCCCCTCCAGATTCCTGTCCTGGCCTCTGGGGCTTCTAGGTTATGAGTGGAATAAGCAGAGTGCCACCTCTGTCTGGTATGACCTGGAGAGGGGGCTTCCTCTCTTAGGGGCAAGAAGGCAATGAACTAGAAGACTCTAGAAAGCCCTCAAAGAAGCACTGAGTTCTCTCGGGGCCTCGCACGAAAGCTTGTTATGAGAAAGATAGTGGAGGCAGAATCGTGTCTCCCACCATGTTAAGTGTGTCCTCTGCTACCAGGGACCCTCATCTACACCTTAGACCGGCAGCCCCAGCCATTCCCTGTCAGTGCACCCACCTCCACCACCTCTTCTAACCATGACTTCTAAGCAGAGCCACAGGCTGGAGTCATAGGGTCACTTCACCGGACCCAGGCCTCTCCTCAGGTCAGGAGGCAGCTGTATGGTCAGAGGGGTTCACTTGGTGGCATCTGGCTTTCTCCTCAGCAGGTCCCACTACCCTCCCAGTAGCACTTCCCCTGGCCAAGGCTGGCCATGTCCTCCCTGCCTCCTTCCTTATCCCAGCTGGCTGCTGCCTGGAGGGTGGTGTATATATCTTCAGGCTGGTGGAGGTAGGTCGGCCTTTTATCCACAGCATACAGAAACTAAAAGCTGGGGAATCCCCAAACAGCAGCCGTAGACTCACTGGCTCGCTCATTAAACGGGAGAGGAATCACAGAAACTGGGGAAGGGAAAACAAACCTTCAAAGGAGAAATTTCGCTTTAATGACACCATTCATCATTCATATTTTAATTAGGAAAAGCTCCCTAATGAGGCTTGTTTGCCAGCTAATAGGACTCTCGATTTCGATGAGAACCATTCTTGCCCAGAGGATTAGGGGAGCCATTGCTCACCAAGCCAAGGTCTTCCCCAAGTGTCCAATTTAATTTGCAAATACGTAATGCAGATTCCCTGCGTGCCCTGAAGCCCTTTCCTGGCATCACTCATGTTGCTTCCGGTGCTGGCTGGAAAGCACGGTTCTCCTCTGCCTTAAAAACGGTGCCCCTCAGTGAACTGCCCCTCCAAGGACTTGAGTAAGTGGAAAAAACAAAACACAAACTGCAATGTTAGTTTCTAAGTATTTTTGTATTGTGTACATTCTGTATATTTTTGTTGTAACATATTATTTGAGCACAGATTCCATTAAAGATTTTTTTTTCCAAGCCATTGGTTATTCAGGAAGTGACCTGAAGGGCTGGTATTAGGGCCTGTTTCATCTGGGTCTGGGTCAGGGTGGGTGGGAGAGGATGAACAGCAGCAGTGGTGGATGTAGGATTTCT
>NW_016107455.1:3505181-3506314 GCF_001604975.1 Cebus imitator
GCCTCCCAAAGTGCTGGGATTATAGGCTTGAGCCACCGCGCCCGGCCTATTTCTTTATATTTGAGACAGGGTTTTACTCTGTTGCCCAGGTTGGAGTGCAGTGATATAATCATCATAGCTCAGTTACTTTGAGCTCCGGGCTCAAGCGATCTTCCAGCCTGAGCCTCCTGAGTAGCTGGGGAGACACATACCACCAGATCTTGCTAATTTTATTTTTTTGTAGAGATGGGGTTTCACTGTGGTGCCCAGGCTGGTCTCAAACTCCTAGGCTCATGCAGTCCTCCTGCCTTGGCCTCTCAAAGTGCTGGGATTACAGGCCTGAGCCACCATACCCAGCCACATTTAAGAACTTTAGCATTTAAGAGAACTGGGCTGCTGTCTCAGACCTCCAAGTGGAAAGACTTCATTGAAGCCAGCAGGGTTTCCATTAACTGAGAAGACACACGGTTAGAAAATGTGGTCCTAGTAGCTGCCTCTTATTTCCAGGAAGCCCACAGGCTTTCCAGGCACCTAGTTGGAGGAATCCTCTGGTAGAGGACAGGCATTCTGTCATGGTGAATAATGAATGAGAGTGAAAGAAAGTGACTTGGGTTATTAAGTTCTACGAGTATAACTCTACTGGACAATGAATAAAACATTGTTAGGAAAATTGCTCTTAGATTCTGCTTGATGCCTCCTCCTGCAAGAAGCAGAAAGGTATATTCCGGCAAGTGATTTGATTTTCTTCAACAAATGCCTTAGTATAACAAGTATAATTTCCTTACAAACTTGTTGGAAATACAAATGTTAGGCCTGAGGATTGAGCTCATTACATAAAAATAATTGTCTTGATGAGAAGCTAAGTTTTATTATTATAATTACAAATTAATTACAGATGAACTGAAGCCATTTTTCATACATGACAAATATACATTTCCTCTGTGTGTATGGCTCACAAGTAATATACATAAATGTATTCCATGTCTGAACAAATCCTTTTTAAAACTTTAAAAGCCATGGCCAGGTGCAGTGGCTCACGCCTATTAATCCCAGCACTTTGGGAGGCCAAGGCAGGTGGATCACCTTAAGTCGGGATTTCAAGACTAGCCTGACCAACGTGGAGAAACCCCATCCCTACTAAAAAAAATGCAAAA
>NW_016107455.1:3506998-3511406 GCF_001604975.1 Cebus imitator
CAGGAGGCAGAGGTTGCAGTGAGCCGAGATGACGCTACGGCACTCCAGCCTGGGCGACAGAACTCCGTCTCAAAAAAAAAAAGTATACATATAAAATAAAACTATCATACAGAGCTGTGTAATGTAGTAAGCCTATATTACAAAAACATGTACAAACACACAGAATATATAAGTACACCTTACATATGTCCACAAATGATTTGAAGCAGGTAACACTTTTGCTTTTAAATGACATTTGCAACACAGACTCTTGAATGACATGAATTTGAAAATGAAGTATTTTTTCAGACTGAAAATGTTGATGTGTTAATGTTGCTTACTCAAAAAATGATTTCCAAGTGGGCAACCAACTACATTGGGAAAAGAGAGTCAGATGCAATGATAGTGTCGTAAAATTGCTGGCTTTCCTTAGTCACTCTGACTGTATTTATTTATTTTGAGATGGAGTCCCGCTCTGTCGCCCAGACTGGAGTGCAGTGACACAATCTCAGCTCACTGCAGCCTCAGTTTTAAGGGTTTGTGCTTCTCTGAGGGAAGTGAGAACACAAGACTTCTGTTCTTCAAGCTATTCTCCTGCCTCAGCTTCCCAAATAGCTGGGAATACAGGCACACACCACCACGCCCAGCTAATTTTTTTAACTTTAGTAGAGATGGGGTTTTAACCATATTTGTCAGGCTGGTCTCAAACTCCTGACCTCAGGTGATCCACTCACCTCAGGTGATCCACTTGCCTCAGCCTCCCAAAGTGCCGAGATTCAGTGTGCGCCACCGCACTCAGCCACCTTGACTTTAATACTATGAAAAATGCTACTTAGATTTTTTTTCTATACTGCCTACAATCCAAGTTATTAAAGTTTAAAACCATATGAAAGCATTTATGAAGATCCTGAATTGTATTTCTCATTAAAGGAAAAGAAATGCTTGGTGAGTCATGTCCCAAGGCTTATGTAGAGAAGGCAGAGGGCCATTGTCAGTCATTTTGAATGTTAAAACTCAGCACTTAATGTGAATTTAGATCCATTTAAGAAAGGATTCCTCAGTTTTATGGGTTTGTGCTTCTCTGAGCATCCTGAGGGAAGTGAGAACACAAGGCTTCTGTTCTTCTATGCAAAAATCATTACCAAATGAATATATTAAAGAGCTATGCCAAGCAATTGCAATCATATGTGTGTAGCTACATAGGCTTCCATGGGAATTGTAAATGGCTAGCTGAGGGCACTTTCAATTGATTCAGAGTACCACAATCTGAGGCTTGTAACAAATGTACAAAAAACTAAAATCAGGCCGGGCACAGTGGTTCACACATAAAATCCCAGTACTTTGGAGGCCAAGGCGGGTGGATCACGAGGTCAAGAGTTCAAGACCAGCCTGGCCAAGATGGTGAAACTCCATCTCTACTTAAAAAACAAAAATAAAAATAAATTAGCCAGGCATGGTAGTGGGTGCCTGTAATCCCAGCTACTCGGGAGGCCGAGGGAAAGAACTGCTTGAACTTGGGAGGTGGAGGTTGCAGTGAGCCGAGATGGCGCCACTGTACTCCAACCTGGGCAACAGACCAAGACTCTATCTCAAAAAAAAAAAACCAAAAACAAAAACAAAAACAAAAAAAACACACACAAAAAAACAAACCCTAAAATCAATGAGTTTAACTCAAATATGAAGAACTTCTGTTTGCATTCCTTATGTTACAGTTTGCTTGTAAACTGTATGTACTTTCTTTTCTCAACACTGTTTTAAAACGCCAGCATTTTCACGTAAAAGAAAACACAGGCTCTTCATAGATGCCTGTGAACAAATGAATGAAAAAAAGTGACTGGGGGCGACTTCTGCAGTAGCTTTCTCTCAAAGATAATGTTTTCTCCTAAAGCTAGTATATCTATTTTTAAAGCTCATTTAATTTCTTACATACTCAGGATTTGCATATAGACTTAAATCTGACTTTTATCCATGCCATTATCAACTAGACAAAAAAATGCATCCAGCACCCACAGGATGCACAGACCTGTCTGAAATGGTGTAGTGGGGTATTAATCTGTTCTAAGACTAAGATTACATTTTTTTTAAGAAGCTACAATCCATTGAGAAAGAAGCATTATGATTTTTCTGAGAAGAAAACTTGCTAAATACTGTAGCAAACTCCTGAGAAAAGCCACAAACAAAATCATCTCTGAAATTTTTTAAGCAATAACTTCCTGAAGCCTGGAATTTACAAGGCCAGGGAGACACTAAAATTCCACAACTCTCACACACATATCTATCTAAGACTCAGCGAAGATGCTCCTCAGATTTTTAAGTTAAATTGTTAAAATACGAAAAGAAAATCTGGTTTGAGTTTCAAATAATCTTAAGCAATCCTACGAACAATTATAACTGCAATCTCAAACACTAAGGCTCAAATATAAAAACTTGATCATACAATTATCTCAAAACATAAGATCAAAAACTTTGGTCAAGAGCTTCTTTCATGAATTCTTCAAGGACAGCTACTACATTTTTGGCTTCAGGCATTTCTTCATGTTCTACTTTAACAATCTTCAAAAGTATATCTCCACTACCACAGTTCTTTAGGAACATGTAACATTTAAACAAAGCATAATGATTCATTTCTGCCTGTCGGATAAATCTCTTCAAATTGTTTGTGTCTTGTATGGCCTAGAAACAGATAAAACGATTACCCAGTTAAAAATGTGTTAAGTGAAATACTAATGAAGCTCAAAAAATACCTCCCGTCCAGTAAGAACTCAACATAAGTTGCTGAATTGTTAGTTTTTCATATTAAATATTTCCAAAATTTAAATTGTACTATGCTTTGCCCTTGGTAGAAGAAAATCTCTTTTTTTGAGACAGAGTTTCACTCTTATTGCCCAGGCTGGAGTGCAATGGCGCAATCTCGACTCACTGCAACCTCCATTTCCCGGATTCAAGTGATTCTCCTGCCTCAGCCTCTCAAGTAGCTGGGACTACAGGTGTGCGCCACCACACCCAGCTAATTTTGTATTTTCAGTAGAGACGAGGTTTCACCATGTTGGTCAGGCAGGTCTCCAACTCCTGACTTCAAGTGATCCACCTGCCTTGGCCTCCCAAAGTGCTGGGATTACAGGCCTGAGCCACCGGGCCTGGCCGAAAATCTCTTATACAAAGTAAAAATACTTTAAAAATCTCCTGCCCAGCATGGTGGCTCACGTCTGTAATCCCAACACTTTGGGAGCCCCAGGCAAAAGGACTGCTTATGGGCTGGTAGTTTGAGACTAGCCTGGTCAACGTGGCAAGACCCCATCTCTACAAAAAAATAAAAATAATTAGCCAAGTGTGGTGGTGCATACCTGCAGTTCCAGTTACTCAGGAAGATGGCCTGAACCCAGGAGGTTAAGGATACAATGAGCCATGATTGCACCACTGCATTCTAGCCTGAGTGACGGAGTAAGATTCTGTCCTTAAAACAAACAAATGGGCCAGGCACAGTGGCTCACGCCTGTAATCCCAGCACTTTGGGAGGCAGAGGGGCATGGATCACCTGAAGACAGGAGTTTGAGACCAGTCTAGCCAACATGGTGAAACCCCGTTCTACTGAAAATATAAAAATTAGCTGGGCATGGTGGCCCACGCCTGTAATCCCAGGTACCGGGGGGACTAAGGCAGGAGAATCACTTGAACCCGGGAGGTGGGGGTTGTTGCAGTGAGCCGAGATCACGCCATTGCACTCCAGCCTGGGTGACAGAGGGAACTCTGTCTCATAAATAAATAAATAATATAAAATCTACCTCAAAAAAAGAATAGGTTATAAAAACAAACAAACAAAAAAAACTCCTAAATAAGGTGATATCAGAAATTCTGTCCCCATCAGAATTTTTTTTTAAGAGTCTCACTCTGTCACCCAGGCTGGAGTACAGTGGCACAATCTGGCCTCATTGCAACCTCTGTCTCCTGGGTTCAAGCAATTTTTGTGCCCCAGCCTCCCAACATAGCTGGGGTTACAGGCATGCACCACCATGCCCGCTAATTTTTCTAATTTTAGTAGAGACAGGGTTTCGCCATGTTGGCCAGGCTGGTCTTGAACTCCTGGCCTCAAGCAATCCACCTGCCATGGTCTCCCAAAGTGCTGGGATTACAGGTGCGAGCCACTGCGCCTAGCCCCCACCAGAATTTTGAAAACTTAGGCACTGAACTTTTTTTGTGCTTTGCAACTAAGGTAAGTCACAAATTGTAAGATTGATGTTCCTTAAATAAATTGGGTTGAAAGCAAGTATTCAATGCAATTTATTGGAAATGATATGTACACAGAGGCTGGGCGCCGTGACTCACGCCTATAATCCCAGCACTTTGGGAGGCTGAGGCAGGCAGATCACAAGGTCAAGAGATTGAGACCATCCTGGCCAACATGGTGAAACCCCGTCTCTACTAAAAAATA
>NW_016107455.1:3512525-3520557 GCF_001604975.1 Cebus imitator
AAAAATTAGCTGGGCATGGTGGCGCGTGCCTGTAGTCCCAGTGACTCAGGAGGCTGAGGCAGGAGAATTGCTTGAACTCAGGAGGCAGAGGTTGCGGTGAGCCGAGATAGCGCCATTGCACTCCAGCCTGAGTAAGAAGCAAAACTCCATCTCAAAAAAAAAAAAAAAAAAAAAAAAATTCGTCTCCATGTGTACACATACAATAATTTCTTTATATACCTAGGTGTGGAATTGCTAGGCATGGCATGATTTCCATGTTTCTAGAATTACATTGTTTTCAGCAAGTGGTTTCTCATGGTTTAAGATAACCATGTAAAACTGTACAAGGCAGGAAGAAGGTATCATATGCTCTCACTGCAAAGATGGTGACTCACAAGAGATCTAGGAAGACTGCTTCAGAGGTTGCAGCTCACCTGCATTGTGGAACTGAGGCTGGGAGCCACTGCAATCGATGACCACAGACTTATGCTGCTCCTCTGTCATGGCCATGCACAAAGAAGTCATGGTGCCTTCATGAATAAGTCCTTGAAGACTGGCCACACTCAAAAACCTGCCACACACACAGGCCAATTTCCACAAACAATATTGCAGGACAGAAGGGTGAAAACAAATTTATTTTGCACTGGGCTGGTGGGGAAAGGGATGTGGGGCCGGCTTACAAACAGATGTCATTCTTGCTGTGGAAAAGCTTTTCTCTGTGAAAAAACTGTGTTCTTTACCTGTTAATGTCTCTCTTTGTTTTTTCATCTGATTCTTTAACTTCAACAGGAGTATAACTCAAAGCCTATGAGAGAAAAATAAAGCCTGATCAGTACATATATTCCAGTTTTTCTTGAGCAGCTACTCATGACTAAATGTCCCCAAAAGTCCTTACCATACTTGACAATTGATGGGCACTAGTCATAAGCTCTCCAGTCTTGTTCAGCCACTGCTCATTAACATTTTTATAGAATCAGAATTGCTTTGGACTTTTGTTTTCCTTTTCAAATTGTTTTGGAAACTATACCTTTCCCAGATCACTTTGAAAAGGAATTATTTTAAAATGTTTTATCCTATTAGGAAGACTCAGTCAGCATTTGTAATTCAACTCTACCTTAGTAATATAACTTTCTAGATCTCAGAAAATAAAGTGTGGTCTATCTGGATAGCAAGCATAGTTTAAGTGAATATTTTGGGAAGGGGTGTGGAGTCATGTTCAAAGAAAATGAGTATTTTTCTAAATGAGCTAAAGTGATCTCAGTTAAGGAAATGCTCTCATTTGGACAGTACTTACAGCATGTAGCAGAAAGGTAAGCTTTTCTTGAAACAGAAGAACCACCCTTTGGATTGGGCATACAACATCCTCAAACCAGCTGCTCAGATAGGATTTTAAAGGACTCTCCAGGCCCCTTTCCTAAATCAAGAAAGAATGTCATTTGCTTTAATATAAGCCTTCCTTTTAGTGGACTTAATATTTTCTTCATCATATCCTTGGTGCTGAAAAAGACCAGGATAGACACTTCCTTTTTTAAAGCTAAAACCAGCAATTCAAAAAAAAAAATTCTGATATACTTTTCCTGGCTTGTTGGGTAGGGTAAGGATTAAGTCTGTACTGAATGTATAAAATGAAGAGACTGAATTAATAGGGTTCTATGTTATTTCTTCACCAGGAAGAGCTGGACATTTATGTGTCCCTCTCCTCCCACTATACCATGCACTCAATGGAGATACTCATTGAATAATTCTCATTTCCCCGGCACCTGTGGTACAGTGTCTAAAACATGCCTAGTATGCACTTAAGTATCTAATGAATGACTAAACAAATGCAGGTAGAGAATTCATTCGTATTCAGAATGTGAATAGGGAAGGATACAAGTAACTCATCAAAGCACTCCAGCCCACTCCAGATGTCAGACAGGCTGCCATAAGCACATCTGGCTTTCTAGGCTATGCTGTTCTCTGGAGACTAGTGTCACACAAGAGGAGCTCTAGTCTCGAAGAACAGCTCCCCTAGACTTGCATCCCTTGCTCACTCCTGTACTATCCTTTCCTCTCTCCTGTAGTATCTTCTAAGTATGTGAAAAGTAAAACTACTACTATATAGGTAATGGGTAGTAAATTTGTGAGGGTCATGACTAACAACGGCTGCAAGCTGAAAGCATTGTTTTTGTTTGCTTTTTTGAGACAGGGTCTCGCTCTGTCATCCAGGCTGGAGTTCAGTGGTGCAATCACAGCTCACTGCAGTCTCAACTTTCCAGGCTGGAGCGATCCTCCCACCTCAGCCTCCCAAGTAGCTGGGACTACAGGTGGGTGCCACCATCCCTGGCTAATTTTTGCATTTTTTTGTAGAGATGAGGTTTCACTTTGTTGCCCAGGCTGGTCTTGAACTCCTGGGCTCAAGTAATCTGCCTGCTTCAGCCTCCCAAAGTGCTGAGATTGCAGGAGTGAGCCACCACACACAGCCAATTTTTAAAAGGTTTGAATAAATTAGTTAATATGGATATGCCTAATTCATAAAAGATCAATTAATGAAAATAGAGTGTCTCTAAGAATCTTCAATGTTGAGTTCAAGAACAATACTACTGCATAGCATGTCTTTGGTGCCACAGGCTGCATGGACCACTACTTCTGACCATAATATAAATCTTATATGCCTAGAAATCAGGCAAAGGACATCCTCTTCCTCACCAGACATGTTACTACATGCCATTGAATAGACAGAATTCTCCACAGACATAAAACATCAGAAGTAGTCTTATAAAACTTTCAGCACTCATGGGACTATGTTCCCTATATCCCTTTAAAATCACCTGTAGGCTGGGCGCGGTGGCTCACACCTGTAATCCCAGCACTTTGGGAGGCCGAGGTGGGTGGATTACTTGAGCTCAGGAGTTCAAGACAAGCCTGGGCAATATGGCAAAACCCCATCTCTACCAAAAATACAAAAATTAGAGGGCATGGTGGTGCATGCCTGTGGTACCAGCTACTTGGGAGGCTGAGGTGGGAGGACCACTGGAGCCCAGAAAAGCTGCAGTTGAGCCATGATCGTGCCACTGCACTCCAGCCTGGGTGACAGAGTGAGACCCTGTCTCAAAAAAATAAAAAGAAAAAAAGAAAAAGAAAAAGAAACCACCTGTAAGCCGGGCACAATGGCTCACACCTGTAATCCCAGCACTTTGGGTGGCTGAAGCAGGAGGATTGCTTGAAGCCAAGAATCCTAGATCTGCCTGGGCAACAAAATGAGACCCCATCTTGATAAAAAATACCGAAAGTTAGCCAGGTGTGGTGGTATGTGCCTGTAGTCCCAGCTACTTGGGAGGCTGAGGTGACAAGATCGCTTGAGCCCAAGAGGCTGAGGCTGCAGTGAGCCTGATCACATCGCTGCTCTCCAGCCTGGGCAACAAAGCAAGACCTTGTCATTTAAAAAAAAAAAAAAGTCACCTCTCTACTAGCTCACAGAGTGGCAAGTTTCTAGAATATAGATGTCTTTGTGTCTACCTACATGATTTGACAAGTAGAGCAATCACAATATGTTAATCACTTCAGTCTTTAAAAACCACTGTCACCTTACCTCACAGTTCATGTTATTTTTCAGGCCTTGAATGTACTTGTCCAATTCAAGCCTGAAAGTATGTTCTTAAGGAAGCAATAAAGGATGAATAATGAAGATAGTATTTTGTCTCTGAAGGAGAAATATAAAAGCTCTCAAATAATGTAAGCTGCAAATGAAAACAAGCCAAGGCAAAATGGCCACATGAAGGTATGAAATTCAATTAAACACACAAGGAGTAGAAAAGCTTTCTGGATGTTGGTAGTAATATTCTTCCACCTGCCTTCCCATGTTTTCCTTCCTTATGTCCTCAAAAACCAAAGAAAGGATATAGCTCAAGTCCTTTGTCAGAGCCTCCTAAAAAACAGACCACATATTCTGAAGGGTTATGTTCAGAGTCCATTGTTACTGTTTCAGGAAGCAGTTTTTCATTTTGGAAAAGGCAGTAATAACAACCAACTCGGTAACCTGGAATTCTAGAAAAGAAAGAAAAAGGTAAAATGTATTATTTTGGTTACTCATGCATCTATAGTTTTGCGGACTGCTCTGAATTCCAGTCATCTTGATCTGGCAACATCATTAAACTGCCCACTAATTCAGAGCTTCCCAGACTTCTCGTTGGTTTACTTGTAGCAGCAAAGAAAAACAAATGTATACCCTGGTGGGCTTTAGTTAAAGCAGCCCCTAACATCCATGAAATTTCTTTGAATTATCCTGTCTTATGCGAAAAAGTCACACAAATTTCACTCTAGTTCATACCCATGTTTATATTAATAAAAGCATGGCCGGGCGCAGTGGCTCAAGCCTGTAATCCCAGCACTTTGGGAGGCCGAGGCGGGTGGATCATGAGGTCAAGAGATCGAGACCATCCTGGTCAACACGGTGAAACCTCGTCTCTACCAAAAATACAAAACATTAGCTGGGCATGGTGGTACGTGCCTGTAATCTCAGCTACTCAGGAGGTTGGGGCAGGAGAATTGCCTGAACCCAGGAGGCGGAGGTTGCGGTGAGCTGAGATCGTGCCAGGGTAACAAGAGTGAAACTCCGTCTCAAAAATAAATAAATAAATAAATAAATAAATAAATAAATAAAAGCATGCTCTCCCCTCTCCCAAACCTTCACAAATTAATGCTTCAGGCAGATGTGCCAGGTGGCCTCATCCTTGGGATGTGGCCTCATACTCCTGAGGGGACCTGTATGCTAACTTCACAGTCTGAATTGAACTATAATAAAGAGGTGTAATGGAAAGACAGTTGGAATTGGACTGAGAATGCTCATGTTTAAGCCTGAATTCCATCAATTTGACCAGAAAATTTACATAAACTTCTCTGAGTTTATTTCCTCATCTGAAAATGGAAATAAGAGTATCTGCTATATTTCCCCTTTGTAAGGAGAACTGCATCAAAGTTTGTGAAAACACTTTACAAACTGTATACACTTTCAGTTTTAATAATCGACTCTTTTCTTCTTCTAAGTACAAAACTTATTAGCCTGGGCAATATGGTGGGACCCCAATTCTACAAACAAACAAACAAAAATTTTAAAAATAGCTGGGCATGGTATTAGCTGCCTGCAGTTCCAGCTACTTGGGAGGCTGAGTTGAGAGGACTGCTTAAGCCCAGGAGGTCAGAACTGCAGTGAGCTGTAATCATGCCACGGCACTCTAGCCTGGGCAACAAAGCAAGACCCTGTCTCAAAAAAATAAAACTAATTAAATAAAGTACATTTGGGTGCCAGGGTCTCTGCCATTCAATTAATTTCATTCCACAAATGTTTATTTGTGAGGCCCAGTGCTTGGGCTGCCAGAGAACAAAGAAATTCTGCAGGTCTAGTAGGAGCTGCTCTTTTGGAGTTTCTATCACTTCTCATATTTAGTTCAGAAATAAAAACTCAGGATACAGCACATTTTGCACTTACCTCAGCTCCACAGATGCAACATGACCCAGTCCTTCAAAGACTGCACCTTTTGAAAGACGCTTAGCAATGAAACTGCGCAGCTCTGGCTCCACTTCGGTTGGTAGATTACTATCCACCAAGGAGAGGCTTGACAAATGAAAGACACACATTCTTTACCGGTAGACCAGTGTATTCACACCCTTTAAGTCAGACAAAATGGTACCAACGCCAGGGTCTCTTTTAAGGACTGGGGAAAGCTGTCCTTATGACCCCTATTGGTGAGGTTTCTAGGAATGTAGATCACTAAGTATGATCTACTTCATCAAATAGCTTAAAATATTCCTATCTTTCCAGCTCATTCTCTCCAGTATTGTGACTCCACTGGAAACCCCAATCCACTGACTCTACCTCTTTTTCAGCCTCACAAGTTTCTCATCTCACTTCCCTCCTTATTCAGCCTTAATTCCATGATCAGTCATTATAATCACACCCCTGTACACATTCTTTTTTTATCTTTCTTTCAACTTTATTGAGGTATAATTGATTAAAAACTTCAAGGCGGCCGGGCATGGTGGCTCACGCCTGTAATCCAAGCACTTTGGAGCCCAAGGCGGGCAGATCACCTGAGGTTGGGAGTTCAAGACCAGCCTGACCAACATGGTGAAACCCCGTCTTAATAAAACAAACAAACAAACAAACAAACAAAAAAACTTCAAGGCTGGGGAAGGTGGCTCATGCCTGTAATCCCAACACTTTGGCAGGCAGAGGTGGGCGGATCACTTGGGTCCTGGAGTTCAAGACCAGCCTGGGCAACATGGCGAAACCCCATCTCTACCAGAAATACAAAAATTAGCCAAGCATGGTGGTCAGTAGTCCCAGCTACTGGGGAGGCTGAGGTGAGAGGATCACCTGAGGCTGGGGAGGTTGACGCTACAGCAAGCCAAGATCATGCCACTGCACTCCAGCCTGGGCAACAGAGCAAGACCCTGTCTCAATTAAAAAAAAAAAAAAAAAAAAGGATTTATTTCTAGCTAATCACCAAGCACGTTATCAGTATGTGGATTTGTTTGCCCCAGCCTTGAATGAACCAGGTAATGAGGAAATCAGGATGAGGTTCCTAGGGGATAGGAGGAATTGATGGTTTGATTCAGAGAAGGCTCAGTAGAAATGGAGTACCCACTGACATGTACAGGCCAGAGATGCAGGGAAGATAAAAGCACATGCATGAATTATGGTGAAGCTCTTTTTACCTGAAATCATCACCAGAGGGAGTTTCTGCATTTGTGCCACTTGGGCTTCCGTCATCACTGTCCCCTCGTTGCTGTGCCAATCTGCAAGCCACAAAAGCAATAGTGCTATCAATTATGGGCTCTAAACCAAGAGGAGTATGGCGGCCTTGCAAGCAGGGTAAGGCAAGGAGTCAACTAAAAATGCTGCAAGGCGGAAGTGCACTGCCTATCCTCATGACAACGAAAACCCTACAGCAGTGCTGACAAGAGCCCCTTCTCTCTCTAGTCCACCTAAAGGGTGGAGGAAAGGCTACCGAAAAGATTAAAGGAAACTCCTTTAAAAAACAAACCTGACAGGGCCAAGAAGGCCTCAGGAAAGTCAGTCAGGAGGAGGGAAAAGAGGAAGCAGGGGTGTGTGCGACGGAAATGGGAGAAAGTGGGGAGATAGCGACAGAAAGGACAGGGGACGGGAACCGAAATTATTGAGCGTGCAGGGCATTGCGTTAAACAAAGGGCAGCCGCGAGAGTAAGGGGCTGGGATGATATGGGGCAGATGAAAGGCAGAGGCATGGTCGGGCCAGGCATACAAGTCCCGGATGGGGGCAGGAAGAGCCGCGTGAGGCGGGGGGGGGGGGGGGGCCTTCAGACCAGAGACCTTGGTTGGGAGAAGAGAAGATGGCTTTTAGGAGCGGTCTGGCCGCCAGGCCGGGGGTGGGGTGCAGGGCTGGGCGGCGGGCCGGGGACGGGGCCGCAGGGGCAGGCTGACGGGCAGGCAGAGCCGGGCGCCGGCACCTGCTTCCGCGGTAGCTGTAGAGACAGTAGTGGCTACTGGACGGCGGCTCGAGTCTCCGCTCCTCGGCTGAGCCTCCCTCTTCGCTGCTCTCTAGCTCCTTTTCATCCCCATCCAGCGATTCCTGCAAGGAGGGCAGCATCGCAGCGGCCTCGGAGCGGCCCTGTGTCTCCGCCAAACCGCTCCCCGCTGCCGTGCAGCCGTCGGTATCTGGGCTCGTCCGGCTCTCGGCCCTCGCACACCAGCGTTCCGCTTGTTTCCCCGGGTTCTCAGGCCTGGAAAGGGAGGCTCTTCTCCCCGCAGGGACTGACGGGGGCGCACTGAGTTCGCCAACACTGAAAAGCTTTTACCATTTCCTTTTAACTTATTTTCGTTTGAGAGGTCTGGGAAACTTACCATGTGATAAAGGTGGCACGACTACCTAGCCACAGGGAAAAGAATAAGGCTACTTGTTTGCTTCCTTGGCGCGTGCCAGCACGTACACACACCTGTTTGATCAAAAAGTTAAGAATTTGGCCGGGCACGGTGGCTCAAGCCTGTAATCCCAGCACTTTGGGAGGCCGAGGCAGGTGGATCACGAGGTCAACA
>NW_016107455.1:3523125-3524156 GCF_001604975.1 Cebus imitator
TTTCGTATTTTTAGTAGAGACGGGGTTTCACCATGTTGACCAGGATGGTCTCGATCTCTTGACCTCGTGATCCACCTGCCTCGGCCTCCCAAAGTTTTTGGATTACAGGCGTGAGCCACCGCGCCCGGCCCCTTTCATCTATTTCAATTTGGATTTCTTCACATTCTTCCCTGTTAATCCCACATTTTTTCTAGACTACGGTTTATTCTCTTGATTTGCTCAAGGACTGACTCCAATATTATCCAAGAAAGTGTATATATAGGGCCTGGCACAGTGGCTCATGCCTGTAATCCCAGCACTTTGGGAGGCTGAGGCAGGTGGATCACCTGAGGTCAGGAGTTCGAGACCAGCCTGACCAACAAGGTGAAACTCCATCTCTACAAAAAATACAAAAATTAGCCAGGCGTGGTGGCAGGTGCCTGTAGTTGCAGTTACTCGGGAGGCTGAGACAGGAGAATTGCTTGAAGTAGGGAGGTGGAGGTTGCAGTGAGCCAAGATCACGTCACTGCACTCCAGCCTGGATGACAGGGTGAGACTCCATCTCCCCTGCCCCCCAAAAAAGGGGCTATATATAAAATAATTTTTAAGCCCTTACATGTCTAAAAATATATTCTCACATTTTTATTGTTTTTCACATTTGATTGCATAGTCCTTTTGTTTCATTTTTTTTTGTTTTGAGACAGTTTTGCTCTTGTTGTCCAGGCTGGAGTGCAATCGCATGACCTTGGCTTACTGCAACCTCTGACTCCTGGGTTCAAGCAATTTTTCTGCCTCAGCCTCCCAAGTAGCTGGGATTACAGGCATGTGCCACCACATCCAGCTACTTTTGTATTTTTAGTAGAGACGGGGCTTCACCCTATTGGCCAGGCTGGTCTCAAACTCCTGTCCTCATGATCCACCCGCCTCAGCCTCCCAGGGTGCTGGGTTTACAGGCGTGAGCCACTGCACCCGGCCTAATATTCTATCTCTAAGGAATATTCAATCAAGGCCAGGTGCAGTGGCTCACACCTGTAATCTCAGCACTTTGGGAG
>NW_016107455.1:3525801-3532513 GCF_001604975.1 Cebus imitator
ATTTTTAGTAGAGACGGGGTTTCACCATGTTGACCAGGATGGTCTCGATCTCTTGACCTCGTGATCCACCCGCCTCGGCCTCCCACAGTGCTGGGATTACAGGCTTGAGCCACCGTGCCCGGCTAAATTATTTTTTTAGCCACAGAATCTCATTCTGTCACCCAGGCTGGAGTACAGTGGCATGATCACAGCTCACTGCAACCTCTAACTCCTGGGCTCAAGCAATC
The DNA here is from genome assembly GCF_001604975.1 of Cebus imitator. Lineage (NCBI taxonomy): Eukaryota > Metazoa > Chordata > Mammalia > Primates > Cebidae > Cebus > Cebus imitator. The sequence goes on from NW_016107455.1 coordinate 3,526,029, forward strand.
TTCCCTCATCAGGATCTGGAGTAGTTGGCACTACAGGCATGCACCACTAAGTATGATTTATTCCTGTTGATACTGACCTTGCTCACCTGGCTGTGGTAGTATTTGCTAGGTTTCTTTACTGTAAAGTTACTTTCCTCTCCCTTTCCATTCTGTTCTCTTTGGAAAGAATTCACTATTCTGTTGATTGTGTGTATAACCACAGTTAAGGAGTAGGATTTGTGCACCCCACCCTGAGAGTATTTACGTAAATGATGTGGACTTCTGCAAGGGACATTTGTCTCTTCTCCTCCTTTTATTTATTTAATCAATTATTTTTTTATCAGGGTTACACTAGTTATATTCGGTTATACCAGGCTATCTTGGGTTATAATACAACTTATTTTATTGCTCAAATTGTCCCAGCCTTGACCATTAAGAGCTCTTTCAGTTGGCTTCTGGGTCCCTCTGGTATACATTCATCAGTGTAGGTGTTTGTTTTTTGAGCACTTCCTCTTTCTGACACTACAACATTCTCTTTTTTTTTTTTAAGGGATGGGGTTTCGCCATGATGGCCAGGCTGGTCTTGAACTCCTGACCTCAGGTGATCCACCCACCTCAGCCTCCCAAAGTGCTAGGATTACAGGCGTGAGCCACCGCACCCAGCCCGACACTACAACATTCTCTAGGCTCATTTTGTGTATTTTCTGCCCCAGTCCTAGAATCAGCCATTTCTCCAAGGAGCCCAGGTTGATTTTACTGGAGAATGGTATTACAAACCAAGATCTGGTGCAAAGTATGCTTGGTATGGGGTATTATTGCTTCTAGGCCCTCTCAGCTGTTAAGACAATTAAATTTATGTATTTATACTAACGAGTATATAGACATATCCATAATATTTATCTATGTATCTATTTAAAAATAAACACGAGTTCATACTGGTGTCTCCAACTCTAATCCATGGCCAGATGGATTATTCTAGCCTTCTCCCCCTGCTTATCTATAAACCCACTAGAACAGTGAGAGGCTCACACCTGTTATCTCTGAAAAGCCAAGGCAGGAAGATCACTTGAGCCCAGGAGTTCAAGACCAGCCTGGACAACAAAGTGAGACCTTATCTCTCTCTAAAAAAAAAAAAAAAAAAAGAGCAGGCATGATGGCATGGCCCTGTAGTCCCTGCTACTGGGCGGGCTGAGGTGGGAGGATCCATTGAGCCCAGGAGATTGAGGCTGCAGTGTGCCACGATTGCACCACTGCACTCTACTAGCCTGGGCCACAGAAATCCAGTTAATTTTTAATTTTTTCATACAGACAGGATATTGCTTTGTTGCCCAGGCTGGCCTTAAACTTCTGACTTCAAGTGATTGTCCCACCTCAGCCTCCCAAAGTGCTGGGATTACAAGAATGAGCCACTGCACTCGGCCGAAATAGCTATGTTTTTTAGACTGAGTCTCGCTCTGGTGGCCAGGCTGGAGTGCAGTGGTGCAGTCTCTGCTCACTGCAACCTCTGCATCCTGGGTTCAAGGGATTCTCCTGCCTCAGCCTCCTGAGTAGCTGGGATTACAGGTGCTTGCTACCTCGTCCCGCTAATTTTTTGTATTTTTAGTAGAGATGGGGTTTCACCATGTTAGCCAGGATGGTCTTGATCCCCTGACCTCGTGATCCACCTGCCTCAGTCTCCCAAAGTGCTGGGATTATAGGTGTGAGCAACCGCGGCTGGCTAGTTTTTATATTTTAGTAGAGACGGGGTTTCACCATGTCGGCCAGGATTGGCCTCGATCTCTTGACCTCGTGATCTGCCCGACTCGGCCTTCAGTGCTGGGATTCCAGGCGTGAGCCACCGCGCCCGGCTATCAGCTCCAGTCTTACTACGACTAGTTTTTTCAGGTGCCCAGCTTCAGACAAACTCCTTGCTCCCTTACTGAGACACACTTTCTTTCACCTCGCTTGCTCCCGTTGGCTCTTCAAGAAACCTTTCTTCGGTGGGGAGCAGTGGCTCATGCCTGCAATTTCAACACTTTGGGAGGCCGACGCGGGCGGATGACTTGAACCCAGAGTTCGAGACCAGCCTGGCCAACACGGTGAAACCCTGTATCTACTAAAAATACAAAAATCAGCCGGGCTTGGTGGCGCGCGACTGCAATTCCAGCTACTTGGGAGGCTGAGGCAGGAGACTTGCTTGAACCCGGGAAGCGGAGGTAGTAGTGAGGGCGCTGAACCAGGGAGGCGCAGACTGCTGTGGTCCGAGATCGCGCCGCTGCACTCCAGCCTCGGCGACAGAATGAGACTTCGTCTCTGAAACAAAGTCTTTCTTGACAACCCTGTGACCACTGCCCCTAAGGCCGCCTTAGGCTCCCGCTCTCTGAAGTCCTGCAGCACTTCGCATTTCCCTAGCGCCGCACTGAGGACTCTGCGTTGTGTACTAGTCTGTCACCAATCTGCGAGTTAACAAGGCAGGGAATAACTTCTTAGGTTTAGCACGTGATAGGCACATAATCAACATTTACTGTTTAATTGAAACAAAATTAAAACTGGGCGCTATCTCAATCTTCATTTGTAATCGGCCCTAACTGCACTGGCAGTCTTTCCCGTTATTTTGTTTTCCATTCGCATGCGTACCTAGCTCTCCGGCTCCTTTACAAAAGAAACCCGAAGGACGCAAGCACAGCCAGCGAAAACGAAAAACCCTCAAACGGACAAGATGGCGGCCACCTCTCGCGCCTCTTAGTCCCACCCACTCAGGGAGGAGGTCTGCGTCATGTGACCTCCCCCTTCCTGGGTCCGCCTTCCACCGCAGTGCCTGACGGGAGGCGGAGCGGCGAACGAGGCCGTCGGCCATTTTGTGTCTGCTTCCTGTGGGACGGGGTGGAAGCCGTTGGGTTGGGAAAGTGAGCGATTTTTCGCTTCGTTTCTCCTGCTTCTTTTTTCTTCCCTACTACTTTATCGGTAGAGCGCAGTTATGGGTCGCAAGAAAAAGAAGCAGCTGAAGCCGTGGTGCTGGTATCCTTTGTCGGTTTGAAGTCGAGGTCGCGCTGGGGTGCCGGTTGGTGGGGCCTGGGACTGGGAGGCCTGGGTTTGGCCTATGCCGTGGAGGGTTTGTATCTAGGCTTCGGCGTGGGTGGTCTGGTGGCTGGGATTGGACTTGAGAAGGCTTCTGGGAAAATGGAGTTCCGGGGTCGAGAGGGTTCTTGCAGTTGTGGGTCGTGTGACTATGTGACTCAGGAGGATCTTGTTTGGTGCGAATTTTGGACTCAGTGGGAGGCGGCCTGGACCCCTCCGCCAAGGACAGTGACCCCTAGGGACATTCAGACACACACTGTTTTTGGTGACGATTCAGCAAAGGGACTTTTTCTTCGAGTGCGAAAGGCTCTTCCCAGTCTGTCACCCACTTTTTCTGTTTTTATTTATTTATTTTATGTCTGTGTTTTTTTGTGTTTGTATTTTCGAATTGGCGGTTTGGTAAAGGCTCAAGTTAGGCCACCCTTTTTCTCTTTTCGGGGCCAGGGGAGAACTAGCTTCCGTCTCACCCAGAGGCGCCTTAATCTTCAGGAAGCGTTCTCACAGGGTGGAGTTTCTGTTACTCAACTTTGTAGGACTAAAAATGCCTCTTATTAGAAAGGAAAACTCTTACTAAAGTGTGACATTATTTAATGCCATTTCCGGAGTCGTTGATATTCTTTACGTTAAAATTGATTTTGACCGGGCGCAGTGGCCCACGCCTGTAATCCCAGCACTTTGCAAGGCCAAGGCGGGCGGATCACTAGGTCAAGAGATCGAGACCATTCTGGCCAACATGGTGAAACCCCGTCTCTACTAAAAATACAAAAATTATGTGGGCGTGGTGGTGCGCACCTGTAGTCCCAGCCACTTGGGAGGCTGAGGCAGGAGAATCGCTTGAACCAGAGAGGGAGATTGCAGTGAGCTGAGATTGTGCCGCTGCATTCCAGACTGGGCGACAGAGCAAGACTGTCACCCAGAAAAAAAAAGATTCTATTTACTGTCTTGTACGTAAAGGCGGCCTTTTACAGTTCTGCGTTTATTTTTTATTTTCGTTTTGTTTTTGAGACAGAGTCTTGCTTCGTCGTCAGGCGCCAGGCTGGAGTGCAGTGGTGCCATCTCGGCTCACTGCAACCTCCGCCTCACGGATTCAAGCAATTCTCCTGCCTCGGCCTCCCGAGTAACTGGGACTACGGGTGTGCACCATCACGCCCAGCTAATTTTTGTATTTTTAGCAGAGACGGGTTTCACCATGTTGGCCAGGATGGTCTCGATCTCTTAACCTCGTGATCTGCCCACCTTGGCCTCCCAAAGTGCTGGGATTACAGGTGTGAGCTACCGCGCCCCGCGAGTTCTGCGTTTATGTAACGGTTTGAAAAATAGCTTAAATACGGTTACGAATTTTGTAATGTGATTTTAGGAAAACCTGAGTTGTGAGGTAAGAATTCTGTTTTATTTATTTAGTGTATCTGTGAATTTAAATACAGTCCTTGGCAACATAAATTTATATGGAATTGGAAACAACTTTATGGATTGTTCATTCGAAATTATGTGATTATTGTTAATCATATGGTTAATCTTAGATTCTAAATATTGCCTAATTCCTATTCTGGTTATTGTTATCGTTTACATAGCTAGTGAAGTAATTGTTCTGACAGAAACTTGGAGATTTCTTAACTCTTTCTTGTCCTCAGTGTGCATTTGTAAATGTTGAAATATTTATAACAAAAGTTAATTTCACAAAGATTTTTGTTAAACAGGAATTTGATAAAGTATATTGCTGATTACTGAGATGTGTTTATTGCGGTAGTGAAGAGAGATGGGCTTCCAGGAAATTGAAAATACTGAAATTACATGCCAAGTGTTGTCCCTAATTGTGTAATAAATATCAAAAGCAAAGTTTCTATGCAGTACGATTTTGGTTTTAGCTGTTCACATATTGTAATGTTACTCATATGTTTTTATTATAGGCAGTGTCACCACTATGCTGTTTTTGTGCCTTAACAGTATTGATTAGGTATTGTAATAGAGATTTTGATGATGAGAAGATCCTTATACAGCACCAAAAAGCAAAGCATTTTAAATGCCATATATGTCACAAGAAATTATATACAGGACCTGGCTTAGCTATTCATTGCATGCAGGTAAGGATTTATTGTCCCCTTGTGATTTGGAAACATCTTGAAAGAATAATCTTCTATTTCTCTGACAAATGTAATTTTTTTTATTTTTTTTTGAGACCGATTCTCACTCTGTCACCCAGGCTGGAGTGCAGTGGCACAATCTGGGCTTACTGCAACATCCATCTCCCAGCTTCAAGCAGTTCTCCCTAGCCTCCCAAGTAGCTGGGATTACAGGAACCCACCGCCACACTCGGCTAGATCCCCCCTCACTCCTGAGACAGAATTGTCCTCTTATTGTCCAGGCTGGAGTGCAGTGGCATGATCTCGGCTCACCGCAACCTCCACCTCCCAGGTTCAAGCGATTCTCCTGCCTCAGCCTCTAGGATTACAGGCATGCGGCACCACGCCTGGTTAATTTTGTTTTTTTTTTTAGTAAAGATGGAGTTTCTGAGTGTTGGTCAGGCTGGTCTTGAATTCCCGACCTCAGGTGAACCACCCGCCTCCGCCTCCCAAAGTGCTGGGATTACAGGCATGAGCCACCTTGCCTGGCCTAATTTTTGTATTTTTAGGAAAGACCAGGTTTCTCCATGTTGGCCAGGTTGGTCTTGAACTTCTGACCTCAGGTGATCCACCCACCTTGGCCTCCCAAAGTGCTGGGATTACAGGTATGAGCCACCGCACCTGGCCGATGACTAATTTTTTTTTTGTTCATTTACCTGCTGTAAAAGATAAGGTAGCCAGTCAGCCTTAAAAACAGATTTGTTCAATAGCCATCAAGAAGATAAACAAAACTGGCCTTTTATGTTTAAAGAGACTTTATATTTGTGTTTAGCCTGATAGTACTTTTCTCGGTTAGAATGGTAGCAGATTGGGATCACAAAATATTTCCGGAGTAGTTGGCAGAGAACAGGAATCAGCAATTTTATTTTTGTTGGTTGTCTGGCCATAAGAATTAATACTTAATCAGCTGTCATTACTCACTGCCATTGCAGGATTTGTTACTATCTGTAGCTTGGGGCTGGGTTTATTTCAACATTTCAGCAGTTTATTTATTGGACTTCTTTTGGAATGGTAGCGTTGTATTTTTTGCCCTTTTTTTTTTTTTTGAGACACTGTCTTCCTCTGTTGCTAGACTGGAGTGCAGTGGCACGATCGAAGCTCACTGCAACCTCCAGACTCCCTGGTTCAAGCGATTCTCCTGCCTTAGCCTCCCGAGTAGCTGGGATTACAGGGATGTGCCATCACACCCAGCTAATTTTTATATTTTTAGTGGAGATGGGGTTTCACCGTGTTGGCCAGGATGGTCTCCATCTCTTGACCTCATGATCTGCCCGCCTTGGCCTCCCAAGGTGCTGGGATTACAGGCGTGAACCACCGTACCCAGCCTTT
>NW_016107455.1:3532870-3533884 GCF_001604975.1 Cebus imitator
TTTAGTAGAGACGGGGTTTCACCATGTTGACCAGGATGGTCTCGATCTCTTGACCTCGTGATCCACCTGCCTCGGCCTCCCACAGTGCTGGGATTACAGGCATGAGCCACCGCGCCCGGCTGCTTTTGTTTTTAAGAGATGGCCTTGCTCTGTGGCCCAGGCTGGTTTGCAGTGACATGATTATGGCTCACTGCAGCCTCAATCTCCTGGACTCTAGCCATCTTCCTGCCTCATTCTCCCAGAGCCCTGAGATTACAGGCATGAGCCACTGTGCCAGCCCAGCATTGTATTTCATTTAATAATTTCTAGGTTTCTTGAGTTCTTTCACCAGTAAATGGTGAGAGCATTGTAATTTATATTTTTAAGATCTAGTAAATACCTTCATGTCTTATTCAGTATTATTCTACTTTTGTTAGTCTTAGAGCTGTCTATAGTTTTGCTTAATTAGATCATGGAGAAATATGAGTTGAGCAAATACCCAATCATTGGAAACTACTATTGGTGGGAGATAGGGAGACATGGTTTCTTCAGGTTTAAAGTTAAATTTATATAGATCCTTTTCACTCCAGACACTTTAAGAAAAATTTAATATTCATTTTAAAATGTTGACCAGGTGCGGTGGCTTACGCCTGTAATCCCAGCACTTTGGGAGGCCGAGACGGGGATCACCTGAGGTCAAGAGTTAGAGACCAGCCTGGCCAACATGGTGAAACCATGTCTCTACCAAAAATACAAAAACTATCTGGGCGTAGTGGCGGACACCTGTAGTCCTGGATACTCGGGGGGCTGAACAGGAGAATTGCTTGAAAACCTGGGAGGCAGAGGTTGCAGTGAGCTGAGATTGTGCCACTACACTCCAGCCTGGGTGACAGAGTCAGACTCCTTCTTTTAAAAAAAGGTTAGAGAACCTGCTACATGCTAGACCCACAGCTGTTCACTGTTGTAGCCACTTGTTACATGTGGCTGTTTAAAATTAAAATCATGTAAAAATTACTCAGTTTCTCTGTCACTTAG
>NW_016107455.1:3534379-3539152 GCF_001604975.1 Cebus imitator
ATGGTCTCGATCTCTTGACCTCGTGATCCACCCGCCTCGGCCTCCCAAAGTGCTGGGATTACAGGCTTGAGCCACCGCGCCCGGCTAAAATCATTTTATTTTTATAGAGACAGGGTCTCACTATGTGCCCCAGGCTGGTCTCCCAACTCCTGGGATCAAGCGATTCTCCCACCTCAGCCTCCCAAAGTCCTGGGATTACAATTGTGAGCCACTGTGCCCAGCCATTTCTGTGTTTTTTGTTTGTTTGTTTGTGGCCGGGGGTGGGGGGTGGGGACAGGATCTTGCTCTGTTGCCAGGATGGAATACTGTGGTGCGATCTCAGCTACTGCAACCTCTGCCTCCTGGGATTAAGCAATTCTCCTGCCTCAGCCTCCCGAGTAGCTAGGACTATAGGCGAGTGCCACCATGCCCAGCTAATTTTTTTTTTTTTGTTGTTGTTGTTGTTGTTTTTAGTAGAGATGGGGTTTCATCACATTGGCTGGACTGATCTCTCAAACTCCTAGCCTCAAGTGATCCACCTGTTTTGGCCTCCCGAAGTGTGAGATAACAGGCATAAGTCACTGCATCTGGCATCTGTTAGGCTTTTTTTTTTTTTTTTTGGGGGGGAGAGGTAGTTTTGCTCTTGTCTCCCAGGCTAGAGTATGGTGGTACGATCCTGCCTCACTGCAGCCTCCACCTTCTGGATTGAAAGGATTCTCCTGTCTCCAACTCCTGAGTAGCTGGGATTACAGGTGCTTGCCACCATGCCTGGCTAATTTTTGTATTTTTATGGGATTTTGTTTTTTTTTTCTATTATTTTTAAATAATAGAAAACTTTATTTTTAAAAATTTATTTCGGCAGATGAGTTGTTACACATTCCTTAGTGGATTCTGACTTTCTTGGCCCACCGTCCACTGAGATGGGGTTTTACCATGTTGGCCATGCTGGTCTTGATCTCCTGACCTTAAGTGGGCCACGGCGCCCAGCCCTGTTAAAATTTTTTGAAAGGATTTTTCTGGCTGCAGAGTTGAAAATAGACTGCAGAGTACAGTGAGACCAGTTTGGAAGACTTGGAATATTCCATACTAGACGAGATGGTGACAGAGACCAGTTTGATAGGTTAGGTATGGGGTATGAGAAAAAGGAGTTGAGGATGATCTCAAGATGTTTGGTCTGACTAGGTTCAGTGGCTCACGGCTGTAATTGGCACTTTGGGAGGCTGAGATGGCTGACTAATCACTTGAGCCTAATAGTTTGGGACCAGCCTGGGCAATATAACGCGACCCTGTCTCTACGAAAAACACAAAAATTAGCTGGGCATGGTAGTATGTGCCTGTGTCCCAGCTACTCATGAGGCTGAAGCAGGAGAATGGCTTGAGCTGGGGAGGTCGAAGTTGCAATGAGCCATGTTAGCACTGCTGAACTCCAACCTGGGTTACAAGAGAGACCCTTCTCAAGAAAGTTTTATGTGAGCAATGTGAAAATGAGTTAGCATATACTGAAGATATGGAAAGCTACAGGGATAATAGGCTTAAGAATGAGAATAAGGGGCCGGGTGAGGTGGCTTAGGCCTGTTATCCCAGCACTTTGGGAGGCAGAGGCAGGTGAATCACCTGAGGTTGGGAGTTCGAGACCAGCCTGGCCAATGTGGTGAAACCCTATCTCTACTAAAAATACAAAATTAGCCAGGCGTGGTGGTGCATGCTTGTAATCCCAGCTACTTAGAAGGCTGAGACAGGAGAATCGCTTGAACCCGGGAGGCAGAGGTTGCAGTGAGCTAAGATCATGCCATTGCACTCCAGCCTAGGCAACAAGAGCCATAGGGTGGTTCAAGCGATTCTCCCTCTTCAGTCTCCTGAGTAGCTGGGATTACAGGCACCCGCCACCATGCCTGGCTAATTTTTGTATTTTTAGTAGAGACAGTTACGCCATGTTGGCCTCAGGTAATCCACAAGTGCTGGGATTATAGGTATGAGTGAGCCACTGTGCTTGGCCCCGGCTAATTTTTTTTTTTGAAATGGAGTCCTGCTCTGTCTCCTAGGCCGGAGTGTAGTGGTGTGATCTCAGCTTACTGCACCCTCTGCCTCCTGGTTCAAGTCATTCCTCCTGCCTCAGCCTCCGAGTACCTGGGACTATAGGCGTGTGCCACCAAGTCTGGCTATATTCCAGTTCTCATTATGAGGCTGTTTCCTAATCTTTACTTAATTCACACTTGAAACATTTCTGATTTGGATAGGACTACTAGTTATTGCTAACAATTCAAGTAATCAAGATTGTATGGTAAACTTGAAGGAATGTTTATTAAATGCTTAGTGTGTGTTAGACATCTGGCCAAATGTGTGTTTTTCTGTTTTTTTTTTTTTTTGAAATGGAGTCTTCACTGTTGCCCAGGCTGGAGTGCAGTGGTGCCATCTCGGCTCACTGCAACCTCCTTCTTACAGGTTCAGGCGATTCCCCTGCATCAGCATCCAGAGTAGCTTGGATTACAGGGGTGCACCACCATGCCTGGCTAATTTTTGTATTTTTAGTAGAAACGCGGTTTCACCATGTTGGCCAGGCCGGTCTCGAACTCCTGATCTTGTGATCCCCCACCTTGGCCTCCCAAAGTGCTAGGATTACAGACGTGAGCCACCGCACCTAGCTGAACATTGATTTTTTTAACATTATACCAAGTGGTCTTTGATTAATTTGGAATTACTCTTAAAAAATACTTTTAACTAATGGAAATTGTTGTTGTTAGGTACATAAAGAAACAATAGATGCCGTACCAAATGCAATACCTGGGAGAACAGACATAGAATTGGAAATATATGGTATGGAGGGTATTCCAGAAAAAGATATGGATGAAAGACGACGACTTCTTGAACAGAAAACACAAGGTAAATAGTTAAATAAATTTTTTTTTTTTTAATTTGAGACAGAGCCTTACTTGGTTGGAGTACAGTTGTGGGATCCTGGCTCTCTGCATCTTCTGGCTCCGGGGTTTAAGTGATCCTTGTTGTTTTTTGTTTGTTCTGAAATGGAGTCTGTCTCGCTCTGTCACCCAGGGGCATGATCTTGGCTCACTGCATTGCTACCTCTGCCTTCCAGGTTCAAGCAGTTCTTGCCTCGGACTCCTGAGTGGGGCTACAGGCATGCACCACCATGCCTGGCTAATTTTTGTGTTTTTAGTAGGCACAGGGTTTCACCATGTTGGCTAGGCTGGTCTCGATCTGCAGACTTAAAGTGGTGATCTGCCTGCCTCGGCCTCCCAAAGTGCTGGGATTACAGGCATGAGCTGTCATACTCAGCCTTAAGTGATTCTTGTGCTTCAGCCACCTACCTGGGACTACAGGTATGTGCCACCACGCCCAGCTAATTTTTGTATTTTGTTTTTATTTATTTTTGTATTTCTTTTGAGGCAGAGTCTAGCTCTGTCGGCCAGGCTGGAGTGCAGTGGCGCAATTTCTGTTTACTGCAACCTCTGCATCCCAGGCTCTAGCGATTCTCGTGCCTCTGCTACTCAGCTGGGATTTCGGGCGTGCACCACTATGTCCAGCTATTTTTTTGTTGCTGTATTTTTAGTAGAAACGGCGTATCACCATGTTGCCTAGGCTGGTCTCAATCTCCTGGCCTCAAGTGATCCGCCTGCTTCAGCCTCCTAAAGTGCTGGGATTACAGGTGTGAGTCACCACAGCTGGCCTAGTTTTTGTAGTTTTTAGTAGAAATGGGGTTTCACCATGTTGGTCAGGCTGGCCTCAAACTCCTGACCTCAAGCAATCCATTTGCCAAGGCCTCCCAAAATGCTGGGATTGTAGGTGTGAACCACCATGCCTCTCCCCTTGTGATAATATTCTTTTTTCAGCCTCACTTTAGCCCAGAGTTACTATTTTCAATTATAAATTTAGTGGTAAGGTAGTTGCAGTGCCTCACACCTGTAATCTCAGCACTATGGGCGGGCAGTACAAGAAGATTGCTTGAGCCCAGAAATTGGAGACCAACCTAGGCAACATAGAGTGACATTCTCTCTTTACAAAAAAAAAAAAAATTAAAAAATTAGCCAGGTGTGGTGGCACATGCCTATAGTCTCAGCTGAGGTGGGAAGATCTCTTGAGCCCAGGGCGTTGAGGCTTCAGTGAACTGTGAATGCTCCAGTCCAGCCTGGGCAACAAAATTGAGACCCTGTCTAGATGAATCGATTGATTACCATGGTAGATGATAGATTTATTCGGAATTTTTAATTTGAGTTGTTTTTGAAGATACGTACTTAAGTTGTACCATTTGGATCATTCTGTTTTCTTATTATTCACAATTGAATTCCACATAGAATTAGCAAGTGTTAAGGCATATGAAAATGCTAGACCCCTATAATTTCAGTGCTTTGGGTTGCTGAGACTGGAAGATTACTTGAGGCCAAAAGTTTGAGACCCCATCTTTACCCAAAACAAAATAAAAAAGGGCTGGTTTGGCATGTGCCTGCAGTCCTAGCTACTTGGGAGACTGAAGCAGGAGGATCACTTCAGCCCAGGAGTTTGAGAGTGCAGTGAGCTGCAGTCGTGCTCCTGCACTCCAGCCTGGTTCACAGAGCAAGACCCTATCTATTAAAAATTTAAAAGAAAAAATACTGACGTAGGATAATCATTTTATCTTTTATGGGACAGAAAGAACGTTAACTTTGTTTAACGTAAGGTGAAAACACATTTGAAGAACATAGAACAGTACTAATTGAATTTTGGGGGAAGAAAACTCTCATGAACTAATTGTACCGAAATACATATTTTTTAAAATATTGAATGTTGTCGGGGCCGGGCGCC
>NW_016107455.1:3539329-3541294 GCF_001604975.1 Cebus imitator
AAAAAAAAAAAATATTGAATGTTGTCAATCGACTTGTTTAGTTTTTACTCTACGTAAATAATTAATTTTTTTTTAACAGAAAGTCAAAAAAAGAAGCAACAGGATGATTCTGATGAATATGATGATGATGACTCTGCAGCCTCAACTTCATTTCAGCCACAACCTGTTCAACCTCAACAAGGTTATATTCCCCCCATGGCACAGCCAGGACTGCCACCAGTACCAGGAGCACCAGGAATGCCTCCAGGTAGCACATAGGATTGCTTAAAATCTGACATTCTTAGGACTTTATTTATACTGTATCAGAGTACACCTTCTTCACCCTGACTTTTTAACATTTGTTATTATTTTGATTGAAATTCTCGCTTGTAGGCATACCTCCATTAATGCCAGGTGTTCCTCCTCTGATGCCAGGAATGCCACCAGTTATGCCAGGGATGCCACCTGGGTAAGAAAATTCTTTTAATTGTCTTGTGGGCTTGTGCCTAGTAATGATCTTTTTCAATCTGGATGTTATATGAATGAAATGTTACTTTCTGTTTTTTGTTTCTAGAAGGTATGGGCTCTGTAAATCTTGTCTAATAAAGGGATCAACCAGTAAATTTAAGGAATATGAATTTGCTTCTGAAGAATAGATTTTTGGGTTTTAGGGTATATGTAAGCAACCATCTACTGCCAACTGCATTTGCTGTGATTAAAGTAGTTGGTTATGTATAGATTTGAGTTTCTGAGATTCAGAACTACCTGTGACACTTTGTAGTTGCGACAAGAAGCAGACAAACTCTGTAAATGATTTATTTGTCAAAGCATCAAAACTAAAAATGAAGATGAGGTGCTTGTGCCCATCACTTTTACTTAAATATTGTTGGATGTGAGAGGTATACAGTACACTTTCCCACTGTATTTTGAAAATCACAGTTAGATTTTGATTTTGTCATACATTTTCACAGATTGCATCATCAGAGAAAATACACCCAGTCATTTTGCGGTGAAAACATGTAAGCATCTCATTCATAATGTAATTCAGGAGGTATAATCATAATGTCATTTTTTTATGTGTGTGTTTAATGGTATCTATTCAGTTGACTTCAGAACTTTTCTAACCTTCCTCACTAAAACTTGCAAGCTGATTAGCACAGGTCTCTTAAAGGAGGAAAATAAAACATCTTTTTAGGAAATAGTAATAGACCTATTTAAACATACTTCAAATGTGTAGCGATTTTCTCCAAAGTATTGAGAGTAATAGGACCTGATAATAAGGGTTAGTATTTAAGAAAGAAAGACTGTATATTTTGTGAAATTACGTACTTTATTATTATAGGATGTAATGGAATTTTCTTTTCTTTTTGTTTTTTGTTTTTTGAGATGAAGCTTTGCTGTTGTTGCTCAGGCTGGAGTGCAATGGTGCAATTTTAGCTCACTGCAACCTCTGCCGCCTCGGTTCAAGCGATGCTCCTGCCTCAGCTTCCTGGGTAGCTGGGATTACAGGCATGCACCACCACACCCAGCCAATTTTTTATATTTTTAGTAGAGATGGGGTTTCATCATGTTGGCCAGCCTGGTCTTGACCTCAGGTGATCCACCTGCCTCGGCTTCCCAAAGTGCAGGGATTACAGGCATGAGCCACCTCACCTGGCCTGTAATGGAATTTTCTAATAAAATCTATCAATATAAATAAATCTTCTGATAAAAATTCTAAATCAAGAATTGAATTTACAAAAATTTTTAAAAAATTTAAAAAGAGAATTGACCCCTTTTTCAGTTTTTTAAGTGAATTGGACACTGATTTGAAGGTGAGCTCTTTTAGGGGAAAAAAATAAATGGGTCGTGTTTTTAAGTCATGGTTTAGTGTTAGGTAGCTATTGTAAATAGTAGGCCATCTGGATTTACTTTTGAGTGTCTCTAAATTTGGTAGTTGTATTTCCTTTCTCTTAGAATATTTGTATATATATATGTGTAAAGAGA
>NW_016107455.1:3543034-3570427 GCF_001604975.1 Cebus imitator
TTGGTAGAGACGGGGTTTCACCATGTGGGTTCAAGCAATTCTTCCACCTCAGCCTCCTGAGTAGCTGGGACCACAGGCACGTGCCACTACACCCAGCTAATTTTTGTATTTTTGGTAGAGACGGGGTTTCACCATGGCCAGGATGGTCTCGATTTCTTGAGCTCTTGATCCACTTGCCTCGGCCTCCCAAAGTGCTTGGATTACAGACATGAGCCACTGCGCCTGGCCTTACACATTTTTTTTTTTTGAGATGGAGTCTCACTTGCCCAGTCTCTGTTGCCCAGGCTGGAGCACAGTGGCACAATCTCAGCTCATGGCAATCTGCCTCCTGGGTTCAAATGATTCTCCTCCCTCAACCTCCTGAGTAGCTGGGGTACGGGTGCCCACCACCATGCCTAGCTAATATTTGTATTTTTAGTAGAGATGGGTTTTCACCATGTTGGCCAGGCTGGTCTTGAACTCCTGATCTGGTAGTTGATTGAAATAATTATTTTATATATTGCAAGAAGTTGGCTAAATCAGTAGGACCAGTAAGTGTAATTGCCAAATGTTTCGCCCATGCATTAGGGTCTAGTGTTACCTTCCACTTTGTAAAATTCTGAAGCAGTATAGAGGGAAAATTTGAGGCAAGAATGTTGCATGGGGCAAATGCCTAAGTTCCTTGGACTTAATTGAGGTGTTGAACAGTTAATTGTTAATAACTTTGTAGTGTAGAAGTAAGTGTGTTTTCCTACACTAAATTTTTCAGTGACTTAGTCTCCCCAAACATTTCTTGTCTGCAGGTATGCCCCCGCCTGTTCCACGTCCTGGAATTCCCCCAATGACCCAAGCGCAGGCTGTTTCAGCTCCAGGTATTCTTAATAGACCACCTGCACCAACAGTAACTGTACCTGCTCCACAGCCTCCAGTTACTAAGCCTCTTTTCCCCAGTGCTGGACAGGTAAGGTGAAAATCCTAAAAAGGAGTGCACTTATATTTAAAGATAAAGTACAGTTGTTTACAGAATGCTTTGAAATTCTCAAAGGTCAATTTTTTTTTTTGTCTAATATTTTTAATATAATTTACTAAATATACTAAAAGATGGCTTATCCACTTCCATGTTTATACATTGATTTCCTCTACTCATAAAAGGTTGAATGAAGCCAAAGTTAGTATGTTACTTTTTCATATTTGTGAACTGTATATATTCTTAGCTTTTTTTTTTTTTTTTTTTTTTTTTTTTTTTTTTTTTTTTTTTTTTTTTTTTTTTTTTTTTTTTTTTTTTTTTTTAAACTAGTATCTGGGGTGTTTAGAGGTCTTCCTTTACTGACTGAACTATGAATGGAATGAGACCAAAGCCAAAGATGAACATCCCTAAGACTATAGCAAATCATGTCAGGCTCTGCCTCTAGTATGGAACAGTGATGAGCTACAGTGCTGCCCTTGTGCTAAAATGGTGTCATTTAATGGCTTTTGACCTAGTCACACTTGTATTTCTTATTGGTCTTTTTTCAAAGAAAACTTTTTCCAAAGCATAAGTGAAAGATGCTTCTGTTATGGTGTGCACGTAAATCGTTAAAACCTTGGCTTTTTTCCTCGATTCATTGAGAAATAAGCAGATTAAGATTTAATTTATTTACACTTTAGATCAGGATGTATGTTTTTTCATTTTATTTTTTAGATTATCTCTTAGATTTTTTAAAAGTTGTTTTCTGTTTGTGAGCGCTAAATTAAAAGCATTTTCTTTAAGTGCCTTTTATTAAGTACATTAATCAGCTTTTATGGTGGGTGGGAATTTTATGTATTGAGAGATGTAAAACTTTGGACAAAAATCTTTTGTAGAGAATCATTGATACAGAATTGGATTGAAGTGTCAGTATTTATACATCGCTATTCTCAGTTTTGGGTATTCTTGAAATAATGCAAAACACAGTAGTTTTAGAAAATAAACTAGTTAACTAGGTTTTATTGGTATAAAATTAAATTTTTTTAGGCGCATATTTTAATATTGTTTATTGTAAATGCATTAACTGCCTGCCTTTTAAAATAAGTGAGATTTGATTGCATTCAATTTTGCATTTACAAAAATGCAATCTAAAAAGTCTACCACATGGCTTATTTTGACCCATTTGTTTGGAGACTTTTCATTGTTTCCTTTCTTTTATGCTACAGATGGGGACACCTGTCACAAGCTCAAGTACAGCTTCATCCAATTCAGAAAGTCTGTCTGCATCTTCTAAAGCTCTGTTTCCTAGCACAGCACAAGTACGCAGGAAGTTGCAGTTTAAAATTGTTAAAATGGCTTTATAAGTTAACCCTTTGGACCCCACTTAAAAACTGAATATTTTTCCAAAAATATACTGTGTAATTTTTTAAAGCAAAATTAATGCTATATAAGTCAAATGGTATTTGAAAATTTGAATTCATACTAAAAAAAAGTACCCCAAACTCCTATGGTTCTAAAGGGTTAAAAGCATGTAAGCAGTAAATGCATTATAGTGGCCAATGGTTAGCCTGATGCATGATTAAGCTATTTTGATTTATGCTGTTTAATGCATCATATTTAATGTAAGAAAATTTAATACTCTGCTTTGATCCTAAAAGTTGGCCTAGTCTACATGTTTTAGATGTGTGGTGTTATGAAAAGTAACACATTTGTTACTGATAACTTGTTACTTTAAAAGATCCTACTGAATTAACCCTTTTGTCTATGGTTATTATCCAGCCATTGTTAATTTGGAGGGGATTATATAAATATATAAAGAATACCGCTAAAGGACGTATCTTTAATGTGTCACCATTTATAGTCGTTCATGTTATACTTAGTAACTGGAGTTTAAACTCATATTCTGTAGTTTTTTGGGTTTTTTTAAGCTGTTTGATAGATTAACAACTAAACTATTAATAGAACAGTAAAAATAGAACACATGTTATGCTGTTATACTGTATTTCAGTAGTCTGGAATAAATACAAAGCATTGTAAATTTAATTTTTGGTGAGGAGGTAGAAGACATCTAACAAGTTAAATATACAGTTTTATTTCCACTGCTGTGTTCTGGATGTGACTTTAACACAGCATCTTTTGATACTCTTAATGGGTTATCTTGAATTTTGTGGAGTGTTTGTCGCATGTTAACTTTGTTTTAATTTCATTTAAAGTTTGGTCCTTTATTTAATGTTGATGCCTTGTTTTAAGTTAAACTGTAGATATACTTAAATTTGGGTTGTGAAGTTTTGTTGATGAAGTATTATATTTTACAGGCTCAGGCAGCTGTCCAGGGACCTGTTGGTACAGATTTCAAACCCTTAAATAGTACCCCTGCAACAACTACAGAACCCCCAAAGCCTACATTCCCTGCTTATACACAGTCTACAGCTTCAACCACTAGTACAACAAATAGTACTGCAGCTAAACCAGCAGCTTCAATAACAAGTAAGCCTGCTACACTTACAACAACCAGTGCAACCAGTAAGTTGATCCATCCAGATGAGGATATATCCCTGGTAAGTTCTTTTCAGTTTTCTCCTAGCAGCATTTGATTTAAAGCCAATAGCAATTTGTCCCTTTGAAAAGTGTTACTTTGTACTCACATAGTCTGTGATCTGGTTTAATGCTTACTAAGTGGTTTTTGCCATTCTGATTCTTAAGAAATCACAAAGTACTTAAAGTGGATGGATATTGCATGTTTTGGTCTTAGATGTTTTCTCTTCCCTTCCTCCAGACTGTTCTGAAAAGACAGTAAGTCAGGTTGTTAACTCTCTTGAAAATCATTTTAGTTAAACACAAATTTGCATATATTAATTGAAGAACTGTTAAGTGTGAAGTAGAATCTGTAAATCCCCTAAGTCCCATATAAAGGAATTAATTTTTAATATAAAGTCAATATTTAGAACGTTGATAATGGCCGGGCACGGTGGCTCATACCTATAATCCTAGCACTTTGGGGAGGCCAAGACAGGTGGATCACTTGAGGTCAGGAGTTCAAAACCAGCCTGGCCAACATGGTAAAACCCCATCTCTACTAAAAATACAAAAATTAGCCAGGTATGGTGGTAGGCGCCTGTAATGCCAGCTACTAGGGAGGCTGAGGCAGGAAAATCACTTGAGCCTGGGAGGTGGAGGTTACAGTGAGCCAAGATTGCATCATCGTGCCCTAGAATGTACAACAGAGCAAGACTCTGTCTCGGGGGAGGAAAAAAAGGAATGTTAATAACAATACTTCATTAGATAGTTTCTTGTTGAAGCAATTTGTAATTCCTGGAAAGTTGTTAGTCAGGCTTCAAGTTTACAAATAGGTGAAGTTTTAAGGTATATAGAGTTTAAGCGGTTGGATTGGTTGGTTTGGGAAAACTAAATAGTTGGGGAGTAAGGGTAAATGTTTGAAAATTACTCTTAACATTACAAGATTTTAGATGCATTCCTTTATGTTTGATGCAGCTCTGCATTCAGGTATTGAATCTTGTGCTTATTTTTATTTCCAGGAAGAGAGAAGGGCACAGTTACCTAAATATCAACGTAATCTTCCTCGGCCAGGACAGGCCCCTATCGGTAATCCACCAGTTGGACCAATTGGAGGTATGATGCCACC
The DNA here is from genome assembly GCF_001604975.1 of Cebus imitator. Classification (NCBI taxonomy): domain Eukaryota; kingdom Metazoa; phylum Chordata; class Mammalia; order Primates; family Cebidae; genus Cebus; species Cebus imitator. The sequence continues at coordinate 3,547,603 of NW_016107455.1, forward strand.
ACAGCCAGGCATCCCACAGCAACAAGGAATGAGACCCCCAATGCCACCTCATGGTATTCCTCTTTTTATGTTTATCATATTTAGTGGATTTTCTCAGCTAATGCATAAAATATTAAATTCATTTGGAATATACATTGCATTTAAAAAGTACAGTGCATAACAATCTATTTTTTGTGTTTGAAATTGTTGTTTTTTAGGTCAGTATGGTGGTCATCATCAAGGCATGCCAGGATACCTTCCTGGTGCTATGCCCCCATATGGGCAGGGACCGCCAATGGTGCCCCCTTACCAGGGTGGGCCTCCTCGACCTCCGATGGGAATGAGACCTCCTGTAATGTCGCAAGGTGGCCGTTACTGATCTTACTTCATCCAGTCTAATAGGTTTGGAGATTAAACCTTTTCTCAACTTGTGCTGTTTATATAGCCAAGCTTCCGTCAATAAGGCTTCATTGTGACTTTAACAAACATTTATCTTCCCACATACCAGGAACTATTGGACATTTATTTTACATGGGAAAAATTATTTGGAATAATAAAGCAGGAATTTTTCCTGAAGTTGCAATTTATACTGTATGGCTTCTTTTTCATGTTTCATCTAGGTTTTTAGAAGTGAAGTATAGTAAATTTGGTTCGTTAAATTGTGAAGGCGCTGGAATTACATGAACATACCACCTTATTAAAGGCAAGTTCTGTAAGCTTACATTGCTATTTGTAAAGTTATGCCTTCACAGCATTTCAGATGCTGTTGGACTTCATGTCCCCAACCTAGCTTGGTGAGGGCTGTAACTGTTTCCAAGTACTTGTACATTGGAAGTCTGAATGTGTAACAATATTTAATGTATTTAGAGTTCCTCATGTTGCAGGGTTTAAGAAATCTGACCCACCAAGGTCATGTGACTTTTCTGTACTGTTAAACTTCATTGTAATAAAATGAGAGAAAAATTTATGCCTTTTTATTCATAACCCAGCTGTGGACCACTGCCTGAAAGGTTTGTACAGATGCATGCCACAGTAGATGTCCACATAATAAAATACATAGTTCCAATGCAATTTTGATATATCATTGGATTCTGTCTTTGAGTTCTAGGTTCTTAGCTGCATGTTTTAAACTGAATAGTGTATGTAGAGTTGTATGTTAATGCTTCAGTTAACAGAAAAACATAGATATATGAGTCATTACATAATGGATATGAAAATCTTTATAATCACCTTTCCACCCTCTTTGGTGTCAGTACACATCAGGTGTCATAGATACTTAAAATGTAAATGTTAACACTTTTTCCTTCCTGCTAAGATGTTTAGAGCCTAGTGCCAGACCCATTCATTTTCTTTTGATTATTTTTGAGACTTCAGTACTGCATGGACCTCAGAAGCTTTTCAGGTGCAAACTTCTAGAAGCTTAGGTGCATGCAGTAATAGCTTCTTGTGCTGCTAATGGGTTGGTATAAATTATTCTAAGTATAATGCTGAGAATCTGAATGTGTCTCTGTTGGGATGGTTAACAGATGGATTGGCAGTTTTTAACTTTATTATGATCCTGGAAGATTACATTATTCATTCGAGTACCTTCTGTCATTAAGCCTAGGTAGCCTTACTGTGCAACTTTTTATCCTTGGAAATTTTGAATGTTGTGTTCTTACAGAGAGCTTTTCTGTAGAGATGACTACTTTTCAATGTTTGGTGTTGGAACTAGCTCTTGTTGACCTTTTTGGGATCTGTTTTTCTGATCTTTACTTTTTCAGGGTAGTTTTCTGACTATTTAGGTATCAACCTGTGTAAAATATTAATATAATGAACTCAAGTTGAATTTTTCTCATTATAAAGCTAAGATTGCTAAGCAAATGGTAACATTTCTTTGTAACTTTCCTGTGGAGATATAGATAAAAGACATGAACTCTGACGTTGTAAGAAAAAAAGGGCTTTAACTTTGAAGGAAAATATATTGAAAAGTGATTTAGCCATCACAGAAGTGTTCATATTTATGTGACAGGTAAAAGTCATCCGTTTAAGCAAGACATTGCAAATATTACAAAGCTAATGCTGTTCTACCCCATATTGGCTGGGCGTGGTGGCTCATACCTCTAATCCCAGCCCTCTGGAAGGCTGAGATAGGATTGCAAGTACAGCCTGACCAACATGGCAAAACTCTACAAAACATTTAAAAAGCCAGGCGTGTTACTGTGGGTCTGTGGTCCCGGCTAGTTGAAAGGCTGAGGGAGGCGAGGATCACTTGAGCACAGGAGTTGAGGCTGCAGTGAGCCGTGTTTACTTCAGCCTGGGCAACAGAGCGAGACTCTGTGAAAAAATAAATAATCTGATTATTTGGCTTCAATGATTTTACAGCTCCTGTGCTTTGTGGTACCATAGCAGTACAAAATTTTTCATAGCTTGAAAATAAAATGTCCGTATTTCGCCAAGAATATATTTCTTCCCTCTGCCAATTGCCAAGTCCCAAACCACTTTCTCCTCTGAACCTCTGTCTACCTAAATAGTTTCAAAGTTAGTACACACTTCTTTGATTTGGCAGCACACTCAATATACTGCCGAAGAAAAATTATGTTGAAAATCTTTAAGATAAAAATGGTGTGATTAAGTAGGGGATGCTCTCCCAAATTCTCAAGAATTTTACGTACAGGGTTGTGGGCAAACTGCAAAAGGGTTAGTAGACCTGTTTCAGAAATATATGTGAAGCTTTATTTGCACTTTATGCAAAGAAGGTTGATACTTTATAGCAATGTTTTTTGCTCTCTGTATAGGTCTGATGGGCAAAAATAGAACTTTAAATATGGGGTAGAATTCTAATTAAAAATTAATCGAAAGTGTTAGGCTTTGGCACATAAAACTTAAGCTCATGAGTTCCTGCGTTTGTAGCTATAGACTCATAGGTGGTGTACCCATTTAATATATTTGAAGTGTAATTTTTGCATGCATCCAAGCATAATTAAGCTTCTAGAAAGCTTTTATCTAAATGCTTCTGGGGTCCATAGTGTGGTTGAATCATGAGTAGAGCAAATTACGTTCATATAATTAACTTTTAACTCAACCTTCCTTAAGCAATAGATGAAGTTGAGTCAAAGTGAATGCCAACTGCCCTCACTGAAGACAACTTTTGGGACTTGATAATTCAGGCAGGCATTGTGATTGCCATAATTAAGGAAGTTGTAAGGTTAGTAGGGCTGGCAGCTTTGGCTCTACCTTACATCCACCCCTTTTAGAAAAACAAGAGAACATTTTGTCTGGCACTAGTTTCTATTGTGTAAGTTTTCATACTGTGTAGCAGTTAAGACCACAGCAGGTGCGGATTAACTTTTAAGTGGCTGCTGGAATTATTGGATTTGAATACTTAGTATTTTAGTAGTGTCTCACATATTTGCCATTAGGTATGAATAAAATATTCCTACCGTACTCTATTCCACTAAGTTACATATTTTCAACTTAGACTCATCTTAATTAAACTTAGTTAATTGGGGAAGGGGATTCCCCAACAAAAATAAGTACGAACTCAGAATGGAATTGTACTGAACAGTAAAAAACAAAGCTGCTCCTTTTGCTTGCTTGATCATTGGGATTTAAAAAAAAAAAAATTAATGCATGTCTTTTAAATTAATTGGGAACTGTTTTTCTAAAATTAAAATTTTCTTCTTCCTATAGCCCTGCCATAGGACAGGCTGAGGCTGAGTCTCAGTGTTGCCCTGTTCAGTCTGAGGCAAGTGGGATTTATTTTATTCCTTATAGGGGCTTTCACAGCTTTATGGCTGTTGGATATTTATGTCCCCAAACTTGCAGCAAGTTTGGTGAAGGCCCCTAAATTTAATTAAACTTAGGATTTTTATACTCTTTTGGCAGAGAAGGCTCTATATTAATATTCACGTTTGACTGTGGTGTTAATAAACATTAAGTATTTAATATGCAATTTTATGTAATTTGCTTTGTGTTACATAATAAACAGCTTCAGTAAAGCTTGGGTTACTATATTGAACTTCAGTAAATTGACGAAATTTGATATTTTTGATTTGGAGGCATGAAATGTTTCAGATTTTCTGCTTACACGTCTAGGAAAATCTTACTGGTTTTATTTTCTCCATAAACTATTAAATTTAACCTTAAGGATAGGTTTAATCATTGGAAATGCCACAGCTGGAGTGCAGTGATCTTGGCTCACTGCAACCTCCTCCTCCTGGGTTTAAGTGATTCCCTTGCCTCAGCCTCCCAAGTAGCTGGGATTACAGGCACCCACAGCCACACTTGGCTAATGTTACTGTATTTTTTAGTAGAGATGGGATTTCGCCATGTTGGCCAGGCTGGTCTTGAACTCCTGACCTCAAGTGATCTGCCCATCTCGGCCTCCCAAAGTGATGGGATTACAGGCGTGCGCCTATTCGAAATCTGCATTATTAATCACAGACTTAGCATTGAATAAGGCTAAAAGGTCATCTGGAAATGCTTGATTTTTAAAGATATTTTGAAGCCTCACCACATTAGAGCAAATGTTAATGTAGAGCCCTGTAAAGGTGGGAAGGTGTTTTCTATGTGTGTTTTTGTGTATGTGGGGGTATAGACCATACAGTTGATATAACAAGAGAATTTGGGTGTTACAGACCTTTTAGTATGGATAGATTACTGATTTTCAGGTATCCAAACTGAAATTTGATACCTGATGATGTGGTAAAGTAAGTTAAACTATGGTTTTGGAGTGATTATTTTGAGGTTCAATTTCAGCCTTACTGAACTGTGTTTTATGCACATGTGAAAAGTGTCCACATTAGTTTCCAACTAAAATTTGCTTTTATTTGGTGAGAAAAGTTGTGTGTGTCTGTGTGTGTCTGTGTGTGTGTTTGTTGTAGGGGATAATTACAGAATTGGAAGAGAGGCCAAAAAACCTGAATTATTTTTGTTTCTTGTGTTTGAGCCACCATTCCATCCGGATAGCAGTTTACTCTTCTAAGCAGTAACAGTGAACAAACAGTATAACATTTAGCAAACCTGGAATTGTTTATACGTGGTTTTCATTCTTGGAAGCCTAAAGAAAAAAATATACATTAAATGAATTTCAGATTTTGACCTGCTTAATAATATGTTTTTCACTGTAACTAAATGATACAAAAGGATTTTAATATTTAAAGAAGAATTTTGTTGCTTCCATTACAAAATACTCCATTGGATTATTTTATAACTTCAGTAATAACACATAAGAGCCCTTAATTGGAGATCTGTTTTCTCTCATACCTGCCATCCCCCAATATGCTGAAATCTTTAGAAATTGCTTGTGTTAATTCTGATGGTGATAATGAAAAAATGTGCCGGAAATACAGGCTCGATTTATCCGCTTGAGTACTGGGGGTGGGAGGAATTTAGCAATGGCATAATTAGTTGAAGGTAATAAATATATATAGATAACTAAGAAAGAGTTCCTTTGATTTTTTTTTTTTTTTTTTTTTTTTTGGTAGTCCCGTGACTCAGACAAATAAGATTTTGATAATTATGTAATTTTTAGGTGTCTAACATCCGCTGGTAAAACTTGGCAAACAAAAGAAAATATCGAAGTCACTGCTTTTAACTGAGCCAAAATTTTGTTTGAGTAAGCTGATGAAAGTAGACATGCACCTTAGAAGTAGATACCCTAAAATTTATACAGACATGTATGTCTTTTAAATGCTGTAGTTATTGACCTAATATTGAGTAATCTTTCTGCGTTATTCCGAAATGAAATTTGCTTGCTCTTCATTGTAACTTTTATGGAAAAGTCCTTTAAAAAGGGGATTTAGTTGTAAGGCTACTGGCTATAGGACAGAGTTTTATAAGTAAACATTCCCCCAATTTTATAAGTAAACATTCCCACACTTCTGCTAACTATCTCATGACAGTGAAGTTCACTTCTTTTATTAACCCTTTCTCAGTATTTTAATTTCACTGAATCATTTAAATAATAACCTTTTGTTTTTATAGCAAAGAAATCATCTGAGTTTTCTGTGTGTTGTTTCTTGACAAAATAAGAAGCACTTAACGATGTTGTATGTAGGGTCATGTACACAATGGATATTCATAATTTTGTGATTAGTGCTGAATTTTCAAAACTAATATCTTAAGTTCTTAGACACCCTATTGTGGATCTAATTCAAACCAATATGTAGGAAATGGAGAAAGTAGAACTTCAGTTTGAGCTTCCCAGTAACTAAATATATCCAACTTTTCTAAATGTTTATCCCAAAAAGCATATATCTTTTTTATTTTTTTTACCTGGCATTTTTTGTTAGAAAATAGATGAACTTTTAAAGGAACATTTGAAAAAACATTTCTTCAGTAAGGCTCAGAAAATAGTTGCTTTAAACAAGTACTATTTTTTTTTCTTGCTTTTGGCTCTATACATTTTTGGATATTTTAGTCTCAAAAGGAAGAGCTTTTCATTTTCTTCCTAACTCTGGAAAATAATAGTTTGGACCTAAATTAGTTTGAAAAATCTGAATCATCTCTCTTTAAAAATCTTTTCAATTAGTCTCATATATTCTCAGGAGAAAATGTCTTTATTTTACTAAGCAGAATATAGTAATCATATTAAGGCAGAAATGTGTAGTCTGAAGGAGATAGGTCTTCACTGAAGCCAATTTGAACTATTCCTATTTGAAGCAAATTGGACACTATTATAAATCCAGACTGGCTCATTAGATGGAAACTTTGATGGTTAGGTTCTTTAGGAGGCATACAATCAGTTATGAAAATGTTTTTGTATATGTTGTAATTTTGATCAAAATAACCTTAGAGGAGGTATGTGTGAGTAAACTGTGTCTTAATGGCTGATTACTTGGACCCCACCTATTGTGTAAGGTAGTAATTTGGCCCAGCTTCAGTAATGTGTGCTGTTTGTAAAAAGGTGAAGTCCTTCATTGGCATTTTTTAAGCGCTCTGACATTCTTAGTGTCTGGGTTGGTTAGTTTGCATTTTACCATTATGGTTGAATCTGTATTCCTTCACCACTGGTTAAGTCTGAGGAAGTGACAGTGAAGTTCATTGATGGACAACTTGGATAAAAATGAAGAATGATAACCCAGTTTACTACACATAGGTCAATAGTGATTATTTGGGAGGTGTTGTTTGACTTAAGAACCTTAAATATATTGAAAAGTAACAGGATTCTTGCTCATGATTTGCATTTATTATTGAGGTCTCACCATATCATTTATTTTAATGTAGTTTCTTATTAAAATTTTATTCATAAATAGTTCACAGAGGTAAAAAAAAAATAATAAGATTTGCACCATCATCTCCCAGTCTTTACCAATAAAATGAGGCTGCTTAACTACCCAAGTGGAGCAAGAGAAGAGTAATTACAGTTACTGTAAGTCTGAGTTAGAAAAGATACGGAACATCTAGTTATTGAGCAAAGCCCCCTTTTACCTATTAGCTTATTAGGTACTTCAGGGAGAAACAATAGGATTTGCTTCTCAGTACATGTTTTAAAAATTGATAGTCTCTGATGTGACAAAATTTTTGTGAAAGTTGAATTATAAGCTTTTAAAAATTGCTTGTCTTTGGGGATGTGTCTACATACTCATTTAAATTTAGAAACTACTACATGTTTAAGATACATGCTCATCCCCTTTTTGGAGTAATCAAAATTTCTGTCACAATTCACATACTGGAAGACATAGTTTATAAGATTGAGATGTGTCCAAGAGATTTTCAGTGTGATTAGCTCATTCTAAATAGTCAATGTAAGGTAACTTTTGTATAAAAAAAAAAAAATAGGGAAAAGTTTTAAATGTATAGCAGGCTCTGAGGAAATTTAATGCACATTGACTTTTTAAAGTATGGATTGAACTCCTCAGTTTAATACAATTTGTGTTTTTGTTAACTAGCAGCAGAATTTCAGCATTTGCTACTTACTGGTAGAGAAGAAAAATCCCACAGCCCTGCCAGTACAGGTTAGTTTAATCTGTAAGTACCTGATGTTCCTATTTTTTTCAAACATATCCACATAACTCACACAAGGAAGAAAGCTGTGCAGTTACTTAAATGTGAGTATAACTAATAATAGATCCATTGGACACTTACAACACTCAATAATGGGCCAAAGTAGATCTAGGTTTGCTAACCCCAGTTGTAATAAAGGTGTAATACTGCTCCTTTGTTGTCTCTTTATGGTTCAACCTAAGTAGACACATTGTCCATAAAAGGAAAAGACAGTGAGTTAAAGTTGGCTATGCCCTTGTTGATGAATGATATGGAGTCCAGGGCTTTGAGTCCGGGGTCTTTTACTTAAGCTATTCCATGGAGTTCTCTCATTCACCTTTTAACTTTTTACAGTATGAATCGACCTAAGAAAAAAGGCAAGTTTCCTCACATCTAGAAATGATAAGTGGCGTACAATCATAAGCTAGAATATGTTTTTATAATGCTTTGTTCTTAAATACTTTTAGCAACGCTTGTAAATACAAGTACTCATTTTTTTGTTCCTTTTTTTTTTTTTTTTTAATTTTATTCGGTATCCTGTTGGTGTACCTGTGTGAGTTCATTTTTCTTTGAACTAAGAATAAGATACCTTTTTAATATTCAAATGAAAGCTGACTACCCATCAAGAAACGTAGCTAGATTCTTCATGTAACACTTTTGAGGTGCATTGGGAACACAATGGGTTGTGGAAGGTATTTTCAACATTTTTAGTTTTTCATTCTACCCAAGTTCATTGTTTGAACCATCCTTGAAAGATTTCCTTTAATCTTTAAATGATTGTGCTTTTAGGTTGACACAAACGTAAAGCACTGAGGAGGGAGGTATAAAGCATACAAGTTAATTTCTAATTTTTGTAAGCTTGAACCATCCTAATCTGATAGTAGGATGTATGGCTTTTTCCTTTTCACCTTGTGTGATGTCTGATTTGAGACGACCTAGCCATAAAACTAGTTCATCTTGCACTCCTCCTGAGCTAGATGGTGATTAGCCATTGTGAAAACAGATAATCTTTACATGGAAATTGTGCATATTGTTAAAATTTTAAAACGTGGATTTATCAATTGATAATAAAATATATCTTACAAGATATCCACTTGTTTTTTAATGTAAAATTGCACAAGGGTTTAAGTTTCATTGCCTTTCACAGTTTAATCTGTATATGAAATGGCGTAGATACAGTGGAAATGGTTTTCCTTAAAACCATCTCTTTAAAGCTGCCTTTCTGGTGAGTACTGTTTTATACTTTTATATATCATAAGTTTACCTACTAAAATTAACTGAAACAGAACACTTGGATTAAAGAGGTGAGCAATCTGAATTTCTACATCTCTTTGGATATTGCTTGAATCAAGAATTTTAGAAAATGTTTATTTTACTACCTGGCATTTCCCTGTTAATCCTAGTTTACTTTTTTCTGATCTTCACTTAACAAGACTCTAAATACAAAAACTTGTAACACATAAATTACTTCATTTTGGTGAGAAGGAATAAATGTTTTTATTTAAAACTAGTATTTAAGAAAGTTCTTAAACATTTTCTTTTTAGTTGGCAGCCAAAGGGTTTCTCTCAGTGCTTTGGAGACATTGCATTGGTGTAAAATGAAAATACCAGAACTTCATTCTGTTCTTGTTGAAGCTATTGTTGCAGTGATTGATGAACAGTTAGCTTGAGTTCGGGTGGGAGAAGGGTTTACCGAAATTCTTCCCGCAGACCAGTTACTTACAGGGTTTCTTTGAGAGATTTAAAAATTTCAAAAGTATTTAAGCCACCCTAACCCTGCTTGAAAAATTGGAGTTAGAAATACTGATTTCTGAGACCACATATACCAGTGAAAATTAGCTTCTATTTCTAACTACTTCATGCCCTGGTTTATTTAGCCTTAGTATATGTAACACATGGGTTATTTTTTTCCCTCTAGTTTTTAGCTATATCCTAGATAAAACCAGCACATGCTAAGAGTGTTTTTACATTCTATTTCTTGCTGTGATCTTTGTAAACTAATAAACTCAACTCTAAATGCTTTTTAGTCTGAACAATGATAGTTTTCTAAAATCTGAAAATTGATATCTGAGTATGTGATGTGGCAATGCATTCTTCTAGATAAGCACTAAACAACGTATGGACCCTCAATTTGTGTCTTTAAGATTTAAAATGAAGTAAATTTCTAAGGAACTGTGTCCTTTCCTAGCAGGAATAAACAGACAGTGAAAATTTGGTAAGTATGTAACTTTAAGTGCATGTAATAGCGATGAGAGTAAGTAGCCAAATTTCCATAATGTTAAGATAATATTTAAAAGTGAGCAAGAATTATTTTTGCAACTTAATGTATATGTGTCTAACATTTTTTACAAACTTGTGTGCATAAAGATTAAATTGGAACATACCTTACTCCTTTGGGTTGTTTTTTTGTTGTTGTTGTTTTTGTTTTGTTTTGTTTTGTTTTGTTTTTGGTATGATGCTTTAAATACTAATTTTATATTTCAAGCTTTTTGCAGGGTAGAAATAAGTGGCTGTTAAAGAAAATATCTTCAAGAAGAATTATTTCAATGTCCCTTTTTAAAACTTGACGATGGCTTTCAGTTTACTTAAGTCTTCTGTTTTTCAGCTCCAGTTAAAACTGACAATAGGCAGCTATCAAATATGGAAAAAATCTTGTGCTCTTTCTGGAATATGAGAGGAATCAGTTAATAATAATAAAGCGATTTTAAGCCAATGCTTGATTTGCATGGAAGCAGTTTTTAAATTAAGAGAGAAGAGGTGATGAAATTTGGGAGTCTACTCCCTGGGATGTTGTATTAATAAAAAAGTGATAATAAATGAAGGTTAAAGCAAAGTGTTTAATTGCTACCCCAGGAAATAATTGATTATTTATGAGAAAAAAGCCCATTTATTTCCAAACTAGTCTATAGTGGTTTAGGGTAAGCATTATTTTATGAAGTGGTACAAGATCCCAAACGTTAGTAAAGAGACCTCTCAGGTCAATCTCTAGGCTTCACTTTTACTGGCGGGATTATGTGAAGAATAAGTCAGATGAGGGACATGAATGTAAGGAGGTCCTGAACAAAGCATGATAAATGTTATTCTATATATATCATTAAATGGTCTAGCTAAAGAAAAATCATGGTTGATAGCATTTTAAAAACTTTTTTTTTTTTTGGGAGACAGTCTCGCCATCGCCCAGGCTGGACTGCAGTGGCACAATCTTGGCTCACTGCAACCTCTGCCTCCTGGGTTCAAACGATTCTCCTGCCTCAGCCTCTTGAGTAGCTGGGATTACAGGCACCCACCACCAAGCCCAATAATTTTTGTATTTTTAGTAGAGACGGAGTTTCACCATTTTGGCCAGGCTGGTCTCGAACTTGACCTTGCGATCTGCCCATCTTGACCTCCCAAATGCTGCTGGGATTACAGGTGTGAGCCACTGCACCCAGCCTGCATAATTTTTAATGTAAGTAAATGAGCTCACTGAAGTTCTTACACGAATAATACTAGTGCCTTCTGTCACTTTGATTTGTCATCTGGTTAAATAGCTGGAAGCTTGTGCAAATGAAAAATGAAATGGAAGATTACATTTACATGTATGTCTGTATAATTTTTGTCTATTAGTGGTTCAGAGAGAGACATATTCCTTATATGTAGCCATGTAATTATATTAGAACTCACAAGGGGCATTGAAATGTTTTTCTTTTTCAGATGGTCTGGGGCTGTTTACTTACTTTAAGTAAGCCAGGTCTACCATTTGAAAAATGGTGCTTTATTTCCATATCTGAAGTTTTATTTTTTAGTTTGTTTTCATCCGAAAGTGGATAGATTTTTGCTTCTGTGTTAAGAGTCTCTTAGTTTGGAGGAGATGGTTGGTTATTTCCTTGACTCATTAACAAACCTTTGAGTGCTTGTTATCTACAAAGATGAATAAAATCTTTAATTTATTATTTATGATACTTGTCTGAGCCCATTTTTTAAATTTTTATCCAGAACAGTTTATATTGAGAAGGAATAGTGATATGTGTCAGTTGTCCTGAGAAGTTTTCTTTGTATCCTGGGAACTGTAAGGAAGAATTATTTTTATTAAATGCAGAATGTCTAGGGGGAAAAGTAAGGGGTAAAAGAACACACTTAGTGTGGACATTTTGTATGTGATATAGTGTTGAGGTTGGATAGGTAGATGAGCCAGAAGAAACTGGTTTAGAGTAAGCATAATAAGACTAGAGCTTGCAACCAAATCCTTGCTTTTCTGTCGTTTATTAGTTATATGGCTTGGAACAAGTTACTGCTCCAATGGTAGTCGTAAGTTTCCTAGGTTTGTGAGAAACAATATATGAGAAGAATTTGGCCTGGCACTTTGTAAGTGCTCAAAATTTTCTGTATGTTTACTTGAAAGAACTAACACACTATACATTTGGGCTAACCTTGTCAGACCATGGGAAATGGTGGGAGCAGGCAGTTATTGAAAACCAAAAAATTTTATTTAGCAAATACATATGAGTGCCCACAGTGTGCCTGGATGTTATCCTTTGCACATAGTAGAGAAAAAATACATCTGAATAAAGGCTTTGGAACTAAGGATTTAAGAAGCCAGCCTTGGCACAAAGTCTCATTGGGTAACAGTATTTCAGGCAGTAGATGTGCAGAAAGCATAACATCTTGAACAAAAAATGAGGCCTGAATGGCGTATGGGATTGGTGTGTGTTTATGTAAGGTGAGTGGGGATTGTAGAGAGAGAGGGCAAGTCACACAATGGACCATGGTTTGAGTGTCATTCTAATGAAGCCTGAAGAACTTGGAGCTGGTGAGTAATATGTGGTTTCGGATTAACAGGTTATCCTGTTTTTTGGCAGTGGGGCAGGGTGGGATGGTGGGCATTGTGAGGATCAGTTAGAAGGCAAGAAGAACCTGGCACCAGACATCTCAAGAGTAACTGACGTAGTGACTTACTGTGACTGGACAATCATTGGAGAAGTTAGAAGATGCTAACCCTCTTGAATGTGAGAAACACAGGAAAAGGCAAAAGTGATGCCGGGTGCAGTGGCTCATGCCTGTAAACCCAGCAACTGAGGCTGAGGTGGGAGGATTGCTTCAGCCCAGGAGTTCAAAGCTGCAGTGAACCATGATGGTGCCACTGCACTCCATCCAGCCTGGGCAACAGTGAGACCCCCAATTCAAGGGAAAGATAGGGAATACAGTGAGTTAGGGTTTTTTTTTTTTTTTTTTTTTGATATCATTTAGTCCCCACCTAATCTGTAAGACTTATTTAGGAAATGTTTGTTGGAGATCTAGTAAAACACTGAGAGGCAAAAATAAGTCTCTTCAAGAGTCTAAGGAGGATAAATTGGTAACAAAGTGAAAATGCCCTCAAAGTAAAATTTGGAGAAAGCATATTTCATCCACGTGATCTCAGGAATGGTGGTGAAGTAGGTCTAGGATTGTTAGGATTTGGACAAATTGAGAAAAAAAAGGGTGAAACCCATGTGAAGGAAAGTTGTAAATGAGATAAGGTCATTTGAGTCTAAAGTGTAAAGGTCCTTAAATACCAGATAAGGGATATATATTTCCTCTAAAAGTTGGGGTGTTGGGATTCTTGGCATAAAAATAACATTGACTAGAGCAGTGGCTGTGGTTTTGGACCTTATGTCTCTTCAGAAGCACCCAGAGTGTATCACCAGAGGCTGCCACTACTTCCTGGCACTACCAGGATATTTCTGTATCACTATCATCTGGGTGACAGAATAATAAAATTTAGAAACTAATTGGGCTTGACAGCTATTGACTTGGTGAACTGAAACTAGAACTATCTCTTAGGTTCACTAAGACCAGCTTAAAATGTTTGGAAGCCTTGTAGACCTGAGGCCATTATTTTTCTTGGTCTCTTTCCAAACTCCCATTTCTCACAATTGTAGGACATTGCTATTCTGTTCAAAAACCTTTGTAGTGACCACATACTTGTATTTTGTAGTAACTGAGCACCCCTCTGAATTCTTCATGGAACTTTCCTGAAAGCTGATTCTCTACAGAGGGTATAGCTTCTAACAGTTGTATGAATTGAGTGTGTCACTCATTCTGGATTATTTGTTCATGGAGTTAGGACCAGTAAGCTCATTACCTAAGACAAATTGGGCAATTATTATTTTTGAGACAGAGTCTTGGGCTGTCCCTTAGGCTGGAGTGCAGTGGTGAAGTATCTCGGCTCACTACAACCTCCGCCTCTCATCAAGCAATTCTACTCCGTCAGCCTCCGGAGTAGCTGGAATTACAGGCATCTGCCATCACACCCAGCTGTTTTGTATTTTTAGTAGAGACGGGGTTTCACCATGTTGGCCAGGCTGGTCTTGAACTCCTTGACCTCAGGTGATCTGCCCTGCTTGGCCTCACAATGGGTGATTATTTATAAATACATAAACATACCCTATTTGCCTTCCTTACCCTGCTTCACTGCTTTACAGATTACTAAGTTCCCCTTCACTGAAATTTTAGAAACATCTAGTAGGTGTTCAATGAATGTTTTGAGTGAATGAATTATTTCTCTGAAGAATAGTGATAGTGCTGTACTAAAGTCGATCACAATCCTGCAAATTACTGTCTACCAGTGTATAGTCATGCATTGTGGATCTATTTTAACCATGTACTAATGGAAGTGTGCTGTGTATAATCATATATTTCAGTATTTGCTAGGCTTTTGATGCTGTGAAGCAATTGATAGTCATCATTTTCACTTATTCACTGGCCATTCCACATCTCTGCTTTTCCAGTTCATCCCTTGATTTGATAAACATATTTGATGGTTTTTCTTATTCAGAAAGATGGTAAAAGCCAAGGCCCTGAACTTGTAGATACCTGCCATGTCTATAAAACCTGTATTTGTATCCTTTTTGTCACATTGGACTAGGTATCCATTTACAGCTTTCCTCTTTTACTATGCTCTGGAATCCCATCAACTTCTGCATCTTAGTGATGATCTCTTTGTCCCCTTTTGTGTTTCTTCAGCTTCCTATCCTGCTTCTTATTGTTTTAATGACTCCTTTTTCCTGGGATACAATTTGGATTAGAAATGACAAGACATAGGAGTCGAGAATGAGGCTCAGGTTTTACCTCTAAAAACTCTTGGCTCAAAGACCTTTCACAATCTGGCTCCTGCTTATCTTTGCAACATAATTTATTGCCATTCTCCCTTGGTACTTGGCTTAAGGTCTCAACACCTCCTCTACCCCTTAGTACTTTGACTTGGGTAATTTCCACTTATCTGCCAAATTCTTGTTTAGAGTTAATTCCCTCTTACAAATCCCTGAGCCTCCGTGATGACTTTCATATGAGCTTTCATTGCATTATGTACTTACCGTCAATGTTGCGTGTTTCTAATGGACTGCAACCTCGAAGGCAGGACTGTGTCTTGTTCATTACATTCCTAAAACCCAGCACACTGCACGACACTTAAAAAGAGGCACTTAAGGCCTGGTGTGGTGGCTCACCCTTGTAATCCCAGCACTTTTGGAGGCTGAGGCAGGTGGATCACGAGATCAGGAGTTGGAGACCAGCCTGGCCAACGTAGTGAAACTCCATCTCTATTAAAAATACAAAAGTTAGCCAGGTGTGATGGCAGATCAGACGCCTGTAATCCTAGCTACTTGGGAGGCTGAGGTGGGAGAATCGCTTGAACCTGGGAGTCAGAGGTTGCAGTGAGCTGAGATAGAGCCGTTGGACTCCAGCCTGGGCAACAAGAGCAAAACTCCATCTCAAAAAAAATTATAATAAGTAACATATTAAGGCCCTTAATAATTACTGGATTAAACTGAGTTGCAGGTAATAGGTTAATTTGTTTCATTAAAACAGACTAGAGGTTTAGAGATGTGCCTTTATTTGAATATTGTGCAATTTAAACCTATCACACTGTCCTTTTGAGCAGGATCTTTAGAACAGGCATTTAGTGATTGGCTAAAGAATAACCCCTGACAGTAACAAAGGTCTCTTGGACAGAGAGCTGTTGCGACAAAACAGTGAAATCTGTGTTTGTTGAAGATTAGAAGAATTTTTGAAAAGGAACTCTTCCTGTGGCTTGTCTACCAGAATAAAACGTTTTCATTTTATTTATGGTGAAAGAATAGCTTTAATTTGGAATACAGGTAGGCTAGACTGATGTTTGCAAACCGAAACACCTACTAAAACCAGATAGGTAATAGAAACGAGTAAAACAAGCCAATTGGGAGTGGGGAACTCATGACCCTTGCAAATGAGGCTATGCTGTGTGCATTGGTTGGCCACAGTTGCCAGCTTTCAGTTTTTTTCTAGAGAAAGTTAGTTCTCATAGTTAAAGAGAATTAGAACTAAACGCTATGGGCTAACCACACCTGCAGGCCAGTTTTCTTGTAGATCACCAGTGTGGGATTTCTTTGATGAAAGCTGATGTTTGTGGAAATTTATATCAACAGGAGGAAAGTCAGTTAATCCCAGAGAAGAAGGTGTAATGATAGACAAGAGGTAGATGATGGAGTATGACGTTGGGGAATAAGCCACTGAATAAACTGGTGCAGTTGAACCAGTAATAGGCTACTGTGATCAAGCTGCAGGTTGCAGGTGTAAATAAAGGAATTAGTGTTCAGCATCAATATTTTAGTTCCCCGATAGGCTTTTGGGGAATGCCGTATCCGAAGGGGACTGAGATCACAAAAGTAAAGTTTCAGAGCAATCAACATTTTTGGATGGGGAGGGACCTATCTTGGATATAGTTATAATAGGTGACTAAGTTTATTACTGTGGGGTTTGGAATAGGTTATTCTACCTCTGATTCATAGTGCTTGGTACCTAGTGGGCAGTAAGTGTTTTGTTACATTGAGTAGGTTCATCTCTGTGATTCCATTCTCAAAGAAAGCTATGATAGCTGTCAGAGTGTTGGCAAAGCATACTTTAGTTCTCAGTTTCTCAGTAAATAGTGGTGAGACAAAAAGGCAAAATATTTAACTCCAGAAATTCATAATTAGCAAAAGTATATAATCTTGCCTGTTTCCTGGAAATTTGTACAAAGTTCATACTGTTCCTTTTCTAAAAAGTACATTTTTCTTTAAAGTATTGCGTGTTACTTTTAAAAATCTAAGGCCGGGGTGGTGGCTCATTCCTGTAATCCCAGGACTTTGGGAGGCCAAGCTGGACAAATGACTTGAGATCAGGAGCCTGAGACCAGCCTGATCAACATGGTGAAACCCCATTTTTACAAAAAAAAAAAAAAAATACAAAAATTAGCCGGGCGTGGTGGTGCCTGCCTGTTGTCCCAGCTGCTGGGGAGGCTGAGGTGGGAGAATTGCTTTGAGCTGAGATTGCACCATTACCCTCTAGCCTGGGCGACAGAGTGAGACTCTGTCTCAAAAAAGTAAATAAAAATCTAATGTGGATTAAACAAAAGAAATTGTGGAACTACATTTGTCCCTTGTTATCTGAAAACTGGATCCAGGACTTCCCTTGGATACTAAAATCTGCAGATTCTCAAGTCCCTGATAGGATAATGATGTAGTATGTGCATATTACTTATGCACATCCTCTCATATACTTTAAATCGTCTCTAGATTATCTAAATTTTTTTTTTTTTTTTTTGAGACGGGGTCTCACCTCCCACCATCCAGGCCCAGGCTAGAGTGCAGTGGCCTATTCACAGTTCACTGCAGCCTTGACTTCCCTGGCTCAGATGATTCACCTCCTGAGAGACTGAGATTACAAGAACACACCACCATGACTGGCTAATATTTTGTATTTTTAGTAAAGATGAGATTTCACCATGATCCCCACACTGGTCTTGAACACCTGGGCTTAAGTGATCTGCTGGCCTCGGCCTCACAAAGTGATGGGATTACAGGCGTGAGCCACCACACCCAGCCCTATAATACTTTTTGAAAAATAATACAGTGTAGGCCGGGGTGGCTCACACCTGTAATCCTAGCATTTTGGGAGGCCGAGGAGGGTGGATCATGAGGCCAGGAGTTCAAGACCAGCCTGGCCAATAGGGTGAAACCCCGTCTCTACTAAAAATAAAAAAGTAGCTGGGTGTGGTGGCACATGCCTGTAGTCCTAGCTACTTGGGAGGCTGAGTTGGGGGAATCGCTTGAACCTGGGAGGCGGGGGTTGCAGTGAGCTGAGATTGTGCCACTGCACTCCAGCCTGAGCGACAGAGTGAGACTCCATCTCAAAAATAAATAAATAATAAATAATAAATAAATAATATAATATATAGGTGTGGTGGCTCATGCCTGTAATCCCAGCACATTGGGAAGCTGAGGCAGGCGGGTCGCCTGAGGTCAGGAGTTCGAGACCAGTCTGGCCAACATGGTGAAACCCCATTTCTACTAACAATACAAAAATTAGCCAAGCGTGGTGGCAGGCACCCATAATCTCAGCTACTTGGGAGGCTGAGGCAGGAGAACCGCTTGAACCCAGAGGCGGAGGTTGCAGTGAGCCAAGATTGCACCATTGCACTCCAGCTTGGGAGAAATGAGCGAGACTTCATCTCAAAAAAAATAAAAATAAAATACAATGAAAATAGTTGTTACACTGTATTATTTGGGGAATAATAACAATGTCTGTACATGTCATTATCAGGCTACCTGCGATTTTTCTTTTTAAATATTTTCAGTCATGGTTGGTTGAATCCTGGATGTAGAACCCATGGATGGATATGGAGGGCCCACTCCATTTTTTTTTTTGAGACGGAGTCTTGCTCTGTTGCCAGGCTGGAGTGCAGTGGCGTGATCTCGGCTCACCGCAACCTTTGCCTCCCAGGCTCAAGAATCACTTGAGTAGCAAGGGACCGACTACAGGCGCATGCTACCGCACCCAGCTAATTTTTTGTATTTTTAGTAGTGACAAGGTTTCATTGTGTTGGCCTGGATGGTCTTGATCTCTTGACCTTGTGATCCACCTGCCTTGGCCTCCCTAAGTGTTGGGATGAGGCGTGAGCCACCGCACCCGGCCTGTACTTATAAGTTTTGGCTTTACCTAGGTATATTTAAATAACATCCTTTTGTTATTGACTTATATTAGCATCTACTGACTTCCACCATCTTTGGTGCAAATTTAGCTTGCTTATTTTGCCTCAGCCACACCATTTCTCTTTATCTTATTTTTATTCTGCTGTTTCCTGTGTGAGTTAAATCTTTATTCCTTGTTCCATTAATTAAATTATCTTGACCTGATAAAGATATTGTCCCTTACCATTTTGCTCTTTTTCAGTATTCACTTCCTACTTGAACATTTATACTTTTTGCAGTGTCGAGGCTGGCACAGTTACATTTTTTCCTGTAAATGTAATTATGTGTTTAAATGGATTTTTTAAATTGAAAATCAACAGAGACTTCTTATGATTGTAAGTATTATTCAAAAGGCCAAGAAGTGTAAGGTGAAAATGTTTTATTTCTAGTAAAGCTCGTTGTTTTTCCTGGAGTCAGTCAGTGTCTGTCTTGGTGTCTCTCTCTCTCTCTCTCTCACACACACACACACACACACTTTGACTACTTTTTTTTTCTTTTTGGGATAGGGTCTTGCTCTGTCACCCAGGCAGGAGTGAAGTGGCATGATGTTGGCTCGTGGCAGCCTCAGCCTCCCGAGTAGCTGGGACTACAGGTGCACACCAGCATACAAATAATTTTTGTATTTTTAGTAGAGACGGGGGTTTTGACATGTTGGACAGGCTAGTCTTGAACTCCTGCCTCAGCCCCCCAAATTGCCTGAGTTACAAACGTGAGCCACCATGCCCACTGCACTTTGCCCACTTTTATTATGTATTTTAGTTATTCCAGTTTTTCAAGTACAGTGTTAAGACTTCTGGAATCCCACTTTTATTTTTATTTGGTTGTCTGCCTATTATTATTTTGAGTTAGAGTCTGGCTCTGTCACCCAGGCTGGAGTGCAGTGGCTCAATCACAGCTCACTGCAACCTCGACCTCCTGGGCTCAAGCAATTCTCCTGACTCAGCCTGCTGTGGAACTGGGACTACAGGTACATACCACCATGCTCAACTAATTTTTGTATTTTTTGTAGAGAGGGTGCTTTGCCGTGTTGCCCAGGCTGGTTTCAAACTCCTGGGCTCAAGCCAATCCACCTCCCTCAGCCTCCCAAAGTGCTGGGACTACAGGTATGAACCACTGCGCCTGGCCTGATAAAATGTAATTTATGCCAACAACTAATAATTAATAGAACAGTTATAACAACATACTCTAATAAAAGTTATGTGAATGTGGTCTCTCTTCCTCTCTCAAAATATAGTACTGTACTCATCTATTTTCAGACCACAGCTGACCATGGTAACTGAAACCATGAAAAGCAAAATCTCAGATAAAGGAGAACTACTGTACAGACACTTTTTTCTTGACCTCATCTAGGCAGCCTCAGTTTTGTTTTATTTGTATTTTGAGATGGAGCCTCCCTCTGTTGCCCAGGCTGGAGTGCAGTGGCTTGATCTTGGCTTACCAACCTCTGCCTTCCAGGTTCAAACGATTCTCCTGTCTCAGCCTCCTGAGCAGCTGGGATTACGGGAGGTTTAGTTCTGTCTTTATCCAGATTGTTGGTTTTGCAATGCCTCTTTGCACAAGGCTTTCTCTGACTCACTTTGTTATGTTCTCTCTCGAAGGAGGTACTGGTAAGAAATATCCCTGTTCCCTACCCTAGTAGTGGAAAGATCCTAGTCCTAGAAACCTGAGTTCCTAAACTAAAATACATAATAAAAGTAACTCCCCCTCAAGACAGGGAGATACTTTTAGCTTGTATTTTGGTTTATGGGTTGAAAGTTTTACATTAGGTAGATCCATCTGTTCTACAATAGCTTGTCCAAAAACAAACAAACAAACAAAAAACAAGTTTTACATTAGGATCATAATGATTGCCTCTGGTTTGAAGACTGAAATTTTATTTTTAGGCAGGGTCTTGCTCTGTCACCCAGGCTGGAGTGCAGTGGTATGATCATACTCACTGTAACCTCGACCTCCTGGAATCAAGCAATCCTCCTCCCTCAGCCTTCCAGAGTGTTGGAATTACAGGCGTGAGCCATGCACCTGGGCCTAAGAGTCGATTTTTTTTAAGCCTTAAAATTACTGTCTTTGTAAAACTGTAAGAAATTAGTACCAGAAGTTGCCTTAAATTAAGATCTAGTCAGTCTAATCTCATTTTGTAGAGAGATTATTTGCTTGAAATATCTGCAGGATATAGCAGATTAGAACATGTAACCCTGGCCACAGTGGCTCATGCCTGTGATCCCAGCACTTTGGGAGGCCAAGGCAGTTTGAGACCACCCTGGCCAATGTGGCAAAACCCCATCTCTGAAAAGAAATTTAAAACTTAGCCAGGCATGGTATATGCACCCGTAGTCCCAGGTACTTGAGAGGCTGAGTTGGGAGGATCATCTTAACCCAAGGAGATAGAGGCTACAGTGACCTTTGTTCACACCACTGCACTCCAGCCTGGGCATCAGAGTAAGACTCTGTCTCAAACAAAAATATGTAACTCAAAGCAGCAAAATGCTTAGTTCTTTGGAAATATAACATTTTAGGCTGCTGGTTTTTGGTTTTTTGATTTTTGTTTATTTGCTTGTTTGTTTCAGACAGAGTCTTGCTCTGTTGCCCAGGCTAGAGTGCAATGGTGCAGTCTCGGCTCACTGCAATCTCTGACTCCCAGGTTCAAGCAATTATCCTGCCTCAGCCTCCCAAGTAGCTGGGATTACAGGCATCTGCCACCATGCCCAGCTGATTTTTGTATTTTTAGTGGAGGTGGGGTTTCACCATGTTGGCCAGGCTGGTCTCGAATTCCTGACCTTAGGTGATCACCTGCCTCGGCCTCCCAAAGTGCCTGATCACCATGCCCAACCCAGGCTACTGTTTCTTTAACAATAGGACTTTTTCTCCTTGATTTGTAAACTGAGATATATATGTTTCTCACTCTTTGGTCTGGTTTACTTCAAAATCTTTTTAGAAGTTGAGGAGATTGGGAGGTGGAAGGCGGGTGGATTGCTTAAGTTCAGGAGTTTGAAACCAGCCTGGGCAACCTGGTGAAAGACCCTGTCTCTACAAAAAAAAAAAAAATTAGCTGGGCATGATGGCGTGCACCTATAGTTCCAGCTACTTGGGAGGCTGGAATGAGAGGATCACTTGAGCCTAGGAGGTCGAGGCTGCAGTGAGCTGAGATCACACCACTGAACTTCAGCCTGGATGAAGAGTGAGACAGCCAAAATAGGAAAAAGGAGGGGAGGAGAGAGGCTTCCTAAGGTGTTAGGACATTTTTCTGTTCTTTTTTTAAATTTTTTACTCCAGTACATGAATCAACTTTTGTTTCTTTTTACTGAAGTGACATTTTTCATCTTTATACTGGGGATTTGTAATTCAGATTTCTAAAATATTTTAATCATCAAAGACAATTATTAATCCCATTTCATCTTAGAAATTTTGCTTACATTTTCATGCATTAGGGTTGTCTCAAGAATGTACTGTCCTCCTGAAAACTCTTATTTGCCTATATATTATACTTTACATCTTCAACTCATTTACTAATAAGTTGTTAGGTTTAACCCAATTTCTTGCTTGTAATTTCCTTCTCTCTAGAACAATTAGTATACTTTCTACATGTTTTCTTCTTTAGTTAATGAAGGGATACCATTTAAAAAATTTAAGTGAACCCAGCTGATATATTTGCCTTAATTTTATTGTTGACAGACTAAATATGTGGAAGAAAAAAATGATACACATAACTTCAAAAGTTTAAATTGTATTGAAGATTGTGTTCATATAAGTTTATTTGTTCCAGTGGAACACCTGTAATCCCAGCACTTTGGGAGGCTGAGGTGGGCAGATCACCTGAGGTCAGAAGTTCAAGGCCAGCCTGGCCAACACTGTGGCAAAACCCTGCCTCTACTAAAAAA
>NW_016107455.1:3571097-3572626 GCF_001604975.1 Cebus imitator
AAAACAACAAAACAGAATAATGCAAAATCATACTAAGATTCATTCACGTTTTTTTTTGTGTGACTGCAGTGCATTTATTTCCACTGTATAATATTTCATTGTCTGATGCACCAGAATTTACCCATCTCTTTGATGAACATTTGGATTTGCAGTCTTTTGCTTTCTGAAAAGTGCTGCTGGCTAGGTGCGGTGGCTCATGCCTGTAATCCCAACACTCTGGGTGGCCGAGGCAGGCGGATCAGAAGGTCAGGAGATTAAGAACATTTTGACCAACATGGTGAAACCCTGTCTCTACTAAAAATACAAAAATTAGCTGGGCGTGGTGGCACTCACCTGTAGTCCCAGCTACTCTGGAGGCTGAGGCAGAAGAATTGCTTGAACCCGGGAGGCGGAGGTTGCAGTGAGCCAAGCACCACTGCACCCCAGCCTGGGCAACAAGCGAAACTCTGTCTCAAAAGAAAGAAAAGTGCTGCTTGCTGTAAACATTATTATCTGTGTCTCCTGATGCTTGTGTGAAAGGGTTTTTCTAGGAGTTGACTTGCTGGATAATATGTAAATAATAAACAAGAAAGTGTCAAATTGTTTTACAAAGTAGTTGAATCAATTTATACCCCACCAGCAATGTATGGAGAGTTCTCATTTATCCATATCTTCTCCAACATTTAGGTTTCTCACATTTTTACATTTTTTTGCCAGTAAAATGTATCGTATGGTTTAATCTTTCTCTTTATTTATTTATTTATTTATTTATTTAACTAAACCTTTCTGTTTGCTTTCTTTATTGAAAATAATTTGGGGCCGGGCGCGGTGGCTCAAGCCTGTAATCCCAGCACTTTGGGAGGTCAAGGTGGGAGGATGGCTTCAGTCCAGAAGGTCAGGGTTGCTGTGAGCCAAGATTGTACCACTGCACTCCAGCCTGAGCAACACATCCAGACCCTGTCTCAAGAAAAAAGTTTTTTTGGTGGTTGTTCTGATTACAAAATTGTCACAAATATATTCATTTTCAACCAATATAATGAGGTATAACATGTTTTAAGGTCCTAGGGAAATTCATCAGGTAAACAAAATGACCTTCCCCTCATAGAGCTTCCATTTTAGTTTGGGAGATTCAAGATTCAACATTAAAGAAGATAACTTTTAATTTCAGATACTGATAAAGTGCCATGAAGACAATAAAACAGGGTAAATTAATAGTGGTTAGTGGAGTTGGGACTCCTTTAGGTTAGATGATCAAGGAGGGTCTTTTTGAAGAGTTGAATTTGTGTGAGCTGTATCTAAGTGATCAGAAGGAGCCAGCCATGTGAAGGAGGCAAGGGACGAGCGTTTTATTTAGGCAGTAGGAGCAGGAATTCTAAATTTCATGAGGTGGGGAACATACTCTGGTGAAAATTAAGGAATAAGAAGAAAGCAAGGCAGTGGAGCATGCCAGTAATCCCAGTTACTTGGGAGGCCAAGGTGGGAGGATCACTTAAGCCCAGGAGTCAAGACCAGTCTGGGCAACATAGCAAGATCCCATCTCAGAGGAAAAA
>NW_016107455.1:3574556-3578391 GCF_001604975.1 Cebus imitator
TTTTCGAGATGGAGCCTCACTGTGTCGCCCAGGCTGGAGTGCAGTGGCACCATCTCGGCTCACTACAACCTCCACCCCCCAGGTTCAAGCGATTCTCTTCCCTCAGCCTCCCAAGTAGCTGGGATTACAGATACCTGCCACTGCACCCAGCTAATTTTGTATTTTTAGTAGAGATGGGATTTCACCATCTTGACCAGGCTGGTCTTGAACTTCTGATCTCGTGATTCACCCTCCTCGGCCTCCCAAAGTGCTGGGATTACAGGCTTGAGCCACCGCACCCGGCTACATTTTTCTTATTATATTTATGTAAAATACATATACCCAAATTTAACATCTTAACCATTTTTTCTTTTTAAAATTTTTTTATTTGTTTATTTATTTATTTATTTATTTTTTTTGAGACAGAGTTTCGCTCTTGTTACCCAGGCTGGAGTGCAATGGCGCGATCTCGGCTCAACGCAACCTCCACCTCCTGGGTTCAGGCAATTCTCCTGCCTCAGCCTCCTGAGTAGCTGGGATTACAGGCACGTGCCACCATGCCCAGCTAATTTTTTGTAGTTTTAGTAGAGACGGGGTTTCCACCATGTTGACCAGGATGGTCTCGATCTCTTGACCTCGTGATCCACCCACCTCGGCCTCCCAAAGTGCTGGGATTATAGGTGTGAGCCACCGCGCCCGGCCTATTTGTTTATTTTCGAGACAGAGTCTGACTCTGTTGCCCAGGCTGGAGTGCAGTAGCTTGATCTCAGCTTACTATAACCTCTGCCTCCCAGGGTTCAAGCAGTTCTCCTGCCCCAGCCTCCCGCGTAGCTAGGATTACAGTTGCCTGTCACCATGCCTGGCTAATTTTTAGAGACAAAGTTTCACCTCAGGTGGTCTGTCCACCTCAGCCTCCCAAAATGCTGGGATTACAGGCATGAGCCACTGTGCCTGGCTAAATTTATTTTTTTTATTTTTCATTTTTCTTTTTGCAAGACTCCTTCCCTAACAAAACATACAAAAATTAGCCAGGTATGATAGCACATGCCTGTAAACCCAGCTACAGGGGAAGCTGGGGCACAAGAATCACTTGAACCTAGGAGGTGGAGGTTGCAGTGAGCCGAGATTGCACCACTGCACTCCAGGGTAGGTGACAGAGTGAAACTCCATCTCAAAAACAAACAAACAAACAAAAAACACGTCAAAGTTCACTACCTTAACCAGGAATTATTTTCATGTTTTCACTTTTTTTTTTTTCTTATATAAGATGAACCTGTGACATATTTAAAAACAAAGATGCACACAAAAGGAAGTTAGAGCTAAGAGAGTTTCTGTTCAGCCTTGGAGTACTTTTGGCTAGATTGAAGAGATAGACCCTAGTCTGAAGGCTTAAGGGTACGGAGACGGTAAATCTCTGCAGTTAGGGTAGAGTGTCTTTCTGGAGGGCTGTGTTGCAAAATATTCTGAGGCAATTAGGCTGTTTGGGAAATAATATAAGTGATGCCTGCCTCAGGTAAGTATCTTGTATGCAAGGTAACAGACATACCTGCTGTCCCTAAGACCTGTCTTAGTTTTCTCTCATGAGGTTAGAGGCATGAACAGAGACAGAAGCCCTGAGGCTGCTAAGACTACAGGCTCCAGAGACCTGGTGCTGCTGTTGCTGCCACTATATAACTTACTGGCTCAGAAGGAAACCCACTATGGCCTACAGCATAATGTCCAAGCTCCTCCTCAGCCTGTTGTTATCTTGATGCTCTCTCTGATATATCTTATGATGCAGTCACCCCAAACTCATTGCTGTTCCCTTGCATATTCTGTAATTTTTTTTTTTTTTTTTTTTTTTTTTTTTTTTTTTTTTTTTTTTTTTTTTTTTTTTTTTTTTTTTTTTGAGACAGGGTCTTGCCCTGTTGCCCAGGCTGGAGTGTAGTGGCATATCACTGCTTACTGTAGCCTCAACCTCTCAGGCTCAAGCAATCCTCCCACTTCAGCCTCCCAAGTAGCTGGGACTACAGGCATGCACCACCATCCCTGGTTAACTTTTTTATTTTTTTGTAGAGATGGGGTTTCGCCATGTTGCCCAGGCTGGTCTCAAACTCGGGGGCTCAAGCAATCCTTCCAACTCAGCCTCCCAAAGTGCTGGGATTACAGGCATGAGCCACCATGCCTGGCTATAATATTTTCTTAACATGTGCCTACATTTCAGATCTCACCCTAGAGATTTTTACTTCAAGATGCCTGGGGAACAGATTGGGTATAACTGTATTTTATTTTCCAAATTTTATTTCTGTATATTATTCTTCTAGTGTTTTCTCATATGTATCTGTAATAGCGCATATAGTTTCATAATCTGTTTTTTTTTTTTTTTTTTTTTTTTTTTTTTTTTTTTTTTTTTTTTTTTTTTTTTTTTTTTTTTTTTTTTTTTTTTTTTTTTTTTTTTTTTTTTTTTTTTTTTTTTGAGACGGAGTTTCGCTTGTTACCCAGGCTGGAGTGCAATGGCGCGATCTCGGCTCACCGCAACCTCCGCCTCCTGGGTTCAGGCAATTCTCCTGCCTCAGCCTCCTGAGTAGCTGGGATTACAGGCACGCGCCACTATGCTCAGCTGATTTTTTGTATTTTTAGTAGAGATGGGGTTTCACCATGTTGACCAGGATGGTCTCGATCTCTTGACCTTGTGATCCACCCGCCTCGGCCTCCCAAAGTGCTGGGATTACAGGCGTGAGCCACCGCGCCTGGCACCCATTTCTTGATGATTAAATTGTTTCCTAGATTTTATTCTTACAATTACGCTATTAATATCTTCCTGCATATATAGCACCTGTATGCTTTTTGAACCAAACTAGACATTTTACAGAAGAATAAACTGAAGCCTAGAGAGGTAAGTGGCTTGTTCCTTGTCTTACAGTTATGGAGGAATAAAGCTTGAACCAAATCTTCCAACTCCCAGTGCAGTGTGTCTTCTGCCACCCATGCTTTGTTACACTTTTGTCCTTAGTTTCCTTTCTCTGTACAACGAGATCCTATCATCCTGTAAAAATTTGTGCAAATATCACTTGCTTCACAAAGCCATTCCTCAGTCATCCACTTAAAAGAAATTCATCCTCTTCAGTGTCCTTATCTGCAGCTCTTTTTTTCTTTTTCGTTTTTTACCTTAGATGATAAAGGCAATATGCACAGTGGTTAGAATTTTCGGCCCTGCAACAGTTTGGAGTTCTAATTTCAACACCACATCCTTGCTATGAGAACATGGGCAAGATACTCAACCTCTGGGCTGAGTTTTCTCATCTTTTTTTTCTTCTTCTTTAAGACGGAGTTTTGCTCTTGTCCCTCAGGCTGGAGTGCAATGGCGAGATTTCAGCTCACTGCAACCTATGCCTCCAGGGTTCAAGCGATTCTCCTGCCTCAGCCTCCTGAGTAGCTGGGATTACAGGTGCCTGCCACCATGCTCAGTTAATTTTTGTATTTTTAATAGAGACGGGGTTTCACTATGTTGGCTGGGCTGGTCTCGAACTCCTGACCTCAGATGATCCACCTGCCTCAGCCTCCTAAAGTGTTGGGATTACAGGCGTGAGCCACCGCACCCAGCCATTTTCTCATCTTTAAAATGTGATTAAGAGAGATGCTGAACATAAAACACCTAGCACAATATCTGGTACACAACATGTAATTACTTTCTATAGTTTTTGTTAATACTGTTGTTTTTATTAATAATTCTTAGCAAGATGCTGAAGAACCAGATCTAGGCCAGGTGCAGTAACTAATTCCTGAAATCCCGGCACCTTGGGAGGCTATGGCAGGAGAATCACTTGAGTCCAGGAGTTTGAGACCAGCCTGGACAACATAGACACCTCAGCTCTGC
>NW_016107455.1:3580181-3583102 GCF_001604975.1 Cebus imitator
GATCTCTTGACCTCGTGATCCACCCGCCTCGGCCTCCCAAAGTGCTGGGATTACAGGCTTGAGCCACCGCGCCCGGCCATAGTTTATGGATCTTCTTATTGGTGATAGGGTCTAATGCTACGAATGCATGACCGACTTGTGTAGCTCCTGTCTATCTAATCTCCACACCTGGGAACACTTAGTCTCAACCTCAGAGTTAGCTAAAACTTCAGGTTCTGGACTTATTCCCTGCCTTCAGCTGTTGTGCCCATTCTGAATTTAGTGTAATTTTAGTATGTGACCCCTTTTCTTTTCTTTCTTTCCTCTTTTTCTTTCTTTCTCTTCCTTCTTTCCTTTTCTTTTCTTCTTTTTCTTTTTCTTTTTTTTTTTGCTATGTTGCCCAGGCTGGATTCAAACTCCTGAGCTGGGCTCAAGAGATCTTCCTGCCTCAGCCTCCTTAATAGCTGAAATTACAAGCACACACCACTACACCTGGCTGATTTTTAAATATTTTTATGGAGATGGATTCTGTGGTGCCCAGGCTGGTTTTGAACTCCTGGCCTCAAGCAATCATCCTGCCTCAGCCTCTCAAAGCACTGGGATTACAATTGTGAGCCACTAGGCCCGGCCCTATAATCCAGTAATGATTTTTTTTTCTTTTTTTTTTTTTTTTTTTGGAGACAAGTTCTTGCTTTGTTGCCCAGGCTGAAGATCAGTGGCACAAGAATCACGACTCACTGCAGCCTTGACCTCCTGGGCTCAAATCCTCCCACCTCAGCCTCCCACCTCAGCCTCTTCAGCAGGCACATACCACCATGCCCAGCTAAATTTTTTTTTTCTAGAGTTGAGGTCTCGCTATGTTGCTCAGGCTGCTTTCCAATTCCTGGGCTCTAGCAATCCACTTTCCTCAACCTCCCTAAGTGCTGGGTTTACAAATGTGAGCCAACACATCTGGCCCTAAAGTGATTTTTTTTTTTTGAGACAGGGTCTTGCTCTGTTGCTCAGGATGGAGTGCAGTGGCATGATCTCAGCTCACTGCAGCCTCCACCTACTAGGCTTGAACTATCCTCTCACCTCAGGTTCCCAAGTAGCCAGGACTACAGACATGTGCCACCACACCCAGCTAATTTTCTCATTTTTTGGTAGAGACTGGGGTTTTACTGTGTTGCCCAGGCTGGTGCCGACCTCCTAAACTCAAGTAATCCACTTGCCTCAATCTCCTAAAGTGCTGGGATTATAGATGTGAGCCACTGCGCCTGACCTCCCTGTAATGATTCTTAGTGAACGGTTAAACTTAGTTTCCACGTATGACAAAGGACGAAGAAATCAAAGAGACACAGATTGAAGCAGACTGAAGTTAATATTTGTGTACCCCCCCCACAGGACTGCCTTCCCTGTACACTACTGAACAGCTGCTATTTCTTCTGAGATGAGGCCCTTCTACCAAATATTACATCACTTGTTTTTTCTCACAAGCTCATTAGATATGACTGAATGCTTCATTTTACACCTTCTCTTCTGGTTCTAAGGAATCCACAGAAAATTTTAGGATGCTGGCAAGCAAGTGATTGAAATGATGTGAAATCTTTTATTTTTCTTTTATTGTTTGTACATGGCAAGAGCTTCTGTGAAATTCATTTCCTGTATCAGAATTTGGCTCTTCCTTGCTTCCATGACTTCACTATTTATTTGCTCCTGTTATAATAAATATATAGTAAAGGGAGAAAACAAATTTAAAAGAAAAAACTTAATTTTTTAAAATTATAAAATATATTCCCATTTTTATAAAATGCAGAAATGATATATGACTTCTTATTGAGATGTTATTTATTTTTATTTTTTTTAGAGACAGGGTTTCACCATATTGGTCAGGCTGGTCTTCAACTCTGAACCTCAGGTGATCTGCCCGCCTTGGCCTCCCAAAGCACTGGGATTACAGGCGTGAGCCACCATGCCCGGCTCTATTGAGATGTTAAAGTGAGTTCATACTTCAACACAATTCCTCTGTCTCAAATACGTAGCAATACACAAATAAATGTTTTAAAAGGAAAAATGAATATGTGACTAAAAATAGAAGAGAGGCCGGGTGCGGTGGCTCACACCTGTAATTGTGGCACTTTGGGAGGCTGAGGCAGGTGAATCACCCGAAGTCAGGAGTTCGAGACCAGCCTGGCCAATATGGTGAAACCTGGTCTCTACTAAAAAAATAGAAAAATTAGCTGGGTCTGTCATCCCAGCTACTGTGAGGCTGAGGCAGGAGAATTGCTTGAACCCAGGAGGCAGAGGTTGCGGTGAGCTGAGATTGCACCACTGCACTAGAGGCTGAGTAACAGAGCAAAGACTCCATCTAAAAAAAAAAAAAAAAAATGGAGAGAGAGAAAGCTCTAGTGGCAAGTGAGGCTGAGGCTCTGGGTGGAGAATCAGTGTTGGCTGGGACTTTGACCTCTTTCCTTAAAACAGATCCCCATTAGAACTCCATGGCAGAGACTCCTGGAGCTGGGACTATTGCTGAAAGCCAGGGCCTGGGATGGGTATTAGCTTGTGAAAGCAGGCTGATAGAAGAGTTGACTGTCTGGGACTGTTGCTTTGTAAGAAAGTGGGCCTAGTGAGGGTGAGGGAGAAAAACATGGCTTTTTGACCAAAAACAGCGAAGTAGCCTGTCCACTCAAGTGACTGAGTCTGTAATTAGTTTATCAGCACAGAAGGTTCGAAACATGTTAAGTCCTAGATCTTGATGGACAGCTCTGGAGGAACAGGTGGAGGCAACTGCAAAAGTAGGATAAGAGAAAGAAAAGGGAGAGAGTTAAAAAGTAAGCAGACAATTGGCTGGGCGCGGTGGCTCAAGCCTGTAATCCCAGCACTTTGGGAGGCCGAGGCAGGTGGATCACGAGGTCAAGAGATCGAGACCATCCTGGTCAACATGGTGAAACCCCGTCTCTACT
>NW_016107455.1:3583537-3586591 GCF_001604975.1 Cebus imitator
AAAAAAAAAAAAAAAAAAAAAAAAAAAAAAAAAAAAAAAAAAAAAAAAAAAAAAAAAAAAAAAAAAAAAAGTAAGCAGACAAAACCTTAACTTTTCAAAGATATTGAAAAAATGCTAAGAAAGGAATGACAGATCACATTTTTTGAGAAGATAATCACTGAAGATTTTTTCAGACCAGGGGTGGTGGCTCACATCTGTAATTCCAGCACTTTGGGAGGTCGAGGCAGGTGGATTGTTTGTGCTGGGAGTTCGAGACCAGCCTGGGCAACATGGAAAAACCCTATCTCTACAAAAAATTAGTGGGACGTGGTGGTGCTCGTCTGTAGTCTCAGCTATGCAGAAGACTGAGGTGGGAGGAACGCCTAAACCTGGCGGTTGAGGCTGCAGTGAGCTAAGATTGCACTACTACACGCCAGCCTGTGTGACACAGTAAGACCCTGTCTCAAAAAAAAAAAAAAAAAAGTTATTAAAGGGTATACCTCTGCAAGAAAAAAAGTGAATCTATAGGGAAAGCGTGGGCATTAAGAAGCAAAAGATAGTTTCTATAATGGAAGGAATGGTCGACTTAAAAAAAAAAGTAATGTGACTATGGAAATTAATTTAGCAGGTCAGTAAGTTTAAATTATTTATTGACTCAACACTTTTTTGTGATTAAAAGCCAAAATACATATATTTTTGGAGATAGGGTATTACTCTGCAGTGGCATGATCATGGCTCACTGCAGCCTCAACCTCTGGGGCTTGGGTGATCCTCCTGCCTCAGTCTCCCTAGTAACTGGGACTACATGCGCACCCCATCACACCTGGCTAATTTTGTCTGTTTTTGATAGAAATGAGGTTTTGCCGTGTTGCCCAGGCTGATCTCGAACTCCTGGCCTCAAGCAATCCTCCTGTCTTGGCCTCTCAAAATGCTGGGTTTAGAGGTATGAGCCATTATGCCTGGCCTAAAATGAATTTTGTTTTTTTGAGACAGGGTCTCACTCTGTCACCCAGGCTGGCATGCAGTGGCACGATCTTGGTCACTGCAACCTCTGCATTCCGGGTTCAAGTGATTCTCCTATCTCAGCCTCTCAAGTAGCTGGGATTACAGGCGTGCACCACCACACCTGGCTAATCTTTGTATTTTTAGTAGAGACAGGGTCTCACCATGTTGACCAAGCTGGTCTTGGACGCCTGACCTCAAATGGCCCACCTGCCTTGGCCTCCTAAAGTGCTGGGATTACAAGTGTGACCCACTGTGCCCAGCCCTAAAATAAAAATTTAAACCAAGACAAAATTGTAATGAATGGCATTATTTGTACATTTTTGCAGATCTCTTTAATGTGTGGCTTAATAGAGGTCAGCTGGATTCTCATATATGCTTCTGTGTTCAGTCTGTTGCAGTGTTTTCTGGGTTGAAGTACCTGAAGAAAATCCACCCTCACACAGACAAGTAGTTGGGAAAGGGAGTATTTTTTTTTTTTTCTGAGGCAGAGTCTCGCTCTGTCGCCCAGACTGGAGTCCAGCGGCGCGTCTCAGCTCACTGCAACCTCCGCCTCCTGAGTTCAAGCGATTCTCCTGCCACAGCCTTGAGTAGCTGGGATTACAGGCGTGCACCACCACGCCCGGCTAATTTTTGTGTTTTTAGTAGAGATAGGGTTTCACTATGTTGGTCAAGCTGGTCTTGAACTCCTGACTTCGTGATCTGCCTGCCTCAGCCTCCCAAAGTGCTGGATTACAGGCGTGAGCCACCGTGCCTGCCTGGGAAAGGCAGTATTTTAATAGCTTTTTCACTTGAAAGTGTCAATGTTTTCTGTTAGAACAAACACTGAGTTGTTTTTCTTGAAGTGACAGGGTTACTTCATTTTTGAGGAGTATCTGCCACATACCCACGTTTGTAGACCCGTGGTTGTCTATCAGTTATTCTTGCAAATAAAAATGGTATTCCATGAAAATGGCCAGCTCAGCTCAACTCAAAGAATTGTACAAATGTTTTTTTTATGAGACAACTCTCGTATTTGTGTGTGTGGAAGTGCTTTATGCATGCTTCCAATGTTACCACTCACAACTTTTAAAAGATGTGTATTCATAGGTCAAAGATTTATAAAATTAACAATTTTTATTCTCTCATCTGGGGCAATCTTAAGTGAAACAAACTGGCTTTTCTTATTCTGTGAGTGCATGATGAAGAATACAGTGACTACTGGGACAGTTTGATAATACTGCCTAGATTCATACTAAGGCACCAGCTCTTTTACCCATCCTCAGGTTTTTTTGTTTTGTTTTGTTTTTGAAATAGAATCTCACTCTGTCACCCAGGCTGGAGTGCCGTGGCGCGATCTTGGCTCACTGCAACCTCCGCCTCCTGGGTTCAAGCGATTCTTGTGCCTCAGCCTCCTGAGTAGCTGGGACTACAGGCACCCACCACCATGCCCAGCTAATTTTTTTGTGTTTTTAGTAGAGATGAGGTTTCACCATATTGACCAGGCTGGTCTCGAACTCCTGACCTTGTGATCCGCCCACCTCGTCCTCCCAAAATGCTAGGATTACGGGTGTGAACCACTGCACCCAGTCCAAGAATTTATTTTTTTGAAAACATTTACATTTTTTTTGCTCCAAATTCTCCTATGGCAAAAATACAGAGTTCTGCCCTGAGGACTTTTCACACCTCTGGTTCCTTCAGCCTAGCATGGACTTTCTTTTTTTCAGAGACAGACTCTCATTCTGTCACCCAGGCTGGATTGCAGTGGTGCAATCTCAGCTCACTGCAACCTCCATCTCCCGGGTTCAGGTGCCTCTGTTGCCTCAGCTTCCCAAGTAGCTGGGACTATAGGTGTGCACCACCACACCTGGTTAATTTTTGTATTTTTAGTAGAGACAGGGTTTCACTATGTTGGCCAGGCTGGTGTTGAACTCCTGACTTCAGGTGATTCACCCACCTCAGCCTCCTAAAGTGCTGGGATTACAGGCATGAGCCACGGTGCCTGGTCTTTATACATTTTTTATTGCAACCTTAGTTATAAACAAAGTAGAAGTATTTATTTATTTATTTATTTATTTATTTATTTATTTATTT
>NW_016107455.1:3588471-3590157 GCF_001604975.1 Cebus imitator
ATTAGCTGGGCATGGTGGCACGTGCCTGTAATCCCAGCTACTCAGGAGGCTGAGGCAGGAGAATTGCCTGAACCCAGGAGGTGGAGGTTGTGGTGAACCGAGATCATTGCACTCCAGCCTGGGTAATGATAGCAAAACTCCATCTCAAAAAAAAAAAAAAAAGAACCACGAAATTGGTTCATTTCCATCTTTTTAAAAGGTAGTCAAAAATAATTGTAAGATGCAATGAGATATAGTCAGATGAGCTACATAGGTAAGCTATAAGCAGTGTACAACATGGGATGAAAATGCCTCTTTTCATACTTGTTTTTTTTTTTTTGAGACCGAGTTTCACTCTTGTTGCCCAGGCTGGAGTGCAGTGGCGCAATCTCGGCTCACCGCAACCTCTACCTCCCAGGTTCAAGCCATTCTCCCGCTCCAGCCTCTCGAGTAGCTGGGATTATAGGCATATGCCACCATACCTGGCTAATTTTTTTTGTATTCTTAGTTGAGACGGAGTTTCACCATGTTGGCCAGGCTGGTCTCAAGCTCCTGATCTCAGGTGATCCTCCCATCCTGGCCTCCCAAAGTACTGGGATTACAGGTGTGATCCACCATGCCCAACCCACTTTTCATACTTTCTAAAACAATATTTAGGGATTTTTGTGTTAGCCACTCTCCTATCTCATTTCTCCAGTTGAAGGACTGCAGAAACCTCCCATTCTCTTTTTTCTCTCATTCTTGGATAGAATGAATGTCTATAATGAATCAATAGCCTTCTCAGATTTGTTCTGAATTTTGACAAATATTTGTGTAACTCTGCAGAAAACTTTGTTTCTCTTTTCCCTTTAGAGGGAAAAACAAATGGTAGATATGACAGCTTACCTTCTAGTGTTGTTGTGAGGTTTGGCTGGCACAAGATAAAGTTCTGTGTAATTACTCTGAAACGTTTGTATTTAATAAAGAAATGACTTGTAGGCAGTTTGTCAGTAGAAGCCACTATGATTTGGAAATGTGGTGTTTCAGTAATAAAGGCTATATACTTTTAAAAAAGAAAAAAATCAGTTCTCTCCAAATTATAAATTAAATGGTACATCTAATGATTTTCCTTAGAACTTGAAAAGCTTAACCCAAAATTTATATGAAAAGGCAAGAGACCGAAATGGTTAAGAAAACTTTAAAGAAGAATAGGCCAGGCGCGGTGGCTAACACCCGTAACCCCAGTACTTTGGGAGGCCGAGGCAGGAGGATCACAAGGTCAAGAGATCAAGACCAGCCTGGCCAACATAGTGAAACCCCGTCTGTCGTAAAAATACAAAAAGTTAGCCGGGTGTGGTGGCAGGTGCCTGTAATTCCAGCTACTTGGGAGGCTGAGGCAGGAGAATTGCTTGCACTCAGAAGGCGGAGGTTGCAGTCAGCCGAGATTGTGCCATTGCACTCCAGCCCAGGTGACAGTGTGAGACTCTGTCTCAGAAAAAAAAAAAAGAATGTGAGGCGGCTTACTCTCATAGCGACCACAACTATAAAGCCATAGTTGTTCTCAAGCCTAGTATAGTGCCGGACACAGACAGTAGTCTATGAATGTTTGTTCAGTATGCTGATGGGTGAATGAATGAACAATGAGTTGCTTGGGGGATATGTAAGGTGCAGGTTAACCCTGGGTCTTTCCTGTCCTTTTGCAACTTCTGTTTTTTTTTTTTTTTTTTT
>NW_016107455.1:3592427-3594730 GCF_001604975.1 Cebus imitator
TAACAAGAGCGAAACTCCGTCTCCAAAAAAAATAAATAAATAAATAAATAAATAAAAGTACTGCATTTGTATTAATTACACAGGCATAATTCTGTATACCAAAGAAAAGTATCCACATTTACTGCAGATTCTTTTGTAGGTTTTGTAGAATGTCTTACTTCATATGAACTTGACCTTGTAAACACTGTAACAAAAACTTTGTTAGAGGTTGGTTTTCTTTTGGAATGGGATCCCTTTATTCTGATAATTGATTCTAACAGAAGACTTCTACTCAATGTGGTAATGGAATGATTTCGGGCAACTCTACTAACCAGCCAGGGAAAGCTAGCTTCCGTGGTGATCCAGAGGTTCTGCTATCACCTTACAAAGCCAAGACATGATTTTTCACTAGGGCTGGCCTTTGTATGACATATACGTTCCATAACGACGCCTGGTGGGAGGCATGTGTTAACATGGCCTAGTGATTTTCTCTGTTTGGTTTTGTGGAACTCAGATACCGGTTTTATCAGTGACTAACCATGACGTGTGGGGACATTGTAAGGTAATTGGTAAGTTTTAGAAAATCTCACAGTGGCTGGGTAATCCGACTTCCTTTTTGTGTAGGATCTGGGGATGAGAATGGCATCCTCCTCCTCCTCCTCTTCCTCCTTCTCCTCCTCCTTTCTTTTTCTTCTTCTAAAAGATGGAATTTTGCTATGTTGCCCTGGAGCAAGAGAGAGCAAGGTGCCACACTTTTATTTTTAACACACACACACACACCCAATTTTTTTTTCTCTTTTTTTGAGACAGAGTCTTGCTCTGTCACCAGGCTGGAGTGCAGTGGCACCATCTCAGCTCACTGCAACCTCTGCCTCCTAGGTTCAAGTGATTCTCCTGCCTCAGCCTCCCGAGTAGCTGGGACTATAGGCACATGACACCACGCCCAGCGAATTTTTGTATTTTTAGTAGAGACAGGGTCTCACCATGTTGGCCAGGATGGTCTTGATCTCTTGACCTTGTGATCCACCCTCCTTGGCCTCCCAATGTGTTGGGATTGCAGGCATGAGCCACTGTACCCAGCCCATTATTTTTATTTATTTTTCATTTTATATTTTTTGAGACTGCTCAGCCTCTCGAGTAGCTGGGATTATAGGCGCCCACCACCACACCTGGCTAATTTTTGTATTTTTAGCAGAGATGGGGTTTCACCATGTTGGCCAGGCTTATCTCGAACTCCTGGCCTCAAGTGATTTGCCTGCCTTGGCCTCCCAAAGTGATGGGATTACAGGTGTGAGCCACCATGCCCAGCTAAGGTGCCACACTTTTAAACAGCCAAATCTTGTGAGAAGTCACTTGTTTATCATGAGGACAGCACCAAGGGATGGTACTAAACCATTTATAAGAAATTGACCCCCATGATCCAGTCACCTCCCTCCAGGCTCCACCTCCATCCAATACTGGAGATTACAATTCAACAGGAGATTTGGGCAGAGACACACATCTAAAACCACATCAGGGATTAAATCATATTATCTTTGTAGTGTAGAAATTCCCCAAAGTCTGTAAACTAACATAAATGTAGTTATGAACCCATGATACTGAAATGCGTTTGCAGAAGCAAACACTACCCAGATCTTCTAGGAATAACAAAGATAAAACCCCGTTGAAGATGAGCTCATAATCCATAATTACAAACACACGAGAAAACAATCTTGCAGGAGGGAGAGTCAGCAGACACAACAAACTGTAGGATCAGGCTCCCAAGAACGGCAATAATGATCAGAAACAGATTAGAGACTTTGTTGTAAAGAATTAAAAACACAAAAGAAGGAACACAAAGCATAAGAAAATAATATGATACTTTGAAAAAGGTCAGCTTTAGAGAAAGACGAAACCAATCTTGCAGGAATGGAAAAAATATGTTTTATTTATTTTTTTCTTAAAATTTTTATTAATCATTTATGAGTAACAAAAGCCCAATATGTGTTAACATAAATATATATATATTTTTTTTAAAGATGGGGTTTCACCATGATGGCCAGGCTGGTTTTGAATTCCTGACCTCAGGTGATCCACCCACCTTGGCCTCCCAAAGTGCTATGATTACAGGTGTGAGCCACCGCGCCCGGCCATAAATAATTTTTTTGAAAAATAGCTATTTTGCCGGGCGCGGTGGCTCAAGCCTGTAATCCCATCACTTTGGGAGGCCAAGGCAGGCGAATCACTTGAGGAGGCCGAGGCGGGTGGATCACGAGGTCAAGAGATCGAGACCATCCCGGTCAACATGGTGAAACCCCGTCTCTACTAAAAATACAAAAAATCAG
>NW_016107455.1:3595811-3613030 GCF_001604975.1 Cebus imitator
AGAGAGAGAGAGAGTGGAAAAGGTAAATTATGTGTTAGTATTATAAAAATAGTTTTACCTAGAATACTCTTGAAAGGCTCTTGAGGGCCCCCAGACAATACTTTGAGAACTATTGCTCTAGATGAATCTCCTCGTTTTACATATAAGGACCCTGGGCCTCAGAGACAGTAAGTGAGAGTCAGGCGTGGTGGCTCACACCTGTAATCCCAGCACTTTGGGAGGCTGAGGTGGGCCGATCATGAGGTTAGGAGATGGAGACCATCCTTAGCTGGGCAAGGTGGTGCGCCTATAATCCCAGCTACTCAGGAGACTGAGGCAGGAGAACTGCATTAGCCCGTGAGGCAGAGGTTGCAGTAAGCCAAGACTGGGCCACTGCACTCCAGCCTGGTGACAGACAGTAAGTGAGAAATCACTCTCACAGCCTGCTAATGGTAGGATATTAGATGGTTTATGTCACTTCTCTTGGTTTAGGTTCTCAATTGGAGACTTGGGAAATACACCCCAATGGCCTGTCCTATTCCCTGTAAGTTGCAAAGACTGTCATAATATATTACCCCCCACCCAATTTTTTTAAATAAAAGAGGTACATCAACAAACTTGGTAAATTTTGCAACAGGCAGACTGTGTTTGAATCTAAACTACAATATTTGAATTTGGATTTCTATTTGAACAGAACACTAAGGCAAATTCGACAGCATCCTATTCCATGCAAGCTAGTAATGACAAACTGCACAGTAAATGTCATAGATAAACATGGAAAGCAGATTACCCATAAATAACATATTATTTATCATATATTCTGTGTCTGAAATACAATTCAATTACATATTTCAAAAAAATGTTCTCAAGTACTGGCTGAAGCGGTGGTGGGCACATCAAGAGACTGGAAATAAACTGGTGATCACAAGAACTTTTATAGATAAAATGGAGTTGTTCCGAAATGCAGATATTTTTCATTCTCTAAACCGACCTTATTTTTGTCTTTTAAAGAAAATCAAGAAATCTTCTCAGCCCCCTTGAGATGCTTTCCTTTGCATCCTACCAGATGGTTCAGATCTTCTTTAAATGGATCATAGCCTTGTTCTTTCAAAGAACACAGGGCCCAGAAAAGCTGGTCTAGTGGAGGAAATTCTTCCCAGGGAACCCCCTCCCAACTTTCATTTTTTTCAGGCTCTACACTCTCTGATTCTGAATCATGAGTCACGTCTACTTCTCCTTTCATTAATATAGTAACATAATGGTAATTTTCCTTCCCAATGAGAGAAGTTACAACTGAGGCAAAGCGAACATGTATCAGGTGAAGAGCTTCTTCCCACGTTTCCCTTCGAGCACATTCTTCCCAGCTCTCGCCAAACTCCAAATGACCCCCAGGGAGCTGGAAACTGCCAGCTCCGAAAGACCCTTTCCTCTTCCCCAGGAGGACGCAACGTGAATACTTGCAGCTGGTCACCACGACTCCGACTCCGGACTGCCACCCCTGCGGCTCCGTGCTGGGTGTCACAGTCCGCAGGAGGACTAAAAAATATGTTTTAATTTATTAACACTAAAGTTTAGTGAACGGACCGGGTGCGATGGCTCACGCCTGTAATCCCAGCACTTTGGGAGGCCAACGCTGGCGGATCTCGAGGTCAGGAGTTGGAGACCAGCCTGACCAACATGGTGAAACCCAGTCTCTACTAAAAATACAAAAATTAGCCAGCTGTGGTGGCACACGCCTGTAATCCCAGCTACTCAGGAGGCTGAGGCAGGAGAATCACTTGAACTTGGGAGGCAGAGGTTGCAGTGAGCCAAGATTGCGCCATTGGACTCCAGGCTGGGCAACAGAGTGAGACATAGTCTCAAACAAACAAACAAAAATTAGGTGTGAGGGTGTGCGCTTGTAGTACCAGCTGCTCAGGAGACTGAGACCAGAGAATCGCTTGAACCCAGGAGGCAGAGGTTGCAGTGAGCTGAGATTGCGCCATTGCACTCCAGCCTGGACAACAGAGCGAGACTTTGTCTGGAAAACAAAACAAAACAAAACAAAACAAGTTTAGCAGATGGATTGAGTAGCAGATTAGAAAGAGTTGATAATATAGCCGGGCGCGGTGGCTCAAGCCTGTAATCCCAGCACTTTGGGAGGCCGAGGCGGGTGGATCACAAGGTCAAGAGATTGAGACCATCCTGGTCAACATGGTGAAACCCCGTCTCTACTAAAACTACAAAAAAAATTAGCTGGGCATGGTGGCGCGTGCCTGTAGTCCCAGCTACTCAGGGACTTAGTGAGGCTAAGGCAGGAGAATTGCCTGAACCCAGGAGGCGGAGGTTGCGGTGAGCCGAGATCGCGCCATTGCACTCCAGCCTGGGTAACAAGAGCGAAACTCCGTCTCAAAAAAAAAAAAGAAAGAGTTGATAATATAATCCAGTAAACAATCAAATGAATTTAGGAAAATTCCTTGTAATGTCGTATGGAGAGACAAGGAGATAGAAAACATAAAAGATATGGAAAAGAAAAGCAGATAGTCTTACACAGTCCAACAGAAATATAGTATGAGATACATACATACATATATAATTTAAAATTTTCTAGTACCAACCTAACAGAAAGTAAAAAGAAATGCATGAAATTAATCCAAAATATTATTCCATCATGTGATATAAAAATCATGAATAAATATTTTGTGTTCTTTTTTCCCCACTGTCTTTGAAACCCAGTGTGTATTTTGCACTTATACCACACACAGCTCAGTTGACAGCCATGTGTGGCTAGTGACTATTATCCTGGAGAATGCAGATCTAACTTACATGTAAAAAGATTTCCAAGAGGAAAGGGAGACAGAGAAGGCAATACTTGAAGAGATAATGGTGGATAATTTTCCAGGATTACTGGGAGGCAGGAATCTTGAGATTCAGGAAAGCCGGTGAGTCCTGATCAGGATGTAAATATTTTGTAGGGAAGCCTATAAAAGCCGAAAACAGAAAATGTGTTAAAACTAACCAAGGGGAAAGATAGACTACCTACAATGGAACTTCAATTAGACTGAAGACAGTCACCTTTAGTATCTTTAAAATGTTGACTGAAAAGTTACAATGTAAGAATTTTACACCTACTTGAACTATCAATAGTGAAAGTAAAATCAAAGACAAGGTTATCACAACAGACTTTCACTAAAAGAGAACTGTAACAATTCAAATACAATAAGGTGACTGGAAGTCTGTGGAAATGTGGCAATGTGTGAGAGAAGGGTTCCCCAAAAGAGATAAAAATATAATGTATCTTTTCCTTGTTTTTTAGTATTTTTCCCCCTCTCTAGAGCTTGAATGGCAATGAATGTGTTGAGTTACGGAGTCAGCACTAGTGCAACCTTAACTCCTTGTCATAAGTGTTAGGGAAGCAGGAGCCTA
The DNA here is from genome assembly GCF_001604975.1 of Cebus imitator. Classification (NCBI taxonomy): domain Eukaryota; kingdom Metazoa; phylum Chordata; class Mammalia; order Primates; family Cebidae; genus Cebus; species Cebus imitator. Next base: position 3,599,196 of record NW_016107455.1, read on the forward strand.
GGAGAGCCAGAGTAAGGCCATTTTAAAATCAACTCCATCTTTTTTTTTTTTCTTTTGAGGTAGAGTCTTGCTCTGTTGCCCAGTCTGGAGTGCAGTGGTGTGATCTCAGCTAACTGCAACCTCCTCCTCCCAGATTCAAGATATTTTCCTGCCTCAGCCTTCTGAGTAGCTGGTATTACAGGCGCCTGCCACCACACCTGGCTAATTTTTGTCCTTTTAGTAGAGACAGGGTTTCGCCATGTTGGCCTGGCTGGTCTCGAACTCCTAACCTCAGGTGATCTGCCCACCTTGGCCTCCCAAAGTGCTGGGATTACAGGCGTGATCTACCGCACCCAGCTAATTAACTCCCTCTTTTATTTACTTATTTATTTTGAGACAGAGTCTTGCTTTGTTGCCCAGGCTAGAGTGCAGGGGCATGATCTCGGCTCACTGCAACCTCCACCTCCCGGGTTCAAGCAATTGTTCTGCCTCAGCCTCCCAAGTAGCTGAGATTATAGGTGCCTGCCACCATGCGTGACTGATTTTTGTATTTTTACAAAATTTAGTCGAGACGGGGTTGGTTTCACTATCTTGGCCAGGATAGTCTCAATCTCCTGACCTCGTGAGCCACGCAGCTCGGCCTCCCAAAGTGCTGGGTTTACAGGCGTGAACCTCCGTGCCCTGCCAGCTTCATCTCAAAACTAGCAAGGCACATTCCTTGCTAGTGATGACCCAAGGTCATAAGATCTTTATAGTTGAGGAAAGAGCCTAAAGATTACCTGCAAGGACAGACTTCTACAAAAACAGAAAGTCCAGATGTCCCAATACCCATAACAAGATTTGCTTTCAAGATAATTATGCTTTTTTTCAAGTTACTTATGCTTTGATGTACTCACACAGTAGAATGTCAAGGATAGATTTCTTTAAATCAATACCATAATAAATTTGGTCATGCTGTCTGCTCTTCTGCACATAGGCACAGCTTAGTTTAGTCTTTGTATAGGCAAGATCCTTATATAAGAAAAACTTAAAGACTGTGTGTTCCTCCACTTGCTTTCTGAGAACGCTCTATTCTATAATGAGGTAGCTTTCAATAAACTATCTCTTCTCACTGCACTCTGATTCTCCTTGAATTCTTCTCGTGTGAGACCCAAGAACCTTCTCTTGGTTCTGCACCAAGACTCCTTTTTCCAGTTACAATAAGGTAGGAGAGAGAAGGGAAGGAGGAGCATATGTTCTTTTATTAGCAGGATAGTACATCATAGTATTCCTCTATTTGTTCAACTTTGGGATACAAAATGTTTAGAAAGCTCAGTGAACAATTAAGAGTTACACAGAAAAAAGACATTGTTTTGGAATATAGGGTAGCAGAGGGAAGATAGGGATTAGTAGCGTGTTTGGGGTTGTATGAGGACAAGAAAAAGCATGACAGGGTGAGGAGGGAGGCAAGACTGAGGATGAGGAAGCCTAAATGGGAAATAGAATTGACAATTGATCACCACTCTATTACTATAAAAATTACCTATTAAAGGCTGAGCACAATGGCTCACGCCTGTAATCCCAGCACTTTGGGAGGCTGAGGCAGGTGAATCGCCTGAAGTTGGGAGTTGAAGACCAGCCTGATCAACATGGAGAAACCCCATCTCTACTAAAAATACAAAAATAGCCGGGTGCGGTGGTGGGCATACGTAATCCCAGCTACTTGGGAGGCTGAGGCAAGAAAATCACTTAAACCTGGGAGGTGGAGGTTGTGGTGAGCCGAGATCATGCCATTCCACATCAGCTCGGGCAACAAGAATGAAACTCCATCTCCAAAAAAAAAAAAAAAAAAAAAAAAAAAAAAAGAAGGGAAGGAAATAGAACTGACAATTGATCACCACTCTATTACTATAAAAATTACCTATTAAAGGCTGAGCACAATGGCTCACGCCTGTAATCCCAGCACTTTGGGAGGCTGAGGCAGGTGAATCGCCTGAAGTTGGGAGTTGAAGACCAGCCTGATCAACATGGAGAAACCCCATCTCTACTAAAAATACAAAAATAGCCGGGCATGGTGGCATGTGCTTGTAAACCAGCTACTCAGGAGGCTGAGGCAGGAGAATTGCCTGAACCCAGGAGGCGGAGGTTGCGGTGAGCCGAGATCGCGCCATTGCACTCCAGCCTGGGTAACAAGAGCGAAACTCCGTCTCAAAAAAAAAAAAAAAAAAAAAAAAAAAAAAAAAAAAAAAAAAAAAAAAGATTCATTTAGCCCTCCAACTGGGCTCCCTGAGGAAGGGGAGTAGGGGGTGCTAATCAGCTAATTTAATCAGCAACTTAATTACAATTTTAATAACTACCATTGATTGAAAACTTATACATGTCAATCATAGCTCTGAAGTGTTCTAGTGTCTTTAAAAATTTAAGCTTCAAAGCTGGGCATGGTGGTGTTTACCTGTAGTTCCAGCTACTTGGGACACTAAGGCAGGAGGATGGCTTGAATCCAGGAGTTTGGGACTTGCCTTGGCAACACAGACCCTGTGTCTTAAAAAAAAAAAAACAAACATTAAATGTCAACAAATCTGTGAAGTAAATTTTTGTAAATTGTGGCAAAATGTAAATAACATCAAATTTACCATTTTAGCCATTTAAAATTATACAGTTCTGGCCAGGTTCGGTGGCTCATGTAATCCCAGCATTTTGGGAGGCTGAGGCGGGCAGATCACTTGTGGTCAGGAGTTCATGACCAGCCTGGCCAACATGGTGAAACCATTTCTCTACTAAAAATACAAAAATTAACGGAGTGTGATGGCGCATGTCTGAGCAGTCCCAGCTACTCAGGAGACTGAGGCAGGAGAATCACTTCAACCCAGGTGGCAAAGGTTGTAGTGAGCCAAGATCTTACCACTGCACTCCAGCCTGGGTGACAGAGTGAGACTCTGTCTCAAAAAAACAACAAAAAAGAAAGAAACAAACAAAAAAACCAATTCTGTGGCATTAAAAACATTTACACTGTTGTACAAATCAAATGAAGTAGATTTTTAAAATAGCTTTACTGATGATCAAACTTTGTATCAGACAGTTTAAGTAATTTGACTGTTGGTAGCAGAGTGAAGATTGAGCTCCTTCTTTGTCTGACTTCAAATTCTGTGCTCATTTTCTTTTATTTTTGAGACGAAGTTTCGCTCTTGTTGCCCAGGATGGAGTACAATGCTGCCAACTTGGCTCACTGCAACCTCCACCTCCAGGGTTCAAGCAATTCTCCTGCCTCAGCCTCCCAAGTAGCTGAGATTACAGGAACTCAAAACGATGCTTGGCTAATTTTGTATTTTTAGTAGAGACGGGGTTTTCTCCATGATGGTCAGGCTGGTCTCAAATTCCCGACCTCAGATAATCTGCCTGCCTTGGCCTCCCAAAGTGCTGTGATTACAGGTGTGAACCACAGCGCCTGGCCTCTATGCTTATTTTCTATAGCATAGACCTGCAACCTTTTGGAGGGAGATGAGATTTAAACAAGTGAAATAGGCTGGGCACAGTGGCCCGTGCCTGTCATTCCAACACTTTGGGAGGTTGAGGTGGGGGGAATCCTTTGAGGCTAGGAGTTTGAGACCAGCCTGGGCAACATAGCAAGATCTTGTCTGTTAAAAAAAATCAGCCAAGCATAGTGGTGCATGCCTGTAGTTCCAGCTACTCAGGATGCTGAGGCAGGAGAGTCACTTGAGCCCAGTAGTTCAAGGCTGCAGTGAGCTATGATCATGCCGCTGCTCTCCAGCCTAGGCCACAGAGCATGACTCTGTCTCTAAAAACTTTTTTTTGTTTGTTTGTTTGAGATGGAGTCTTGCTCTGTCACCCAGGCTGGTGTGGCGCCATCTTGGCTCACTGCACCCTCTGCCTTCTGGGTTCAACTGATTTTCCTGCCTTAGCCTCTGGAGTAGCTGGGGTCACAGGCGCCTGCCATCATGACCAGCTAATTTTTGTATTTTTAGTAGAGATGGGGTTTTGCCATGTTGGCCAGGCTGGTCTTGAACTCCTGACCTCAGGTGATCTACCCACCTCGGCCTCCCAAAGTGCTGGGATTACAGGCGTGAGCTACTACGCCCAGCCTGTCTCTAAACAACTTAAAATTAAAAATAAATAAATAAAAATTTATAAATTAAAATTCAATAAAAACTAAAAACATTTAAAATTGATGTAATAAAATCACAGACTGTCTTAAGCTCTAGGAAGGAAATAGAGTGATATGATGGTTACCGGACTGAAGGCGTAAGAGATTACTTAATGGGATACAGAAGGCCTCTTTGTGGAAATGACCTTTGCACTGAAACTTTTGAGGGGGAAATATAAAGGCTTTGAAGTGAGAAGGAATGTGGCATGTCTGAGACAAAAAAAAAAAAAAAAAAAGGCGGTGGGGTTTAGCTGAGTAAAGTGTGTAAGGGGCAAAGTGATTTAGAAGAGAATTTCACTGAGTGACTTTCATTTTGGTAATACTTACGTTAGGGAGATTGTTAAGCTATGGATGCAATCAATGACAGGCGACTACTGAGCAGTAGTTCTCGATCCCTGTAATTTACAGTCTCAGTGTTATGTAATGAAGATGACCTTCCAAAGTGCTGGAATTACAGGCGGTGAGCTAGATTTTATTTTCCCTGCTTTATAGATGAGAAAACCAAAGATCAGAAAAATTAAGAAACATGTTAAAGTTATCAGCTACTAAGTGGCTAGCCTACTCAAAGGCAAATTTTGGATTTTTCTTCCTTTTCCCTGGAGACTCTGTGGGCAAATCTCCTAAATCTCTCTTTTTTTTTTTTTTGAGGCGGAGTCCCGCTCCGTCACCCAGGCTGGAGTGCAGTGGCATAATCTCGGCTCACTGCAACCTCCGCCTCCTGGGTTCAAGCACTTCTCCTGTCTCAGCCTCCTGGGTAGCTAGGATTACAGGATTATTTTGTACTTTTAGTAGAGACGGCATTTTGTCATGTTGGCCAGGTGGGTCTCAAACTCCTGACCTCAGGTAATCCACTCACCTCGGCCTTCGAACGTGCTGAGATTAAAGGCGTGAGCCACTGCACCCAGACCCTAAATCTTTTATGCCATTTATAATGATTGAAAGTCTAGTCTAGTTTAAATAAAAACTTTCAATTTCAGATGTAACTTAACGCTTCTCCCCTAAGTCTCAGGCAGTTGAAAATTTGTGTTTGGTTTACAGTTTCACTCTTTTCATTCTCCATCCTCTCACTCTGCTGTTTCTGGGTCTCCTCCAGGGTAGAGTAAGTTTTGGTGAGAGCAGAGAAGTAGGTGGAATTAAAAGAAGTCAAGGTCTCCTGTCTTCATGACTGTTGACATCAGAGGCAGAGACCGGGGTGCTGGTTCTTTCTTGTTGGGAGTATTTACATGTTCTTGTGTTCTTTGGAGGATCTACCTGTGGACATCAAGACTCCCATCAGTGACTGCCTCCTGAAGTTCATACTTCCAGCCTCTTATTACTGGGTCTCCTCACACTAGCATATGGCCCTACTGAATAGGTCTCTTTAAGAAGGTCCAGGATGATCTACCTTTTCAGCATCCACTTGGTCCTTAAGAACCTTGCCATGTCAAACACAGGGAGTGGAAGCTACCCCATTGCTGCCCTCTCTCCTTGTCTTGTTGTAGAGTATGCCAGCCAGCTTTCCTAATTCAGAATTCTGTAGGCTAGAAGTGGGTGATCATCTTCATGAATGTGCACAAATGCCAAACTCCTCAAGAGACATGTCTAGTTAACCTCAAAACGTTCCCCATGGTGATCACACAGGAATGGGCTCATGTTTCCACAGTCAGCAAGAGTTACTAGCTTGGGAGAAAGATCTGGCAGACACTCCTAGTCTATTACAGGAAGGGTCTGCAACCCTGGGCTGTGGACAGCTGCCAGTCAGTGGTCTGTTAGGAACCAAGCCCCACAGCAGGAGGTGAGCGGCTGGGGAGCCAGCATTACCACCTGAGCTCCACCCCTTGTCAGATTACCTGAAGCATTAGATTCTCATAGGAGGCAAACCTTATTGTGAACTGAGCATGCCAGGGATCTAGATACTGTGCTCCTTGTGAAAATCTAATGCCTGATGATCTGAGGTGGAAGTTTTATCCCAAAACCATCCCTTTTCCCCACATCCGTGGAAAAATTTTCTTCCACAAAACTGGTCCCTGGTGCCAAAAAGATTTGCGTCCACTGTTTTTATAGTACCCTCTCTTTGTAGTGAGTCCAGCACTCTATCCTCTCCTATGATTTCTTCTTCTTTTTTTTTTCTTTTTTGAGATGGAGTCTTGCAGTGTCGCCCAGGCTGTAGTGCAGTGGTGCGATCTCGGCTCATTGGAATCTCCACCTCCTGGATTCAAGCAATTCTCCTGACTCAGCCTCTGGAGTAGCTGGGACTACAGGCGTGTGCCACCATACCCAGCTAATTTTTTTGTATTTTTAGTAGAGACAGGGTTTCACTATGTTGGCCAGGATGGTCTTGATCTCCTGACCTGGTGATCTGCCTACCTCGGACTCCCAAAGTGCTGGGATTACAGGCGTGAGCCGCCGTGCCCAGCTTTCTATGATTTCTTCTAAAGCCTCCCACCTCAGCCTCCCAAGTAGCTGAGACTACAAGGTGCACCACCACCATCCTCGGCTAATTTGTGTATTTTTAGTAGAATCAGGGGTCTCTCTGTGTTGCCCTGGCTCAAGCAATCTGCTCGCCTCGGCCTCCCAAAGTTCTGGGGTTACAGGCGTGAGCCACCTCACCCTGCCAGAAGACATTTAATCCAACTCTCCATCAAAGTCATGAGTCCTGTTTACAACAACTTGAGATGTCATCTACTTTTCATGTGAACACAGCCAGGAATTAGGAAGGCAGTCCCTAACCGGCAGGTCTCAGTTCTCTCAATCAGGATTTGAGCTTCATCAAATAACTCAAATCCCCTGTTTCCTCCCATATTAAAGGGGAGTAAATATCTTCCTCACAAAACATTTTTGGGAGAATAAAAGTAGATGAATATTAATGGGCTAATCTATTTACAGAGGAAAGTGTGCAACATTAGTTCCCTTTATGGATCCTTTTATTTTTTTGAGACAGAGTTGACCGGGCACGGTGGCTCACGCCTGTAATCCAAGCACTTTGGAGGCCAAGGCGGGCAGATGACCTGAGGTTGGGAGTTCAAGACCAGCCTGACCAACATGGTGAAACCCCGTCTTAAAAAAAAAAAGAGACAGAATTTCGCTCTTTTTGCCCAGGCTGAAGTGCAATGGCATGATCTCGGCTCACTGAAACCTTCGCCTCCTGGGTTCAAGCGATTCTCCTGCCTCAGCCTCCCAAGTAGCTGGGATTACAGGCATGTGCCACCACGCTTGGCTAATTTTATATTTTTAGTAGAGATGGGGTTTCTCCATGTTGGTTAGGCTGGTCTCGAACTCCCGATCTCAGGTGATCCTCCCGCCTCCGCCTCCCAAAGTGCTGGGATTACAGGCGTAAGCCACCGAGCCCAGCCTACGGGTCCCTTTATGGGACAGGACTTTCCAGCTTCGGATTGTCATCACCTAGAGAAAGGTCTTCCTTATATTGAATTGTCTTTGTACCCTTTTGGCACCTTTCTTAAGTTTAACCCTAAGAGGTCTCATAGAATGTCATTTTTCTGTCCACACGACATCTTCACTGATATCTCTGACTTCAGTTGAAGGGACTGAAGATATTGGGAAGAAAAATTGAATTTTTCTTCTTTTTATTTTTTGAGCTGGGGTGCTGGGTGAATCTTCTGTGGATTCCCAAGGGGTGTTTGTGGCGTGAATGGAGCACAGGTGATGTTTCAGTTCATCACGTCCAGCGCTGTCCCAAGGTGAAACGCGCGCGTGGGAAGGACCGTTTTCTCCGGCCCTGGCGGGTCTGCCCTCCTGCCCTGCTAGCATGCTGTGGGAGTCAAGCCTGGAAAGCGTGTGTGCGGGGCACAGGCTCCAGACACTGGAACGCTTTCGAATGGTGGCATTGTCTGCCACATAGCGAGCACTTTATAAGGTCACGTATCGCCCTGAATGAATGGTTAAATCGTGGAAGCTGCAAAAAAAGCCACACAGCTGTGACTGAACACCTAGCCCGGTACTCAAGAACCCCTCTCAGGGGTGCGCGAGAGGCGCCAGAATCAAGAAGCCTCTTTTGGAGTGGGCGGGACCGACCTTGGGCTCCCCCTGCGGGGCACCGCCTCTTTTCCTCTCCGCCCGCCCGCTAGGCGGCGCCATGGAGCTTGCAGCCCACCTGCGAGGCACTCCCGCCCTCCCCACCCCTCAGCCCGCGCCCGGCGGAGAGACTACAACTCCCGGGGTGCTCTGGAAGCGGAGCCGCCGCGGGAGCTACGGGCGGAGGGACGCGAGGGCGGGCTTTCCGGGTGTGTGTTTCCGGCGTTGGCGGCCGTGGCCGGGGACGGTGTGAGAGCGGTAAGATGGCGGCGGCGGCGGTGGTGGAGTTCCAGAGAGCCCAGTCTCTACTCAGCACCGACCGGGAGGCCTCCATCGACATCCTCCACTCCATCGGTAAAGGTCGCCGCGCCGCCTCCCGGGCCCTGCCGGCCCAGCTCGGCTTCTGTCGGTCGGTGGCAGCGGAGAGGGGCTGGGCTAGTCGGCTGTGGTGCTGCTGACTCACTGTGTGTGTGAGGGGGGCCGGGCCGGGGGCGCAGGCCGCTCCGATCTCCCCGGAGCCCCCCGGGTCCCACTCTTGTGGGAGGCCTTGAAGCAGCCCCCGGGTTCCCTTGCTGGCTGCTGACTCACGGGGGGTTCAGCGTGGGGTGGGAGAATGGGCCGAGCTGGGCCCCCACCCGTCCCTAGCCTCGTCCCCGGCTCTGGCCCGCACGAGCTGGTCTGGGTCCCGGAGCAGTGCCGGGCTGCGAGCTTGTCACGGGCTGGTCCGAGAGTCTCTAGTTGAAAGGCCTTGGCGAAACCAGCCCAGGACGGGCATTTCCCGCCGTTGTAATCAGCACAGCCTGCTCCGGGTGGGAGCGCGAGCGCTTGCTCTTCTCTAGGAGTTTCCTTCCACGGGACGCGGGGAGCTGCTCCCTCTCCCCGCCCAGCCCCACGGCGGAAAGCTCCACTAGAGGAGGGTCTCTTTCAGAATGTGAGAAATGCAGGGGTGACACACACCTCAGATTGGCATTTGGTTTGTGGAGGTGGCCGAGACGCTCATCTGCGCTGTGTAGAGTGTAAGAGTGAGGTGTTGGAGTGGGACCGCCCGGCTACAGGAGGTGACTAATCTTTTCAGACTCCCTGTAGAGGGGTTGGAAGTGAGTTAAGGGAGTTAGTTGTCAGCCGCGGAGTTCAGGGAATGCTTTGCAACGGGTCGGCTGCATGTTGCCGGAAAAATTAAAGAAATTTTTCTTAACACTGTATGATGGTCTACACCTGCACACAACAGGAAAACTGAAATGGGAATCCCAGACGGTCGCTTCCGGCAGCTTTCTATTGGGATTCAAGTGTGAACAGAAATTTGTGATGACAGAGGAAGGCTTTAATGTTCACTCATAAAGGATTCAGTTAGGGCATGGACCAGCTCTTCACCGCATGTGATGGGATCTTTTTAGTGTAGCTTGAGAAGATCTGAATTGGCTCAACAAGTAGTATGAGAAGGCACCTGTATGTTGGACTGGGAAGATGTTGGCATGTGACTTATTTAGTGTGTTGAATTTTGGTGTTCCAGACCTGCACGGAGAAAGGACAATGACAAGATCCTGATACTTTGTCGTCGGGGATACTAGAGAAGGAGAGGAGGTGGTTAAGATGTATCTTTGAATGAATTATGTTAGTAAAAGGTGTTTCATGTTAAAAGTTCTGATCTTGACTTAGGTCAGTTACTTTTACGGAACCGGAGTCATGTCAATCACCGTTCCTTGTGTATTTTATTATGGGTACGCTTAGAACTTACGTGAGGAGCATGAATTTTAGTTTTCTGTGCCTAGTGCCTAATGTTTTGGCATTCATAAAGTAGAAATTATGTTAAACATTACAATTAGAGTATTTCCTGTTTGCCCATTATACTGGGGGAGAGTTCCCTGAAAACTTCACTGTTAGAGCAAGCTTGAGGCATGATGGTTGATGGTCTTACTTTTTCTGGACTCCATCATGGAGTATCAAAATCTTGGTTTTTGTCAAGTCATGATGCTTTGTAAGAGTAGTAGTAACTAGTGATGATCACTACAAACTTGGAGAGACTATTCCACGTTTGAATGTTAAAATAGTTATTAACTGTTGAAAATAGGACAGATAGCACAAAGTTCTTTTCACAGACCTCAATGCATTAAAAAACAGCAGTCTCTCCTAAGTGTAGCTGTGCAGGATCACACTGGGGCTTTGATAGTTGTTTTTCTTGAATGACTTTATAGAACTGCTTATCCCTAACACACCCATTAGCTGAGGCTTTTCACAGACCTAAAGTTTATTGAAAGGCTTTTGACTTACAGTCATCAATAACTTGGTCATTTGATTTTAGTTAGTGGCATAAACGACAGGCATGTTTAATATCTTTACATAACATAGTGACTAGCATGGATCTTGGCACCATAAGTATGAAGGATTTGTTTTGTTTTAATTTTGCTTTAACCACAACAGAAACTCAGTGTATGTAGATAAGCAAAATTCTAGTGGATAGAATGAAGAGACACATTTAAAATCAAAAGAGAAGAATACTTTTTTTTTTTTTTAATGATTTACATGGAGCATGTCCTACATATATATGATCATTTTTTTTTCCTGGCTTAGAGGTTTTTTTTTTTACTCTCTAGAATTTGTCTTTTGGTAAATATGAGTTTGTAATGGGCCTTATGAGGGTGAAATTTCCTTCAGTCTTTACTTTTTGGTCAGGATTTTAAGAGGGTTTGCGTTTTTCTCTCCCAGTGAAGCGTGACATTCAGGAAAATGATGAGGAGGCAGTGCAAGTCAAAGAGCAGAGCATCCTGGAACTGGGATCTCTCCTGGCGAAGACCGGACAAGCTGCAGGTAAGTGCTACACATGGATTGTACCTCAAATGCTGAACGAAATTCCTGTCTTTTACTGGAGTAAAGAATCATGGGACTCCATCCACAAACTAAATTCAGCTTTATTTTCTTGGCAACTTTTTTTTAGCAGGAAATTAAGTGGTCTTTAAACTCAGTTCTTTCATGGCAATTTTGTTTTGCAAATGAGTGACAGTCTTATTTTTGTTGGGATATAGTGATCTCTGATTTGTTTCTGGTTTTTGAATTCTCACTGTATTCCCTTACATAGAGGCAGCAACAGTCTTCAATAATTTCACTGAGCAACTCTGATGTATTTAAGATAGATAGCGTCTTAAGCACTTGATTTAAAAATGACCAGGGAGTTTGTATCCAAGTGACTCACTGTTTTTTTTTTTTTTTTTCTTTTGCTAATTAAGAATGAGAATGAGTAAGACATTAAATGTAGCCTTCCCAAGGCTTCTCCAATAGTACCTAGGACTTTGGGCACATCATTGCTCAAACATTCTAGTTGTAATTGAACCATTGACTGATTAGATTTGACATGATAGTCTGATGGTGGGTGTGTCCTTGGAATGAGAAGAGAGTCCTTTTGACCAGGAAGGACCTTTCATTGGTAAAGTGATTAATAGTATTTAGAGAGGAATCTGTTTAAACTTAAAATGGGTGATTTTTGTCAAGTTTAAAATGAATTTAGAACACATTTGATTAGAATGAATTAAGCTCTGGTAAGTGACCTCATGAATTATTTTCCCTAAAATTATGTTGTTCAAGAGAATGATGGGGGTTAGCTAGCACAGCTTCTTGAACTTGAGAACTAAAGATTTTTTTTTTTTCAATTAAAGATAACTGATTTATTAATTATTAAGCTCAGTCTACAGAATTGAATAAAGATGTATGAAATTGTGAGGATGTGTTTACGTGGGCCTTATATCTTACTGAAAACATCATTAAGTATCTATTAGAAGAACTGTACATAATGGTTTTTGAATGCTATGAACTAGTTACTCTTTTTTTTGTTGTTTTAAAAAAATTTTTTTTGAGACAGTTTCAATCTTATTGTCCAGGCTGGAGTGCAGATTGTGTGATCTTGGCTCCCTGCAACCTCTGCCTCCCAGTTTCAAGTGATTCTTCTACCTTAGCCTCCCTAGTAGCTAGGATTGCAGACATGTGCCACTATGCCCAGCTATTTTTTTTTTTTTTTTTTAAGTGGAGGCGAGGTTTCACCATGTTGGTCAGGTGGGTCTCGAACTCCTGACCTCAGGTGATCTATCTGCCTCAGCCTCCCAAAATGATGAGATTACAGGTGTAAACCATTGCACCTGGCCAACTAGTTACTCTTTTAAACACATACATGGTTTAACTTGATTGAATCCTCAAAACAACCTGAAGTAGGTACTGTTATCTGTTTTACACATGAGGATACTGAGCACGGAAAAGTTAAATAATCCACCCAAGCTCATTCAACTAGTAACTGGTAGACTTAGGATTTGAACCTGTGTAGTCCTACTTCAGAGCTCATATAGCCACATGACATCATGGTTATTGCTTTCCTTTAATTGTCTACTTACAAATGATCACTGGTGGGTGGTGTCTTTTCATCTTAGGCTAACTTCCCTCCTATTTAACATACATATGGATTCCATTGTCTGTCAGTTAATTTGAGCTTGGGGGGTTCCAAAACAGTTTTGACAGTTACTCCATGCAAAATATAATTAATAATTTTTCTGAATTATAAAGCCAACTGAAGTGATGTGAAAGTTTTTTTTGTTGTTAGCCAGGTGTTGTGGCTCATGCCTACAGTCCCAGCACTTTGGCAGGCTGAGGCAGGAGGATCCCCTGAGCCCAGGAATTTGCGACCAGCCCTGGCAACATAGTAAGACCCTGTCTCTACAAAAAATAGAAAACTTAGCTGGTTGTGGTGTTATTTGCCTGTAGTCCCCAGCTACTCTGGAAGCGGAGTGGGGAGGATTGCTTGAGCCAAGGAGGTTGAGGCTATAGTGAGCTATAATCACACTACTGTGCTCCAGCCCGGGTGACAGAGCAAGACCCTATCTCAAAAAAAATATTTTTTTGTTGCAATATCCAAATTTCTACTTTCTTCCAGTGGCATGAATTAAGAACAAGTGTATGGTATATAGTCAACACTTCAGTAATTTTCATCCAAAATGTTACTGTTTTGCTTGAAATTCCAATTTTTTATGTAATCTCCTCTTATTTCTTGACCTTCCTGCCTTATGACCCAATACCTGAGAAGTTTAGAAGTGTACTGCTAAGCCTGTTAGAATTTAATAGATGAATTATAAGAACTTTCTTTTTTTTTTTTAAAGACGGAGTGTCACCATGATGGCCAGGCTGGTTTTGAACTCCTGACCTCAGGTGATCCACCCACCTCAGCTTCCCAAAGTGCTAGGATTACAGGTGTGAGCCACAACGCCCGGCAAGAACTTTCAAAAACATTTCTATGTTAACTTATTGTTTTCTAAGAAAGTTTGATGAGTATAGGTATACACAATGAGAACTCTAAGGAATTCTTGGGGCCTACATATATTTATCTGCCTTTGATATTAGTGATAGAGAGGTTTGTATTGTTTCCTCCCTGAGAACAGAAAATGTGTCTGTTCCATTAATCTTCAGTTTTGTTTTTTATGCATTTAATATATGCATAGCATTGTGCTAAGTATCCTACTAAAAAATTTAAGATAGGATCCCTGGCCAACAACAATCACTTGGGGATTACTGAATAAAACAATGTCTGATGTATAATTGTGGTTACAAGTAGTGTTGAGCATCATCAGACATGATGCCTAGGCTGAGGATTTGCATACTTCATAGCCTAAGACTTTTAAAAGGAATCTGTTGAGTTCTGTGAGGTTTGTTCTTTTTTTTTTTTTTTTTTTTT
>NW_016107455.1:3613766-3624389 GCF_001604975.1 Cebus imitator
GGCTAATTTTTGTATTTTTTAGTAGAGGTGAAGTTTCACCATGTTGGCCAGGCTGATCTTGAACTCCTGACCTCAGATGATCCACCTGCCTCGCCCTCTCAAAGTGCTAGGATTACAGGTGTGAGCCACTGTGCTCAGCTAAGTTCTGCGAGGTTCTGACAAGGAAATTCTGGTCATATAATTACAAATAATCCCAGTAAGAATAGGAAGAAGTCAGTATGATTTTATAGGACTTAAAAAGAAATTAACTCAGTATGTATGAAAATAGAAACAGGAAGTATAAACAAGAATGAATATAAAACAGTAGTAGACTAAAACAGAAGATGAACTGAGTCTTTTGAAAAATGGCATCTGGGCACAGTGGCTCACACCTGTAATCCCAGCACTTTGGGAAGCTGAGGTGGGAGGATTGCTTGAAGCTAGGAGTTAGAGACCAGTTTGCACCACATAGCGAGACCCTATCTCTATAAAATTTTTTTTTAAAGCAGCATGGGTAACATAAGGAGACCCCATGTCTACAAAAAAATTAAGAAATTGGCTGGGTGTGGTGGTGTGTGCCTGTGGTCCCAGATACTTGGGAAACAGAGGCAGGAGGATCACTTGAGCTTGGGAGGTCAACGGTGCAGTGAGCCACAATTGCACCATTGTACTACAGCCTGGGTGACTGAGTGATGCTCTTTCTCAAAAAAAAAAAAAAAAAAGATAAAGAAAAGCAGGGGGACAACTGGACAACTAAGATCATTTGCTTCTCTCTTAGGGTAAGAAGAATAACACTCAGTGCTTAGAGAAAATATTGTAATGCTAGCAGGTGTTAGAGAAAAAGGCAGACTGCTTAGCTCATGTTTCACCTCTGCCTTTTCTAGGAAGGAAAATGATTTTTCAAAGTGAAAAAAATAGAAAGAACAGCAGAAACAGAATTAATGGTAGGTGAGAGAAGACAGAGCAGATAGTCTCTGTAAGTAAGTTCAGGTCTTTAGACTCTAAGAGTTTCTTTTATTATCAAAAAATAGTTCTAACACTTACAACTATAGAGCCATATATTCTGAGAAAAATCATGAAGAGATATAAGGAAACTGAGGATGGGCAAATTTTTTTTTTTTTTTTTTTTGAGACGGAGTTTCGCTCTTGTTACCCAGGCTGGAGTGCAATGGCGCGATCTCGGCTCACCGCAACCTCCGCCTCCTGGGTTCAGGCAATTCTCCTGCCTCAACCTCCTGAGTAGCTGGGATTACAGGCACGCACCACCATGCCCAGCTAATTTTTTGTATTTTTAGTAGAGACGGGGTTTCACCATGTTGACCAGGATGGTCTCGATCTCTTGACCTCGTGATCCACCCGCCTCGGCCTCCCAAAGTGCTGGGATTACAGGCTTGAGCCACCGCGCCTGGCTGGCAAATGTTATTCTACCTTTCAAGAGGGTAATGCAAAGAATAGATGTATTCACTGTGTGGTGTACATTGAAGCAAAATAAAGAATAGACACTATACATGGTCATCAGTGGTAGAGTTGTGGGACAGATTATTTGATAAGGAGATGGTAATCTCTTAAAACAGTGGATTTATTGTGAATAAATTATTCCAAACTTATCTTAATTCTCTCTTTTTTTGTTTTGTTTTGTTTTGTTTATTTAAGACAGTCTCACTTTGTCACCCAAGCTGGAGTGCAGTGGCACGATCTTGGCTCAGTGCAGCCTCGACCTCCTGGGATCAAGCGATGCTCCTGCCTCAGCTCCCCAAGTAACTGGGGCTACAGGCCCACACCACCATACCTGGCTAATTTTTTGTATTTTTGTAGAGGGAGGTTTCACCATGTTGCCCAGGCTGGTCTTGAACGCCTGAGTTCAAGCAATCCGCCTGTCTTGGCCTTCCAAAGTGCTGGGATTACAGGTGTGAACCACCATGCCCAGCCTAGTTCTCTTTTGGGTTAGTTTTATCAGACCCATAGATTTTCAGAGTTCTGCATGACACCTGTTTTTGTAAATAAAGTTTTATTAGAACAAAGCCATGCCCATTTGTTTCCACACTGTGTGTGACTGGCTGAGTTCAGGACCTGCTACTAAGACCATATAACCTGCAAAGCCGAAAAAATTTACTATCTGGTCCTTCACAGATAAGGTTTGCCAGCCCCTGGATTAGAGGAATGATATAGACTATATCTCTGATGAAACAGGATAGTTGAACATTTGCCATAATATTAATATCACAAGTACAGGTTATGAATTTACAATGGGCTGAATAACTTTATCCAACACATGTTAATAAATGAATCATTGTCAGCCTGAAGGGAAGTCTTCAGGCATTATGTCATGAGGATCTGTCCTTGTTTTTCTGGTCAGCATCTGGAATCAATGGTTAAAGCCATTCAGAAGGCATGCTTATTTTTGTAGATGACTCAGTACATTTAGAAGATAGAATTGAGATTCACAGTTATTGCCAAAGCCAGGAAGATTAAATTCAGTTGTGAAAAGGATTAAGTTATATACTTAAAGTTTTTATTTTTCAAAACAGGGGTTGGGGGAATGACCTGTTTCAACAGTAGTCTATTAAAAAGGACTTTAATGAATTCAGTCTGAACCAAGAGAAGTATTAGAAAAAGCAAAACATGCTGTCTTGTGTTACATATGACGGCCAGATCAAGAGAATTAAGCCTCCTGGTCTACTGTCAGACCCTACCTGGAGCATTGTTTTCATTTCTGGGTACCACAAAATACCACAAGTAGTAACTTTACAAATTAGAGTTTGTTCAGAGGAGAACAACTAAGTTATCTAGAAATAAGGACTTTGGAGGAACCATTGAAATAGCCAAAGATGTTAAGCTTGGATAAAGGGAAGTTAGGGAGATGTAAATAATAATTATCTGTAAGTATTTAAAACCATGTGAAAGAAGGTATAGATTTGTGTTTCAAAAAGGAATAATTTGGTTTGGCCAACATTGGAATAGGCTACTTTGTGAATATTTCTGTGACTAGAAATCATTTAGAATCGTTCAGGCATAGGAGGAAATTCTGTGGGAGAAGGGACATTGCACCAGACTACTTTAAAAAAGCCGTCATTACATAATATAATTGAAATAAATGCAAAAGGAATTTGAGGGGGAGAATCACTCTAGACTGGAGTTAGCATGGAAAACACAATAGGACTTTGATGGACCTGAAAGGATATATAAGATTTGTATAGGCTGAAAAGATAGGAAGACATTTCAGATGGGATTATGGCATTAGTATCTCTTGGAAGCAGGAGTATATGCCATAGTCTGTGCAGAGGTGAATGAGGTGGCAGAATGGCAAAAAGTTTTTAACATTGGGAATCAAAGGTCAATACTGGGGAGTGAAGGGGAAAAATGAACTTTTCGACTCTATGTCAAGTTCTCAAGTACCTGACACAGTCCCGTGCATTCTCTGACTATTCAGGCAGATGAGAATTTCAGGGCCTTGAATTAGCATTCTCTGGAGGGTGAGGTTTGCTTGCCCTGAATTAGAGTTCTCAGGAGGGTGAGTCTGCAATTGGAGAATATTAAAGAGGCAGTGGCACTAAAGTAATTTTAACCTACATTCCAGAAATACCTCCTTAGTTGTTTAGTTAAAACATCCTCTAATTTTTATTGTTTGACAAACATATCTCTAATTTATTGTTTTTTGTTTTGTTTTGTTTTGTTTGTTTGTTTTTGTAGTTTATTGTTTTGAAAGATGTTTCTTTAGAGTTTGTGTACTGCCCTCTTCTATAAAGTGGGGGAAATGCTCTATGGTGGATACCTTTTTTGGTCATAGTGTAAGACTTAGGTTTTGAAGATTTATGAGGAATTTAAAAGAGATACAGTAGCACTTTAAGGGCAAAACACTCTAACTTCTATGTGAAAAGTTTATTCAGAAGAGTGCCAGGGAAGTGATATTGCAGAAAGGCTAAACTGGGGAGCACTGCAGAAAGACAGGAAAAACGCATCTGGAGTAGAAAACCTCTGTCTATTTAAGGGGAACAGCTGAAGCAGACTTGGAAAGTAGAAAAAAAAAATTACTTCTATAACCTGATCATAATTTACTGGTTGTGAGGAAGTAATTTTGTTAAGGTGGGAGGGACACAGCATATTTCATGTTCTAGAAAACTGCTTTTTGAGATTATGAGTACTTGGCTGTTTATCTTTCATTAAGATGGATAAATGAAGCAGAGGCATGAGCTTTGCCTGGAACTTCATAGTAATCCAGTGGCTGAGTAGGGAACAGAATGAAAATTTGGTATATAATGTTAACTTATTTTTGCTACTCTGCTATTTGCTAGGAATGCTTTTTTTTTTTTTTCCTTCTCCTTGTCTTATTCACCTTCCTAACTGAAATTGGAATGCTTTAAACTCCTATAAAGTTTCATTTAGACTGATTCCAGTGATGTAAGTACCGATTTTTATGATGTTGGGTCAATTTTTTAAATGGGTATTTTGTTTCAAATGTTGATGTTTACTTCTCTTTTTGAATTGCCTTTCATACAGAGCTTGGGGGACTCCTGAAGTATGTGCGACCCTTCTTGAATTCCATCAGCAAGGCTAAAGCAGCTCGCCTTGTCCGATCTCTTCTTGATCTGTTTCTTGATATGGAAGCAGCTACCGGGCAGGAGGTAAGTGATATTAATGACAGAAAGTAGACAATATGGAGAAAAGTTTGTCTCCATGAAAGAAATGCCTGCCTGCACTTTACTACTAATGTGGAAAGGAAAGCTGGGAGGACAGCGCAGGACTTATCATGTCAGTTTCTCTTTGTTACAGGGCATTTGATACTTTGGGTCTGTTCCATGCTTTGCTTTGTAAGTGGAGATTGTCAGTGGTCCCTGGAATCCTCATTACATCAGGGTCACAAACTGATTCTTGTCTTTGAGGTATTGTATTGCCACACCTTTGTAATGTTTTCTGTGTCTGTGGTACCTTTCATCTTGTGTCACAAAGCTCCTTCTGAGCACTAATTAAGTCTTGTCGTATCCCTTCTTGGCATGTTTTGTACTGCATATATGCCTTTAGTGAGGGGTGACATCCATCCGTTTGTGTCTCATTGTGCAGAAGTGACTCTGGTGTTCCTGTACGTGTCCCACAAGTTCTGACTAGATCCTGAAGTATATTAAAGAGTGATTCTCTGTAATCACGGAATCTTTTCCAGCCTTTTCAAAGATAACTGTATTTTCTGCAATTCAGGAAGAGACACATACCAAAATTAAACATCATTCTGTAAAAAGTGGCAGATTCAAGCAGGGTATATTGTAATTGCTTGGATCTGTTCGTAGAAGAATATAGTTTTTGTCTCTCTTATGGATATATTGATCAGTATTCATTTAGTGCCTGTTATATGTTAGGCATGTTTTAAGTACTGGGGATATAGTTGAAAAAACACAGTCACTGTTGTCATGAGAATTATTTTTTTATGGGGAAGGCAGGCAATAAACAAATATAAAATGTCAGATAATGTAAGGGCAGAATTGCTAGTTGGTTATATGTCTGATTGTTTGCTGTCGCCTCTGTGGGCATGAAAGATATGAAAGGCCTTATTGCATATTGAATAAATGGGAATTTCAGAAACCTAGGACACATGCATCCCACTTGGGAATCATATCTTTTGTAAAATCTGACCTTAATGATACTTTGAATCCTGATTTAAACACTATATACTAACTTTATTTGTAGAAAGTTCATTTGTGGAGCAGTCTTCAGATTCATGTCTCTGGCCAAAATGTTTGATGATTGTATATTAAAAATAGATGGCTATTTTGAATTGAAGTGTCAGTTATTTTAATGAATAAATTAAAAGTATTTGGAGTCTTAGACTTTTTAAAAAAATTATACTTTAAAAACTCATGACAGTGATACCATCCTTTGTTTGAAATAAAGTACCTTAACAGAGACTGATTAGTAAATGTTAATTTGAAACTGACTAATAATTATTACTTGAAAGTTTTGGGGCAAAAAAACTAATTGTGGAAGCTGTTCCTTTTTGTACACTGAAGTTTCTGAAATTATCCCCCTCCATAACCTCAAGCTGTTTCAGTGGATAGAACCGCATTTTTTTTTTTTTTTTTTTGGATGGAGTTTCGTTCTTGTTGCCAAGGCTGGAGTGCAATGGCATGATCTTGGCTCACTGCAACCTCCACCTCCCAGGTTCAAGGGATTCTCCTGCCTCAGCCTCCCCAGAGTTGGGATTACAGGCATGCGCCACCACACCTGGCTAATTTTGTATTTTATTAGAGACGGAGTTTCACCATGTTGGTCAGGCTGGTCTTGAACTCCTGACCTCAGATGATCTACCCTACTTGGCCTCCCAAAGTTTTGGGATTACAGGTATGAGCCACCGTGCCCGACGTGCATTTGTTTAATGGTCATTTCTCCTATTCCTATGTGGAAATCCACTCAAGTCACATTTTAGTGCTCTGTTAGAGTTGGCTACTAGGATTCCCTGGCCTTTTTCATGTGACTCTCTGACTGGTTAGGCTGTCCCTTAACTGTGGTTGTGTGTTGTCATTGTTCATTGCACATTACCTTTATATAAACTAGAGACCTTTCTTCCTTTTTTTAGGGTGAAAGGATACGCTTTTAGGCATTGTATCATTTTATCATCAGTGTCATTTTAATTTTTAGTAAAGTCTGTTTTTGTTTTTTGAGACAGTCTTGCTCTGTTGTCCAGGCTGGAGTGCAGTGGCACAATCTCAGCTCACTGCAGCTTCAACCTCCTGGAGTCAAGTGATCCTCCTGCCTTAGCCTCCTGAGTAGCTGGGACTACAGGCATGCACTTACCATGCTTGGCTAATTTTTGTATTTTTGTAGAGTTGGGGTTTTGCCATGTTGCCCAGGCTGGTCTTGAACTCCTGGGCTCAAATGATCCACCTGCCTTGCCCTCCCAAGTGCTAGGATTACAGGTGTGCACCACTACACCTGGCTAAGGCTGATTTTTTTTGATGATTAGCAGTTTTGCTTTTATCAAGAACCAGAGTCTTATTCCACTAAGCAGGACTTCTTTTGGTAATTTTTGTGGATTATAGGTTATTTGCTTGTTTTGGAACAAATTGTGAATCATCCAGATTGTCTCACCTGCACGTTACAGTCAATATGGGCAACATCAACATCCAGTCATTTGTTAAATTTTATCAATTCAACTTTCTTCAGTGTCTGCTTCTCCACCTCTTTTGTATTTGTTCTCTCTTTACAACTACCATCTAGTTTGGTTATTTTTTACTTGGACTACTGCAAAAGCCTCATTCCACCGTAGTCAGAGATACTTTACCAAATAGCCCTCTAATAATTTTTTTATTCCTCTTCCTCTTCTCCCATAACGCAAACCTTCAGTGGCTTTCCATTGGCTGCAGAGTTAGATAATTAATGGTTTTCTACAATACAACCTTCTACAATACAACCTACTGCAGTAGTCTAATCTCCCAGTACTCTGCTAAGCATATCAAACATGTCAGCCATGTTGTATGCCTGGTTGTTTGCTGAACAAGCCCTGTATGACCCTCATGCTGTACCTCCCTTCCATAGTCTTATCTCAGGTTCCACCTCTGAACTCTTTCCTTCCTGGCTTTAATGTGGTTTTAACTCTTTCAGTGACTCACATTATATTTTATACATGCTCTGTTTCTGATTATTCTGCCTCATCTGACAATTGCTTTACGCTTGCCTTATCTCCTTTACTGCAATATAATCTCACTCAGGTGAAGCACTGTATGCCTTGCAGTACCACAGAGCCTCATTCCCAGTACAGTTCAAATTCCTCAGCCATGGCTACCACTGCCCACATCCACTATACTAGTCTCCTTTTACTTTCTTTATGGCTATAATTACTGGCCTTATTTTTCTACACTTCAAACTGTCTGGTCTTGGAACATTTATATACATATGGACTGCTGTCAGCTTGATCTTATCAGGGGCTTTTTTTTTTACATTGTTTCACGTTTTTGTTCACATCTTACCTCTTTAGAGACTTTCCTTGATCACCCTATCTAAAATACCCTATCTTTGCTTCCTTTTAACATTTTTTTTTTTTTTATTTTGTGGGGTAGGTAAATCAAAAGCTTTCTTCCATAAAAAATATTTTTTACAAAAATTAGCCAGGTCCACGCCTGTAATCTCAGCTATTCAGGTGGCTGAGGCACAAGAATCACTTGAACGGGGGTGGTAGTAGAGCTTCCAGTGAGCCGAGATCGCGGCACTGCGCTGCAGCCTGGGCAACACAGTGAGACCCTGTCTCAAAAAAAAAAAATTGTATATGTGTGTGTATATATAAAATATATAAATATAACTCTTGTTTAACATGTTTCCTCCTGAAGTTCCGTTAAGGTAATATCTACTTTGTCCTGTTGACTGCTGTATCCCTAGCACTTAGAGTACTTTGGTTTGAAGAAGCTGCATACCTATTTGTTGAAGGAATGTATGGCCTGTGGCTGTGCCTTCCCTATTGATAGATGTGCAGTGGTGTGCTCACAGCTCACTGCAGCCTCAACTTCCTGGGCTCAAGTAATTCTCCCACTTCAGCCTCCCAAATAGCTGGGACTACAGGTGCACACCACTACTCCTGGCTAATTTTCTTTTTTTGTATTTTTAGTAGAGATGGGATTTTGCTGTGTTGCTCTGGCTGGTCTTGAACTCCTGGGCTTAAGCAATCCTCTGGACTCAGCCTCCCAAAGTGCTGGGATTACAGACATGAGACGCTATGCCCAGCCAGGAAATACTTTGTTGAATTAAGATCTGAGTTTATTGAATTGAGATGTAAGCATAGGGTGTTGTTTCTACATTTGTTTAGGTAACTCAAGGTCTCTGACTTGGAGAAATAGGAAATCATTTTTGTTCTTAGTTCTTTTTTCTTTTTGAGATGGAGTCTGTGTCTCCCAGCCTGGAGTGTAGTGGTGTGATCTTGGTTCACTACCACCTCTGCCTCCTGGGTTCAAGCGATTCTCCTGCCTCAGCCTCCTGAGTAGCTGGGATTATAGGTGTGTGCCACCACACCCAGCTAATTTTTGTATTTTTAGTAGAGATGGAGTTTTGCCATATTGGCCAGGGTGGTCGTGAACTCCTGACCTCAGGTGATCTGCCTGTCTCAGCCTCCCAAAGTGCCAGGATTACAGGAGTGTGTGAGTCACTGTACCTGGCCTTATTCTTAGTTCTTTTAAAATTCTTGGATTGGTTGTTGGGAAAGAATAGACAAGCAAGTCTTAGGTAGATGGCTCTCCTAGTAGTATTGAGTCTTGAGACAAAATAGGAAATTTTATTTATTTATTTGAAATGGGGGTCTTGGTCTGCTGCTCATGCTGGAGTGCAGGTGCAATCATAGTTCACTGTAACCTTGAACATCTGGGCTCAAACAATCTTCCTGCCTCAGCCTCCCAAGTTGCTGGGAGTACAGGTGCGTACCACTACACCTGGCTAATTAACAAAGTTTTTGTAGAGATAGGGTCTTAGTATGTTGAGACCCAGACTGGTCTCAAACTCCTGGCCTCAAGTGATCTGCTTGCCTCAGCCTCCCAAAGTGCCTTGATTACAGATGTCAGCCACTGTGCCTGGCAAAATAAGACGTTTAAGAACACTGTTAAGACAGCTAGAATTTTGTGTTAAGGAGTTTGGTACTGAGAGTATGAGGGAAGGGATTTTCCTTGTTTTTTTCTATTTGAGGACTAACTATAAGACAGATAAATCTATAGAACCATCTTCAGCTTGCTGTCCCAAAAGTTAGTGTGATTCAGGTTATGATCTGTTCATTTGAATGTAAGGTTTGAAGCCTAGAAAGTGAGGGCATGTGAGTGGGGGAGTGAGAGAGTGAGGATGGGGTAGTTGTCAAGGGCTGGGGAGTAGAAAAGTAAAGTGAAGAGGAGGGAAGGAAGACTGAACCAGACTCTTGCCAAATACCTTCCAGGGATCTCTAGGGAGTAGCCTGTGGACAACTTTTTTGGTGTAGTCTATACAACTGAAATACAATAGCACATTTTAAGAAACGTTACATCACAAATCATGCTATCAAAACAAGTTTCAGTGGAAAAAACTGATTTGTGTTACAGGATTTCAGACTTGGAATATTGTTTTCTCCCCACAGGGATTTGGTTAATAAAGTTTTTTTTTAAATGGTTAAGTACTGATTTAAAGCTTAAATATCTAATTTTGACCACATCAGGTTTTTGTACTCAAGTAAGAGCCTTCCTCCAGAAGCATGGACTTCTTTTATATTCTTATGCCCTTTATCAGTCATTGCTGGCATTAACAAAGCACAAAGCCTCTCAAACAAAACAAAATAGCCGAGTAGCAAGGGCAGTGCTTTTTAAAGTTTTCCTTAGAACTGAGGTGCTGGTTTCACCAATTACAGTTCTTTGTTATTGATAAAGGTATCCATCTGGGCATGGTGGCTCATGCCTGTAAGCCCAACACTTTGGGAGGCCGAGGTCGGCAGGTCACTTGAGGTCAGCAGTTCGAGACCAGCCTGACCAACATGGTTAAACCCCATCTCTACTAAAATACAAAAGTTAGCTTAGCATGGTGGTGGGTGCCTGTAATCCAAGCTACTCAGGAGGCTGAGCAGGAGAAGTGCTTGAACTTGGGAGGCAGAGGTTGCAGTGACCTGAGATTGTGCCGTTGCACCCTAGCCTGGGCGCAAGAGTGAGACTTCATCTCAAAAAA
>NW_016107455.1:3627029-3631098 GCF_001604975.1 Cebus imitator
GGGAGAGAGTAGATAGGGAGCTTGATCTGTAACTGTGACCAGTCAAGATTACTCACTACCTTCAGACCAGGCTTTATTCCCTTTATTACAAGCTAAGTTACTGTATCTGTTTGTTTTAAGAGTGATGATGAATTGATTAGTTGCATTGCTTAGAATCTGAAAGGGAAAGAGCCAGCTGGACCTTTTGAGTCTTAAAAGCAACTACTAGGAATGAGGCATTAGTGCTTAGGATGAAAATTTCTCCCCTTTATTACCTGTGTACTATATATTACCATTACTATTTCTAACTTGGGAGACATCTGTGCTTTAAAAATTCCTAATCTGTTATAGAAATCTACATTCATTTCATAGAAATCAGATTCCGGAAATCTATATATGTTGTTTGGAAGTTCTTGGTCTCTCTTGGGTAGGCAGAAGAGGAGTATCCATTACACATTGAGCTACTGTGGATCAGACACTAAATAGAGCAACATGGATAATATGTAAGGAGGGAATTTAAGCTGTTCTCCAGAGCATGGTTTGTGGGAAGAATTTGAGGACATAATATTGTATGTACTATCTCTCCTTATTGCAGGTCGAGCTGTGTTTAGAGTGCATCGAATGGGCCAAATCAGAGAAAAGAACTTTCTTACGCCAAGCTTTGGAGGTATGTTTTACATTAGTACTGATTTCAGGTCTCTAAGCATGAGACAGAGGGGGAATTACCATCATTATCAAAAATATCTTCAGCAACTTTGTAATTACCTAGATACTGAAAGATTATTGATGGTAGTCCCACTTATGAGAATTGCCCTGATTGAAGTTTTGAGACAGATTTGCTACTTGGCTCAGAGTAATAAGTAACAACATGGTAAAGTTAGCAGTCATTTGCTGGCCATAATGGGAGACAATACTTGGCTAGAGCTTCTCTTACGCTGAATTTGATGTTATCGTCAGAAATTGCATATTTAACAGTAACAGTTCTGTGACTGTCAATCTTTGATTTCTTTCTGTGGCTTTTTTTTGCCCCCCTTCAATCAGTGCCTTTTGTCTTTCCTAGGCAAGACTGGTGTCTTTGTACTTTGATACCAAGAGGTACCAGGAAGCATTGCATTTGGGTAAGTAAGCTGGTAATAAGTCATCTCAGCTAACTAAATGAATGTATTCTAAACCACCTGGCTACTCTTATTAATTACCTGTTAATAATTTATATTCTACTTCTAAGAAGGATTTAAGGTAGCTTATAATCTGCATTTGTCATGGGAAAATGTCATTTGAAAGTTTAAAAAACTAGCTAATCTGACAAATTTAGAGGACAAAAGAGTAGTTTTAAGTTTACTTGAATTTAGAGCAGTAAGATTAACTTCATTTTAATAACTGAAATTTTAAAAAAGTGTATATATTTTGCATATAGTACTCTGTTAAATTTAAGATTTAGGTTTTTAAATTGCAGATCTTTGACTTGCTGTCATATTTACTATATCTGTTTATGTACTTATAAATCTATTGTAAAAATCAAGAAATTAATTGGGTACAAATATATTTGGAAGCTGGAGTGGCCAACTGAAACCTTTCTCCTGTGTATACTGTGCGGCCTTTAAACACCCTGAAATCTTCCCTGCTTGGGTTTTTTTTTTTTTTTTTTTTTGGAGGAAGAGTCTCACTCTGTTGCCCAGGCTGGAGTGCAGCATTGCGATCTCAGCTCACTGTAACCTCTGCCTCTCAGGTTCAAGTGATTCTCCTCCTGCCTTAGCCTCCCGAGTAGATGGATGTGCCACCATGCCTGGCTAATTTTTGTATTTTTAGTAGAGATGGAGTTTCAGCATGTTGGCCAAGCTGGTCTCAAACTCCTGACCTCAGGTGATCTGCCCACCTTGGCCTCCCAAAGTGTTAGGATTACAGGCGTGAAACACCATGTCTGGCTGCTGCTTGCTTTTTATAAATGGGTAGATCTGGACTAGTTTTTTCCAAACAAAAGATCATGTCTTTTATGATTGTAGGTTGAAAAGTTTCCAATATTCTGTTTTTGGACTGTAAAAATGGCACTTTCATATGGTTCAAATAGTAGCATTTAAAAAATAACTTTAATAAGATACAGTTCACTTACCATAAAATTCACATTTAAAGTGTATAATTCAGTGATTTTTAGTATATTCACTAAGTTGTACAACCATCACCACTACTTAAACTTCAGAACATTTTCAGCTGGGCGTGGTGGCTCACGCCTGTAATCCCAGCACTTTGGGAGACCAAGGTGGGCGGATTGCCTGAACTCAGGAGTTTAAGACCAGCCTGGGCAACATGGTGAAACGCCGTCTCTACTAAAGATACAAAAAATTAGTGGGACGTGGTGGTGTGCACCTGTAATCCCATTTACTTGGGAGGCTGAGGCAGAAGAATCATTTGAACCTAGGAGGTTGAGGTTGCAGTGAGCCAAGATTGTGGCACTGTGCTCCAGCCTGGGCAACAGAGCAAGACTCTCTCCAAAAAAAGAAAAAAATTTCAGAACTTTTTTCTTTTTCTTTGAGAGGGAGTCTTCCTCTGTTGTCCAGGCTGGAGTGCAGTGGTACGACGTTGACTCACTGCAATTTCTGCCTCCTGGGTTCGAGCTATTCTCCTGCCTCAGCTGCCTGGGTAGCTGACATTACAGGCGTCTGCTACCATGCCTGGCTAGTTTTTGTATTTTTTAGTAGAGATGGGGTTTCACCATGTTGGTCAGACTGGCCTCGAACTCCTGACCTCAAATGATCTGCCTGCTTTGGCCTCCCAAAGTGCTGGGATTACAGGTGTGAGCCACCGTGCCTGGCCTCAGAAGATTTTTATCACTCCAGAAAGAAACTTCCTATCCATTAGCAGCCCTGGGCAATTACTAAGGTATTTGTATCTTTGTAGATTTGTCTATTCTGGGTATTTCTTATAAATGAAATAATACAGTATTTGTTTTTCTGTGATTCGCTTCTTTTACATAGCATTATGTTTTCAGGGTTTATGTTGTAGCATGTGTCAGTACTTCATTCCTTTTTATTGCTGAATAATAGTCCGTTGTAAGGATATATCACATGTTTATCCATTCATCAGTTGATGGACATTTGGGTTGTTTCCACGTTTTAGCTCTTATGAATACTGCTATAAACAGATTTTATGTGGACATGTTCTTCCGGGTATATACCTAGAAGTGGAATTACTGTGTCATATGGTAACTGATTAACTTTTTGAGGAGCTGCTAAGCTGTTTTCCAAAGTGGCTGTACCATTTTACATTCTCTCTAACATTGTATGGGGCTTCTAGTTTTTCCATATCTTCATCAACACTTGTTACTATCTTTTTTAGTTTAGCCATTCTAAGTAGTACTTCATTATGTTTTTGTTTTGCATTTCCCTAATGATGATACTGAGCATATTTTCTTTTTTTTTCTTTATTTTATTTTTTTGAGGCAACGTCTTATTCTGTCACCCAGGCTGAAGTGCAGGGGCATGATTCAGCTCACTGCAGCTTCTGCCTCCCAGATTCTCCTGCCTTAGCCTCCCGAGTAGCTGGGATTACAGGCATGTGCCACCATGCCTGGCTAATTTTTGCATTCTTAGTAGAGATAGAGTTTCACCATCTTGGCCAGGCTGGTCTTGAACTCTTGACCTCATGATCTGCCTGACTTGGCCTTCCAAAGTGCTGGGATTATAGGCATGAACCACTGTGCTTGGCCCTTTTTTTTTTCTCTTGAGACAGGCTTGCTCTGTCTCCCAGGCTGGAGTACAGTGTCACGATCTCAGCTCACTGCAACCTCCACCTCCCATGTTCAAGTGATTCTCCTGCCTCAGCCTCCCAAGTAGCTGAGATTTTAGTCATGCACCACCATGCCCAGCTAATTTTTGTATTTTTAGTAGAGACAGGGTTTCACCATGTTAGCCAGGCTGGTGTTGAACTCCCAGTCTCAGGTGATGCGCCCACCTTGGTCTCCCAAAGTGCTGGGATTACAGGCTTGAGCCACTGTGCCTGGCCTTCTTTATATGTATGTCTTTGGATAAATATTCATATCCTTTGCTTATTTTATTTTTTATTATTTTTATTTTTTTTAATTTTTTTATTTTTATTT